>NW_015094510.1:9704335-10130728 GCF_001431845.1 Calidris pugnax | reverse complement strand
GAGCTTTGTTGCCCTTCTTTGGACACTTTAGCACCTCAATGTCTTTCCTGTAGTGAGGGGCCCAAAACTGAACACAGTATTCGAGATGGGGTCTTGAATACCAGTGCCAAGTACAGGGGCCTCTCCTCTCCCCTAGTCCTGCTGGACACATTATTTCTAATACAAGCCAGGATGCTATTGACCAAGAAGGCCACCTGGGCACACAGACAGCTCATATTCAACTGGCTGTTGACCAATACCCCCAGGTCCTTTTCTGCTGGACTATTTTCCAGCCACTCTTCCCCAAGCCTATAGCACTGCAGGGGGTTGTTGTGACCCAAGTACAGGACCCAGAACTTCACCTTGATGAATCTCCTAGCATTGACCTTGTCCCATTGACCCAGCCTGTCCAGATCCCTCTGTAGAGACTTCCTACCCTCAAGCAGATAAACATTCTAGCCCAGCTTGGTGTTGTCTGCAAAATTACTGAGGGTGCACTCCATCCCCTCATATGGTT
This sequence comes from Calidris pugnax, assembly GCF_001431845.1. Taxonomy (NCBI): domain Eukaryota; kingdom Metazoa; phylum Chordata; class Aves; order Charadriiformes; family Scolopacidae; genus Calidris; species Calidris pugnax. Next base: position 10,130,232 of record NW_015094510.1, on the reverse strand, counting down.
TATTGATAGAGATATTAAACAGAACTGGCCCCAATACTGAGCCCTGGGGAACACCACTTGTGACTGGCCACCAACTGGTTTTAACTCCATTCACTATCACCCTTTGGGCCCAGCCATCCAGGCAGTTTTTCTCCCAGTGAAGATTGCATATGTCCAAACCATGAGCAGCCAGTTTCTCCAGGAGAATGCTGCAGGAAATGGTGTCAAAGGTTTTACTAAAGTCTAGGTAGACAATATCCACAGCCTTTCCCTCATCCACTAATTGTGTTACCTTGTCATAGAAGGAGATCAGGTTAATCAAGCAGGACCTGCCTTTCATAAACCCATGCTTCAGGGATCCACACACTCCATGAACATCCTAGACTCTTTCCTCTCCACTGCATTGTATTTCCATCAGGCATTTGGTAAATTGAAGTCCCTCAGGAGAACAAGGGCTAGTAATTATGAGACAACTCCCTACTGCTTATAGAATATATTTTCTGCCTCTTCATGCTGACTGGGTAGTCTGTAACAGTATCCCACCATGATATCTGCCTCCTTGGCCTTTTCCCTGATTCTCACCCATAAACATTTGACCCTTTCATCACCATCATCAAGATCTAGACAGTCAAAACACTTCCTAACACAGAGCTTTGTGTTAGGGGCTACCCCACTGCCTCTCTTTCCTTGCCTATCCCTTCTGAAGAGTTTATAGCCATCCATTGCAACACTCCAGTTGTGCAAGTAATCCCACCACGATATATTTTTCATACGGGATTTATTTATTCATTTATTTTAAAGAATAGTAAAATTATAGCAATCAAAAGAATGAGACTTCAAAGACATTTAACATCCTCTACTCTTACTGAATTGTAAGGACCAGTTATTATATCAAAGTGCAGACAGTCATAAAAGAAATGTCAGGTAGGACTGGTTTGCCTGAACATCAGTGTTTTAAAATTCAACTGCTAGTGCTGTGCTAGTCATCTTGGGCTTGTGTTATCATCATTGAAAAGAAGAAGGCATCTCCAGAGATAGATTAATCTCACTCAATGAAAGGCAACCAAATTAGATCAAAGCAGTCACCCTCTGGAAGAGCATATTTATCTTCAACAACCATAAATGAAGCCTGAGGTGAACAGCTGAGACTTAGATGTCTAATATATAAATGTTACGTGAACCGAACCTCTAACATTTAGCACTGAAAGCTCTATACAATATTAACTGTGTCTTTCTCAACTTCTCTTATTTAGCATACAGCACAAGTCTCACACAAGAATTTATAAACTTAAGACATCAAGAACAACAGCTAAAAAAGTTTTGCAGTCAGAGAGGTAGTCACACATTCTACTGGGCATTTACAATGTTCCAAGACATTAATTCCCATAGCAGGAGATTTGAGTGAAAATGTCCAGATAATCCAGAGAAGTATACTGCAGCTCCCAAAGGAAGCATCTAAGAGTCAAAATAAAAATAAGCCACCCCTATCTCCCCAGAAAAAAAAAAAAAAAGGCCTATAATCTGGTGTTAAAATGAATATTTGACTAATATTGTCTAGTCAGCCTCCTGAGGTCAGAAAAGCTGGGAATGAAATGTCTAGCATTTATAAGGAAGGCAGAGAAACAAGCAAGCAAGAAAGAGAAAAAAAATAGAAACAAAGACAGAAGGAAAGAGAGAAAGTGAGATGGAAAGAGAGAAAGTTGAACTTCATTGAGTGGAGAGAAACCTAATGAAGTTCAACAACGGCAAGTGTAGGTGCTGCATCTGGGGAGGAATAATCCCATGTACCAGTACAGGTTGGGGGCTGACCTGCTGGATTGCAGCTCTGTGGAAAAAGACCTGGGAGTCCTGTTGGACAATAGGATGACCATGAGCCAGCAATGTGCCCTTGTGGCCAAGAAGGCCAATGGCATCCTGGGGCGCATCAAGAAGAGTGTGGCGAGCAGGTTGCGAGAGGTTATTCTCCCCCTCTCCTCTGGCCTGGTGAGGCCCCATCTGGAATACTGTGTCCAGTTCTGGGCTCCCCAGTTCAAGAGGGACAGGGAACTGCTGGAGAAAGTATAGCAAAGGGCTATGAAGATGATTAGGGGTCTAGAAAACCTCTCATGAGGAAAAGCTAAGGGACTTGGGTCTTTTTAGTCTGGAGAAAATTGAGGGGAGATCTGATCAATGCCTATAAATACTGAAAGTGTGGGTGTCAGGAGGATGAGGCCAGTCTTTTTTCATTGGTGACCAGTGACGGGACAAGAGGTAACAGGCACAAACTTGAACATCAGAAGTTTCATCTAAGCATGAGGAGGAACTTCTTTACTTTGAGGGTGGCAGAACATTGGAACAGGCTGCCCAGAGAAGTGGTGGAGTCTCCTTCTCTGGAGACATTCCAAATCTGCCCAGACATGTTCTTGTGCAACCTGCTCTAGGCAGACCTGCTTTGGCAGGAGGGTTGGATTAGATGATCCCTTCCAAACCCATATCATTCTGTGGTTCTGTGAAAGCAACAAAGAGAAAGAAAGAGAGCAAGAAAGTGAGAAACTGAGAAAGCAAGAGAGAAAGAGAGAGAAAGGACATTAAAAAAAAGAAGGAAGGGAAGGGAAGGGAAGGGAAGGGAAGGGAAGGGAAGGGAAGGGAAAGGGAAGAAGTAGAAGATGTAATCGTTCCCTCCCCTTTCCTTCAGACACATTCAGAAAAAGTGGAAATAAGATTCAGAAGGAAAAATTGCCACCAGCATAAATTTAACTGCCTGACGCTGAAAGGGTCAATTTTTAATAGGTATGTAATTAATAGAATCTTCCAAGTTTATTGGGGTCTTTTTTCTTATGCCCAGTAATGTTAGAATCTACATGTATATCTATTTTTATACGTATATTTTAAAGTTAATACCAGTTTATATCATTAAATACATGATTAAAATTCTTTACTAGGGTCCTACTAACAGTGTTGCAAAAGGTAATGTTGAAGACAATAAACATTGCATTGCTTAAGGAACTGAAAATATTTTTTTTTTAAAAAAAAAAGCACAAAAAGTAAAAAAAAAAATCCTAAACTGAAACACCCAAAACTAATAAATATTTACAAAATTTTCTAAGTATATTTGTGACTTAAAATAGAATAAGTTCTAACACAAATGAATAATAGATTGCAACCAGGAAAAAATAAACAAAAAAATAAACAAATAAACCACATTTCTCAGAAAATTGTACTAGGTTTGCTCTAATTTATACTAATTTAGGTATATATTCCTTGATTTCTGCTAATGGAAACACTCATTAGAAGGCCTGTAAGAAATTATGTGTTTCTATAAATATTAAATCTCTGACACCAATCCAAATCAATTTACATATATATCAATCATAAATAATATTTTAATTTCTCCTGATGTTTGATATCTTTCAAAGGTTTGGTCTGAATTACTTAAAAGAGTTCCTTGTGCATGACTTCCCTTGAAAGCTGCATTTGAGTAGAACAAGGACAATTCTGAGCAATTAAAAGTCTTTGAGTTACAGAGATGATATTTTCATGTAAATCAAGCAAAAATCTTGGAGCTTATCACCATACTTATTTGCTGAGGGGAAGAAATGTTAGTTTCATGTTTTTTTTTTTCTCTCTGCAGAGCTAATAGTATAAAAGGAGACAGACACAAAAAACTACAAATAAAAATTTAAAAGCCATACAGAGAAATAAAAGGAGAAACAAGAGTCTGTTTTTAAACTCCAAAAGGCGACAAGAAAGAGTGTATGATTTTCCATAGTAAAAAGTATTTGCAAAGGAAAGGGTGAGGCCTCAAAGTATAAAGAAAAAAATGTTCTTAAACATCTAATAGAAGGAGGAAAGATTGATTAGATAAGAGACAAATCCGAAATACTGTTTATGGACAGGAAACAAATTTAGTGGGTGTAGGTTACTCATTCAGAAAATTTCAAAAGAAGATATAAAAGTGGGTAGTAGTAGTGGTGGTGGTAGTGAACTGCTATTTTTCAGTTGCAGAGAAAATGAAATATTGCTCTATTTAAGGCCAAATAATCAGATTTTTAAGAAAATACAAAACCAGATTTAACGGGCTTGGGTCAGTTTTGATAGTTTTTATATCCTCAGACAACATTTTGTTGAAGCTACATTGATGCAAATCTAGTTCTAATCCTCTAAGATTCCCAAGGAGACAAAAAAATGAAAAGGATATTTGTTGTATGAATTGTTGACTTTGAGTAGTTTGTCCAGCTCTGTTATTTAGTAGATGTGGCCCTTATAACTGTTTGTTCAAATATTATAACTAAATTAACTTCTGTGTCCTAAATCTTGTGTCCCTTGATCTTCTTTTATACAATTCCTAATCCTTGGAAAATCTGGGGAAAGTGTATAATTTGACCTTATCTACATTCCATCTCACACCAAATCTAATTAAAAAAAAAAGCGTATCCTCATTTCCTTCTTTTAATTTCTTCACCCTCCCACTATCTCCATTATTGACTTTGTGACTAAATGCTTTAATTTAAATTGCATTCATCATCTGTTTTTACACCAGTATATGCACAATTTATTCCATATACTGATCTTATCTTGCATTATTTAATTCTGTTATGTGTGTTGGGAATAGATAATACTTTCTCAAAATTAGTTGTATCATAATGGTTGCAGAAAAACATGCTGTGTATGCTGAATTAATCCATAGATCCTAAAGAGGTCTTGCCTTCCTGAAAAGAAGAATAACTTTCCAAATGTTTATGAAAGCAGAATTGATGCATAATTCTATTCACTTATTATTTCATATAATGACTACTTGTGTATTATTTTGTAATTGCAACCGATCATGATCAGTAGTGTGAAAAATAACTCATAGTAAACATAGCTTAGACATATAGTCTAATTATGTAATGGATTTTGTTCAGAGGTTCTTCTCTACCCAGGTTTGAATACTACAGTGGAAGTTTCAAAGGATCAGCAGACAGATGGATTCCAGCTCAGATTTTTGTTTCTATAGTGTGGGATAGAAAGTCCTATCCAGGGAGCAGAAGACAAACATGCTGATATAAGAAGCAAAAGGAAAAGGAGACTAGAAGGAGAAGAAAGAAATCTTAAAAGTGTTAAAGGATATCCACTTGTGGCAGATTAGAGGCAGCAAATAAATGACAGGTAACTGGGACTGAAACAGAAACTTTGTGGGAGACAAGACAGGGTAGAGAAGGTAGAAGAACAGGACAGAAGAGCACATACAAGATGAGAATAAGTAAAGATAGGAGAAGGGCATGATAAAGAGCAGAACAGAAAGAACAGAAAAATGTGAGGAAATACAAGCACACAGAGCTCAGAGCAATAAACAGGAGATCATGAAAAGTAACAAAACTGAGCTAGGATGCAGATAGCACTGGCAAGAAAAGGCAGAGGTGGAAGGAACTATGAGATATTGACATTATATTCTCTTCATAGTGGCAGATTATATTCAAATATATAATTACAATATGGTGTAGTAATCCTCTCAAGATGCTCCAATTATGCATTCCTAAAAACAACGTGTTATAAAAATTGATTGGTGTAAAATTCCAGTGCTATTGAATCAACATTTTTCAACGCAAAAAACCCCATTCTGCAGAAAAATGTGAATCTAGGTCTACCAACTACGAACTTATTATTTTCTATTGCACTTCCTTCAAAAGAGATGACTTTTAAACTGTCCTGATTAGTTGTTAAACTGACTTTTTAACTGTTATTATTATTTCCATTTTAGACATAAGTCAAGATATTTGACTTAGATGTTATTTCCATTAACAGTCTGTCTAGATACAATTGTTTTTGCAATAATATGGTCTCATGCGGCTACATAAATGACAGGCAATGCCAATGCAATTATAGAAACAGACACAATGGGAAAAATGAAATTATTTAATGGACAGTAAGGCAGATTCTAGCTCCTTTGTGATATTCTAGAGAGCAGCCAACAATCTTCTAAGTGCCACGAGTGTAAGGAACAGAGGGGTGCATCTTGGATAGTACATTCCAGGAATGTGCAGCCTTGGGGTAACAGTGAAATACTGGAGAACTTGCTGATCTCGTAAGGCTGTCAGGTAGGAAGAGAGATTGAAGAAAGAAACTGTCTCATGCTCCATGTACTTAGGAAAACAATGATTCAGCAGAACACCTGAAGACAGTTTTCCACTTGACTTTCACATTCAAGATGGTAGGTTGAAAAATAAACCTTTTGCATGTTGGCAATATTTCACTGGAGTATGAGTCCAGTGAGTCATTATTGACTAAGCTAAGCTTTCTGTGTGTTTTATGGAACAGAACTATTCCATCACAGTTTATCTTACTCCTTAAACTATTAGTATTATAAAGTTTTTCTTCTTAAAACTTCTGGATTAGCTGAATTTCCTTTTTCTTTTCTTTTTCATTCTATTCACTGAACAATAATTTGCCAGCCAACAATGCATCCCCTTACAAGGAGGTGGAATAGCTGCCTACCTTGCTGAGGTTCTATAAGAATTAAGTAGCTAATGCTGGTAGTAAGTGCTTTGCAGATGAAAATTGCTAAGTAAGTGCTAAATATAATTACTGTTATTATTAGAGAAACATTCCAACCCAAATGTTTCTTTGATTTTATAGCTGACATAGATTCCATTTGGTATAATGTGCAAAAATGGCCTTTTTAAGAGTGGTCAGGCAATAAAAGTTCTTGTGATGTGTCTTGCTGAGCAACTCATGGCAATTTGCAAGCCAAGAATCAAATGTATTTTTTAAACAAACAAGTAGTCTTGCTGTTTTTAATGGAAATTCTTGCAAAGTAAAGAAGAATTCTCCATGAGTCAAAATGGCATGAATAGGCTCCCAGATTTGAAAAAAAAATTCTCAACAGGGACCAGATCCTGACTAATATGTTTGTGAAGATACAGCTCATCCTTTGCACAACCACACAAGCATCAGAATTATTAGCATAAAAGGATTTAGGCGTGTGCCTAAACGCCAAGTCAGTTAGTAAATTTCAATGGTTGGGGCACTACTCAGGTCCACAAAACTTACCAGTCTGTTCCTTTATCTTTAAGGATATGTAAATTTATACCTGAAGAATCCCTAAGCGACCATGTTTCTCCTTGTGAGCATAAAAATGGTCATAAAACTTTCATAACACCTAAATTCTTGAAGATCATATTCACTTCAGAGCCCTTGTAAATTTTAAAATTATAAAATCCTTTGCCTGTCTCAGTTGCAGGATATGGGGCGATACACTTACTTAAAGCACTAGTTACTGGATTCATCAGTGTTTAAAGGACAGCTGGGAATGAAACTTTGAGAGCTTGAAACTTAGAGATGAGAAATAGCCATTGAGGCAGTGATGAGAGCTCCATTCCCTACCTGACTTAGGTATTACTTACAGTGCTACCATGATACAGGTTTCTCTGGCTCCCTTTCTTTTCAGTAGATATGCATGTTTATTTACAGTACGAAAGGCCTGGACTGTGGTGTAAGCAATCTCCATCTACATTACAGTTGCTTTACCGACAGTAAGTAAACTTAGCTTTATACTAACAAAAATTACTTGGTGAGTTTTTTACAGATTTACATCACATTAATATAACCATGTAAGTTTAGCGAGCAAAAAAAATAATGGGGGATAGTACACATGGAACATTTTCTATTTACTGTGTAGGAAATAGGATGTGGCTATTTACTTGTTTAGAAGTAGCATAGGAATCTTAAGGTTTCTGTCACACAACACTGGAAATTTTGGTCTTTACAAGCTGTGCTGGGGATTATAGTCAACTAAAAATAAGACATTCAAATACTAAGTACTGGGACAATTAAGACCTGTTCTGGAAATAATTATGTGTGAAAATCTTGTTATGCATCCTGTGGACGTGAAATATACCCTATCAAATGGGGAGGACCACAAAGGTCCATGAAGCATTGTCAATATAAATCTCTCATGACTGATGCTAGTCAGACTACACTTTTTTAGGTCTATTCATAAGACCCTATGGGAAATCTAGAGAAAATGGAGTATCAAGCCAAGCTCAATCTTCTAAGGAAAAAAGACAGAAAAAGAAAGAGAGAAGAGAATTGAAAGTATCTTTTTATTGTTAACTTTGTATTTAAGCAACAGTTTAGCTACATCCAGTGTAAGGTACAACTGGAATAATATGAGCCACTGTTCCAGGAGTCAGTATTATTAAAATTTTAAAGAATTCAATGTAAGTAATATAGCATATTTATGAGAATTAGCATTACTAATGAGTGCACTAATATTATCATAATTATTCCCCCAAACATTAAGACTATTGCTATCCATTATAAGCATCTCTTTAATTCTTACACTGTAGTGTAAGAATTTCTATAATTTCTTATAATCATAAAACATGGCTCCAAAGCCTATAAAGATTGGGTGAAAGGTTTTGAAAGGGCATAGAAAAGATGAATTACCCTGATCTTTTGAGATATCACTGTCTTCTATGGACACAAGGTATCCAGAGGACACATGGAAAGACTGTCACCTTTTTTGTTGTCACACAGCTTTTTACAAACTTGTGCAATAGATGCATCAGCATGACTTTCTCAGAAGAAATCTGTTTAACAGAAAAAAATGATTCCTCCTGGGAATTATAGCTGTCCCTCAGCGTTTATTGATGGCATCAAGGTCACAATCTAATATGAAACCAAGCACTTTTTTGACTCTTTATTCAAATGATTCAGTGGACAATCGATATAATCTCTTATTTCCTGGGTAGGAAACAAATATTTTTAAGGAGGGTTAGTTTAAGGCACTATTTAAAAACGAAAGTAGAAAAAAATACCCCATCTTTTATTAGTTTTTATTTTTAATATGTTTCTGTCCCTATTACAGTACTGCTATTTCCTCTCTTGCTTTCCTCCTAAGAAAAGCAGCAATTCTTGAATTTTACATAAAAAATACCAACTTTAACATGGCCCCAGTGAAGTTATGCCAATTTCCACGGAGACCAAAAGAGAATTTTAATACAGAGTGCTACAAGATCTGAGCTACAAACTGAAATTAACATACACCTGCAATTGTGTCTGTTTCCTTCTTTTTCATTAAATAGATAATTACATTTTCATTAATGATTACTTATTCATATTGTTGTTATGATTTCAAATATAAATGTTTCTTTGTGTGGAAAACTATGAACAAGTTTTCTGTTGGCATCCATTTTAAGGTCATCAGCTATAAATCTATTTTTTTCCCACTCAGTTGTATGTATTTTATATTCATTTAGGAGAGCATTTTGTCACTAAAACAATGAATTGTAGTATCAGCCTTTACTGTAACTGAAGTAAAATTAAAAAATGGAAAAAAAAATCTCCAAATTGGGAACTATCTTAGACCTTTATGTCAAATCTGCATATGAAAAACAGAAATAGATATATAATAAGCAAATATATATTTAAAAGAGTTTTATTATTTCTGTATGCAAATTTGGTATCAGATTTCATCTAGCTAGTGCTTCAGTAAATCTAATAAACTAGATACCCACATTTTCTTTATTGGAAAAAAATCCACTGTTTTAGTAAAATAAATATTCTGAACAACACTATTCAGAATAATTTCAGTCTCAGAAATGTGATCAGATTGCTACAATTCAAAGTTGAACAGACTGCAGCAACTGACAGGGTTGATCTTAGCTAACACCTAAAGGAGTTGTGCTTTACAGTTTGCCAAGTTACCATGATTTTATATGTGAAGTCTCAGTTGGGTCCCAATTGCAGTCTTGGCTATAGTATGGGAAAATATCAATCATCTTCATTGACACGATGTTGTGGCTTAACCCCATCCAGCAACTAGGACCATGCAGCTGTTTACTCACTCCCTCACACCACCCTCTAGAGAGAAGAGAGAGAAAAAGGACAACAAAATGGGTTGAGATAACGGTTTAAAAGAACAGTAACAGAAAACAAAAAAATAATAAAAATAATGGTAAAAAGAACATACAAAATGACCAATTGCCCAGCCTATCCAGAGCAGTGACTGAAGATTTGTGCGACCTGGCCGATCCCCGTTTTTATACTGAGCGTGACATCCATGGTACAGAATATTCCATTGGTCACCTTGTCCTGTCTATGCTCCCTCTCAGCCTCTATGGGAAACTGAAAAAGCCCTTGACTCAATTTAAGCATTACTTAGTTACAACAAAAACAGTATGCATTATCAATATTATTCTCATATTAAATCCGAAAGACAACAGCCACTAGAAAGAAAATTAACTCTCTCACAGCTGACACTTGGACACATGTTGATAATGTATGCAAACTTAATTAAGCCCATTTCTTAATCATATACCAGAGGATGGTAAAAGTTATATCTACTCTAGATGACTTAATTAAAAATCTCACTGTCCCCATCTTTATCTTGATTATGGTGAACTCTCTCACTCTCTGCCTCTCAACTAGCATTCATTCAAAGCTGAAGAGGATAAGAGGCCAAGTTTATTAGCTAGTTAAACCTACTTTAGGATAGCCATTTAGAAACAAGCTGTCTCCAGCCAGCAGTTTTGGCTAGAGGAAATTCGGTAAAAACAAACTACTGAACATACTAAAGGCTAGCTATATTTATGGCATTAATATCAAAACAGTCTGAGTCCCCCACCACTAATCCATGTCCCTAAGCACCGCATCTACCTGTCTTTTACATACCTCCAGGGATGGTGATTCAACCACTCCCCTTGACTGGTTGTTCCAGTGCTTGAAAACCCTTTCGGTGAAGAAATTTGTCTTATTATCCAGTCTAAACCTCCCCTCATGCAACTTGAGTGAGGCCATTTCCTCTTGCCCTTCTCTGAACATGCTCCAGCACCTCAATGTCTTTCTTCTAGTGAGGGGCCCAAAACCGAACACAGCATTCGAGGTGGGGCCTCACCAGTGTTGAGTACAGGGGAGCAGTCACTTCCTTGGTCCTGCTGGCCACACTATTTCTAATACAAACCAGAATGCCACTGGTCTTCTTAGCCATCTGGCCACACTACTGGCATATATTCATATATTTAAATGTTGCTACTAAAACCATAGAAAAATACAACTTTAGTAATGAAATTCAGAAAAATGCCCCAAGCATTTTGTTTTATTTTCTTTCACACCTCCAAGATTTCTAGCAAACTAATTTTTATTTACCACAGTAAACACATGTGAAATTAAACTACTCTATAGTAAGATTAAAGTTTTACACCAGTCCTCTCAAATAGTTGCCTACATACTGAGGTCTGTCTAAATACTCACATATGAATCTTTGACTGAATGTTCATATTCTGCAATTTCTACCTGTCTTGAATCCTAAATGACCAAGAAGTTTGTATTAGAGTAACTGAAACACTGAAAAGTGTATTCTAATCCTGTATTGTTCATAAAATCTTTATGGCTCTAGTTATTTTATTCCTACATTGTTTTTTCCCCTTTGCCATTTGAGAAAATAAGTCTGTAAAGTTTATTTTTGTTTTACTTTTATATAAGACAAACGAAGACAGTTCTCCCTGGATTATTATAGCTTAATTGGTCTGTCAATTACTGATGGTCCACACTATAATGGACAGCAGTTTGCAGTTCATTCATAATCCATCATATGTTGTGATTTCAGTACAGATTTCTGTTAAATGTTGATGATAGGATGTGTGATTTAATGGTGAAATGCTAAAAATGTTTATTTCTGTTGTTTAGTTGGCAATAACCAGTCTGAGATTCTGCTGTGTGTGCCTCTGTATGTGTGTGTGTACAAACTTTTACTCAGCCAGGACTTCCTACTGCTGAAAGAGTAGACAATGAAGTTATATGAAGACAGATCTCAGCAGTAATGCTGAATAGCAGTCAGGCATACACAGATCAGACTCCTCTTGTTAACAGGAACAGCTCTCAAGAAACTTCCTCCTGTCTTGTGCTGAATTTCACCCTCGAAACGCTCACCTCTGCAAAAACACCACAGCTCTAAATAAAATGCATCAGTATGAAGTCTCATATTAATGATATTTGAGACATTAGCTCTGTATTTCACTTAACATGTTCTTTTGCTGTTGGTTAATTGGTATCATTAGCACAAATGTCACGGTTACTTAATTTAATTAGTTCTTACTCATACATAATACCAATTTTCTCTTTCAGAAAGCCAAATCAAGAAATCCAAGTGAAACTAGTGTTTTGGTTTTGGTTTGGTTGCTTTTTGTGTAGTGTAGGTCTTCTATGTAACTGATTTTAAGGAAATAGCTATTAGAAAAACTGTCTTTTAACAAGAAATAGTTTTACTTCAATTGAAACAGCTTCTGGAGATTTCCTACTATATTCACATCTTTTGGTCTACAAACCATTTGTCTGTACTCATCAAACACTAATTCACTTCAACACTGAATCATATATTTATCTTTGAATGTCTAAATCTTTCCATGGAACCCAATGGGACTATTTGTGAAATTAGTTGCTTTTCTGGATTGGAGTCTTAAGATATTTCTACTTTCATTTTATATCCATGCATAATGTAGAAATCATTATTTATCATATAATGAAAACTAGATTATTGTTGTCACATCCTTACATTTATCTAGCTATGGAAGCTGCAAAAAGACTCCCCCGTACTGTACTACTTTTTATTTTCAAATAAATAATGAAATAGTGTTATGTATAGGTGATTCTATGATAGCAACTCCTTATAGTAAATTAAGTGTTAAGTTCAGATTTTTATTTTATCATAACTTAATTCTATTATCCCCTTCAGTGGCTGCAGATTACTTCTGATATTAATAAAGCTGAAGACTGTGCATGGTTTTGGAAATTGACCCCTGCCTTAAAGATGTGCCAAACTAAACATACCAAAATACAGTGAGGAAAACCGAATCGTTTAAGGTCACACAGCAAATAAATGACCAAGACAAGTAAAGAACTGTGTGACTCATCCTTGTAGTTAGTGATCTTGCAGTGCCCCAAACCTAAACCCTTTCTCTGTTATTAGGCATTATAACATGCTTCCCTAAAGATTTCAGCATTCTCTAAGGCATGGCTATATGTACCAACTTCCATGCTTTAAAATACAGCCCGGAGTTACATTGAAATATTAGGTAAAAATTACAGCAAACTTTCTTTAAAACAAGCAAACAAACAAAACCCAAAGTAAAACAAAACAAACAAACAAACAAAAAACCCCAAACCAAACAATCTTGGCAACTTTAAAAGCTGCTTTATACTAGTGATTTCTTTTGTACACTATGAGCAGTGGAAGCCATTAGAGCCCAACAAGAAGTCATGAAATGAAAGAATTTAAGCACTTAGAACTCTCTATATAGCAATAATATTGATTTAAACAGTATTCAATGTTTATATTATAGTAAATAAAATGAGGTACTGCAGTAGTCATGATGCTACAGATTAAACATGGAAAGAGATCAACTTTAATGATCACGAGAAGGAAGTTAAACAATTTTACTAGTTATTTGAGCACAAGTGGCAGTGGAGGAGGAGGTATAGTAGCCTTTCTGAATGTGCAACTCTCATTTGATAGCTTACAGGTATGCTGATGATTCATACAAAACGTCAGAATTTAATTTACTGTATAAATTAAATTGAACCTTCAATTTTGGTAATTTTCATAGCAAGAAAAAAGATCCAATAAAACCAAGCAAGTTCCTTATACTGTGAGACTAGAGAATTTGTATTTACCCTGCAGCCTTTTAAAACTACAGTACATTTATTATGTGATATTCAAAGTAACAGAATTTGCTTTTTCATCTATAATAATTTTATTTAAAAATACAAGCAGATAAACACCCCAAAGTCCTAAAAGCTGGCACAGATTAAATCAGATTTGTTGGCAGTAAAATTTACTTTCATACTTTAGCTTTATTCATAGTTACATGAAAAGTATTTTAGGAAACAGTAAGAAATACCTGCCACAATCACATTTATGTGGAGATTATTTTTACTGTTAAAATAAATCTTCATGAGAATTTCTTATTTGTTAACTGATGGCCTGCATTATGAGTCAGATCTCTCAGGTGATATACGGATTCCCATTTCAAAATTTTTGATATTTATTTCACCATATTTAGGATAACGTGAACATGGCTTAATTATTTACCTGTGAATAAAATTTTAGCAATATGAACAGGTTATACTGCATTTTGGAAATTTCTGAAGAATGTGACAGATCAATCATTTCTCTCTCCCTCTCTCTTCCATCTCTTCCTTACATATTTTTGTAAAAAGACTTGTTTGTGCATTTGCACATCTGTTCAACAGCAATGTAGGAAAAACTTCAGAACTTCAGTTTATGTTTGGATACACAGTGAATGATCTTATACTGAGATGAAACACAAAATACATAGCTATTCTGCTTTGGAGCATGATTTAAACCCTCCAGATAAAAGCTTAGTCAAGCAAGATAGAAGTATTTACTCTGTACGTGTTGTTCCCTAGTTTACCTTTTGTTTTTTTCTCTTTACATTCCTTCTCTGTGTTCTATTTCATTCTGCAAAAGAAATTTAATACTGAATATTAATTATTTATAGTATGATTTCCATAAGGTCATGTCATAGTTTTCACTTCTGAATTTGTCACTAACAAGGAAAGTTAGTGACTGAAGTACTTTAAACAAAATGTTACAATTATGTCAGTAAGAAATTAATTCTGGAAGTGAAGCATGTGATGATAATAAAATTTGATCTTCCATTTCTCTTGAAAAAGAAAATATATCAAAATCTTGCCATTGTTATGTCTTTCTGGGATAATCTATGCAGAAGGAAATTGCATTTCAAAAAACGTTATCATATTTTTCTTTTTGTCTTTGTTGTATTTAACTATTCCTTTGTCTTCTGACAACTCCATATCTCTGTGTTTGCTTGGGCGTATTTTGGGGGGACAGTTCTGTTTCTGATGTATGCTTCATAAACAGGCCTTTATGAGGAAAGCTATAGAAAGAAAAAGTAAACTCTAAGTTCTCTAAAGAGACAAAGATGGATGAAAAGGCACTAAGTCCATAAAACAGATATATAGCAAATTCAGCTGGAAAGCCTGGTGAAAACTTCAGCACCAATTCTGTTATAATAATTCATCTATTATAGTCTTTGCAAAGGAGAAAAGTAATAAATTGTTTGGTAGAAAAAGACAGAGGTGACAACATCACCTGGATCCTTAGGCTTTATAAATGAGTTCTTAGCACACACAAAATAAAGTACTTGATTCTCAAAAAATTCAATGTTCTACATGTACAAAGGTTAAGGACACCATTTTCTGGTAAGTAGCAGAGAGAATTTTGTTTTGAAATGCATGAGTAGTAAAGTATCCTGGACAATGACATTTGCCACAAGTAGTCTGACACAACAGAATAACAGTTATCTAGAAAAATGTCAAACATTCATCACTCTTTCAGAGAAACTTTTTAACAAGTTTCATTTTGGACTTGGAATTTTTAACTACATATTCATCCCATTAAAGTTGTTCATCCTCTCTACCTACTTCTGCTTAATAAAATTATAAAAGAGTTAGAGGACAATAATTTCTTCTGATTATGCAAGTGCCACGGTGCAAGATTAGCACCATCTTTATTGAACCGTCAAAAATAACAGCTTGTAAAAAACTAATTTATTGGCATATTTTGAATAGGGTAATACTCATATTGGGAAGCAAATCTTTCAAATAGGATGCTCAACTGCTCTCTGGATGTTAATGGGAGTCTCTGCTGCACTCTCAGCTGGAGCTGATGAGCATCAATGAGCCGCTCTCCTGCTCTCTTCTCATGACCTGTCCGATCCATGGGCCTATGTTCCTGGATCTTGTTAAATCTAGTGGTTCATCAGCAGTGGGGCTACTGCATCTCCATGCCCCCACATCCAACTAGTAGCAAGACCGAACACGTACACCCAATAGGCACTGAAACAAACATATACAATATGCATAAAAGCATATACACATGTGCTTGTTGGTGGCCACACAGATTGAGACAAACAGACAGATATACTCCACACGCTCACAAACACAAGCAGAAGCAATGGTTTTATTCTTCTCCTCTTCATGGCTGATCAGGGTGACAGTCTGCTAATGGGAAAGCTTTATATATATATATATATATAGGTTATATAACATATATAATAGAATCATAGAATACTTCAAGGTGGAAGGGACCCATAAGGATCAGCAAGTCCAACTCCTAGCTCTTCACAGAACTCCATAAAAATAAACTATATGACTATTGTCCATATGCTCCTTGAACTCTGACAGGCTTGGTGCCATGATCACTTCCCTGAGCAGTGTGTTCCAGTGACCAACCACGCTCTCAGTGAAGAGCCTTCTCCAAATGTCCAGTCTGAACTTCCCCTGACACAACTTCACTTCATTTCCTCATGTCCTATTAGTGGTCATCAAGTATCTACTTGTCTATAAAAACTTATAAATAAAAATGCAAATCCCTCTATCAACTTGACTCAGACACCCAGTCTGC
The DNA here is from genome assembly GCF_001431845.1 of Calidris pugnax. NCBI lineage: Eukaryota > Metazoa > Chordata > Aves > Charadriiformes > Scolopacidae > Calidris > Calidris pugnax. The sequence continues at coordinate 10,113,848 of NW_015094510.1, read as the reverse complement.
CCAGTAACTGCCACTGGATTCCAATCTCCCCCATTGCTGCGGGAATGGCCATGCTGTTTTCCACCTTGAGCAACAGCTTTTACATGGCAGATATACTGCATGAGAACAGACAGCTTAGACTGTGACCTAACTGCTGACTCCGCCCTGGACAAATCAAACAAGTCTTTTTCACTATGGATAGAAGGGATAATGCATTTTGGCAGCTAATTATTTTTTTTTTAAAGTATATTAAATTTTGAGCTTAAAGAGGACCTGACAGATGAACATATGGAACAATGAGCTTTTAAAGTGCTTTATGGGACAAAATGTTGGTAAACTGAAAATCACGTTATGGGTAAAACAATACAAAATGAATAGTCATGATTAGTTTGTCATTGACTATGAGAGCTTTAATTCTTACTAATTCTGAATAATCCTTTATAAGGCCATTGTGTATGAAAGTTAATTTATCAAAACCCACAATCACATTAAAATATATGTATTTTGTGTTTCAGAAAGAAAAACTGAAAAGAAATGAATATTTGGGAATAATTTAGTTTATTAGGAATCTCATTTCACAAAATAAATAAAATAAATTTTCTTTCATGTAGTTTTGTCCTTTGTGGAAATGGACAAAAGAAAAGAATTTCAAAGACCATAGATAACTTGCGGAGTTGCTCACTTTTGGTGCTATGTGAGAGGAAATATATATTGAAAGAACATAAAAAATGTGCCATGTATATGTAGCAGCCTGAAAATCAAGAAGAAAAGAAAGTCACTGAAGCATTTCCACATAAGAAAAAAAAAAAAAAAAAAAACCCACAAGGATGAGTCAACAGCTCACTCTGGGAATCCCACATCAGATGGTCACGTTCCATGTATATGAAGCAGCCTGAAAAACAAAAAAAAAAAAAAGTCACAGAAACATTTCCCAAAAAAAAAAAAAAAAAAAAAAAAAATGCCCAGGAAGATCAATTTACAGTACCCAAAGTATTCAGCTTCAAATAATACAGAATCCAGCACCACCGGACTCAGTTATACAATTTAAGGCTGTAGCAATAGATTTTCCTCTGAGCTTACTGCAAAATCACAAGCTGAAAAAAATAAATGGTATGCAATGATAGGCGTCCAACATTTTGGAGAGACTTTTAGGGTCAAAATCACAGGGACTACTTTCAAGTTAACTCTGTGCTTTCAAGTTAACTCTGTGCTTGTGGATATTTTTTTTTGTTACCATGGATATATCAAAAAAGTAAGATAGCAAGCTGTTCTTATTAGTTATGTAGTACTCCTCAAAAAAGCAAGGAGTCAAGCAAAATTTTCTTGAATTTAAAAATTTTTTTTAATTAAGATGACAATGACATAAGTAAAGCAATAAGGGACATTATTAAGGAGAACTGATTGAGCCTAAAATTCATTTCATTATAATCTTTTAATAATAAATTTCTATTTCGAGGTAGTGAAATAGTTTAATCAGAGAGTACTAAAATGACTCATATTTGTTTGAACTGCTCTAACATCTAGATCTGAGTTGTCCAAAGGACATGAGAAAATGTGAATTTTAAGGATGTTACATGCCTAGCTTCTCCCAGGTTTTGAAATTCGACATCTATAGGATGTAACTCATAGTACCATAGCACTAACCATTATGTGGGGATGTCCTAAAAACTCTTTGTCCCAAGTTCCTTGCTTTACCTCAAGTGACAGGTAACATTTTAAAATTAAATACAGGGCTGGATGGTTAGGGGCACAATAATGCTAGACCATATAACTTCCATGTTTGTTGTTGGGTTCTTTCTTTTGTTTTGTTTTGTTTTCTGAAAGAAATACTTAGTTTTCCATCTGAAAATTTGCAAGGACATTCATATGTGAAACTCATAGTCAAGAACGTGAATAAAGTATTGATGTACCATATTCTTGTTGATACTATCAAGTTAAAAAGCAGAGATTCCCTTGTTTCCAAGACTGCACATCTGCTATAACCAATTGACCTTTCTAACACTAACTTGTGTTATACTTTCTGAAGGTAAAGAGCAATTTGTGTTGTAGTTAACACAGACCACAGTGAAACAAGCTCAGTTGGACACCAAAAACTGATGAAATAATAGTGGAGCTTGGATTCTTCCTCAATGCACCAAGACACCTCCTTTTCCCATCTAATATAAATTGTACCTTAAGCTTTTGATGCCTGCAAAAGTTTACTGTAAATTCTAAATGCAGAGAAACATCTCTTCATAGCCTGGATACTGAAAGTACCTAGAGGGATAATATTTAAGACAAACCCTCTAATCAGTTTTTCCTATAGGTTAGATGCAAAAGTGACCCACGTGGAAAAATGGGAATATCTCTTCCTTTCCTGAACAATCAATGCAGTCGTATTCAGGATTTGTGCCTGTGCTCTCCAGAGACCCCTTCCAATCTCAGCAATTCTATGATTGTGCAATTCTATGATTGCACAGTTCTATGATTTAACCAAGTGCCAAGGAAGAGAACATACAGATAATTGTCCTGTATGAACCTTTCATTTGAGATACAGAATTTGAGATCATAATACAGGAAAGCCTATATTTTATAAGAGAATTAATAGCCCTACACAAGTTAAGGTCCTTAGAACTGGCTACTGTTCAAGGGATTTGAAGTTCTTCTGTTTTAAAATCTAGTTGACTTCTAGGTATTTCTTGACAAACAGTTCTTGACCCTTAGAAAAAAGGTGTTTCTCACTGACAGGAGCTACTAATCTCTTTCCTAAGGCTCCGACCTGTAATATTTGAGTGTGAGTGAAAGCTTAAAATAAAATACATCCAAAACAGGCTAAACTTTCTCCAGAGAAGCAGTAACATATGCTGAGCAGAACTTTATATTTTCATGTAAGAGTTACTTCTATCGTACTGAATAAGAGCAGAAATGGCATCAGCTATTTTGAGAGGGCATTTACTTCCATCTCTTCTCTTACTCACGTGTTGAAAAAATTTAGCCAGACCACAGAATCTGGCCTCCTATTTTTTAGCATAATTGACTATATTATGATATCCAAGTATATTTATTGCAATTCATCTCTATTTTAGGGGAATTATTATCGTCTATGCTGAAAAAAGAGTTCTTTTTCTTTCATTCATGGTAATACAGTAGGATTTAGATCAATTACAAAACAGTGATTTCCTTCAATTTGTTTTACTGGATACAATTTTAAAACTGTACTTCAACAGCTAATAGGGACTCTTCTTGACAATTCCTTGTGTCATATTTGTTTTCCTTGTCTGATCCTTTTTGTTTTTTTCCTTTTTTTGCCCCCACATTTTGTTTACATTTTAAATAAGATTTCAGAAACTGTTTAACTTACTTTAGCTTGCCACAAGCAGATCTTGGAATTGTAGAGACTGCTTTGAGGAGTATGCGTCTAAATGAAAGTATAGCTCTGCTGGGAATTTTTCAATAACATCCTGATGCCTCCTTCGGGCAATCCACATTTCATTGTTTGAGAGCATATATTTTCTGTTTACAAATGAGATATATAGAGATTTAATTTGGTTTCCCAAAAATACAGATTCTTGTTGAAGAAGCTGTCTGACAGACACAAAGTCCTGATGCCATGTATCTTTTAGTCATTCTACTTCGTCTTCTATTTCTAAATTATGTGAAATTTAGGCTTAAAAAGGTGATAGATGGGTCACTTACAGTACAATCTTGTAGTTAGCCAGACAACAATTTATCATAACTGAGAACTGATTTACTGAGAGAAGAGCAAAGATTTACTGAGAGCAGGTGAAGCAGATTTATGAAAGCTGAAGAAATGAATCAAAAATAATATTAATTTTACAGGTGTTTATTCAGTTTTATCCCAGTGATAGTAGTTATTGTGAAAATACTAAGCAACAAGCATTACTTTTAACTGCCAAACTAAAACACGTTATAAAATTTGTTAGGACTGAAACTAAATGCCAGAAGTATATTGAAAGATTTGTGATAGGGTAGTTTTGGAAACATATGGAAAATTTCCTTAGCTTTACAGAAAATATGCCCTTTTTACTGGGCAAGAAATTCTCTTTTCACTGTCTCCAGAGATTTCACCTTGATATATTTTCATATAGACTAGCTGTTAGATGTGGTGTTTTTTTAATACAGGCTTAGGACTCTTACCAGCTTAATCAAAGCATAAATTCAAATATAGTTGTAGCTGTTAAGAGTATGCAAGCCTTGGAGAAAAAAAAAAAAAGTTGCAGCATTCAAAGGACTACTGTTTTTAACTACTTAGTAGATGTGGGAAGAAATGGGTAGGCAGGGTTGGAGAAAAGAGCAGGGTTTTGTTTGTGGCATTTCATTGGGAAATGAACAAGGGAGCTTCATCATACTACACAAAGTGTAATGCTAATTACAGTAACATCAGTCCTTCGCAAAGGAAAGGGCAAAAGTTAGAGGTCAAATGTGGTTGAATCACAACCTGATTCTCATTCTATTCTTAGAGGGTTATGGTAGAGACATGACTGAATGGTAGTCAGGGGCCATGAAGTGATGTCTCACTGAATCAGTCATGGAATCATAGCATACCAGTTTGAAGGGACCTCAAGGATAATCTAATCCAACCTTTCTTGGCAAAAGCACAGTCAAGACAAGATGGCCTGTCGAATCTTTAAAATGCCCAGTGCTAGCGAATCTACCACTTCCCTGGAGAGACTATTCCAATGGCTGATTGTTTTCGTTTTGGAAATTTTTCCTTGTGTCCAATCAAAATCTCCCCAGCAGTAACTTATACCCATTGCCTCTCATCTTTTCTGTATGACTCCTTGTAAAAAGGGAGTCTCCTTTGTAGCCACCCTTTAAATATTGGAACATAAGGATAAGATCTCCTATAACCCTTCTTTTCTCACAGGTGAACAAACACAGTTGTCTCAGCCTTTCCTCATATAGCAGGCTTCTCTGTACTTTGATCATCTTTATGGCCCTTCTCTAGACCCTCTCCAGCTTGTCCACATCTTTTTTGTATAGCAGGTACCAAAACTGAACATAGTATTCCAGGTGTGGCCTGAGAAGTGCTGAGTAGAGTGGGATAATGACTTCTTCGTCTCTGCTGGTGATGCCCTTGTTGATGCAACCCAGTATGCTCTGGGCTTTCTTCACCACTGCAGCACACTGTTTGCCCATATTGAGCTTGTTGTCCCTCAGATCCCTTTCCACAGAGCTGCTCCCCAGCCAGGTAGATCTCAGCCTGTGCTGCACTCCTGGATTGTGTTTTCTCAGGTACAAGACCTTACATTTGTCCTTGTTGAACTTCATAAGGTTCTTGTTTGATTACTCTTTCAGCCGATCCAGGTCTCCCTGCAGGGTGACTCTCCCTTCCAAAGTGTCCACTTCCCCACTCAGTTTGGTGTTATCAGCAAACTTCATCAGAGTACACTTGATTCCATCATCCAGATCACTTATGAAGATATTAAACAGCGCTGGGTCCAATATCAATCGCTGGGGGACCCACCTGGGACAGGTTGTGAGTTTGAAAAGGAGCTATTTACCACCTGGCCTGTCAGCCAGTTCCCAGTTCCCACAGAGATTGCTTGTCTAGACCATACCATATCTAGACCATAGCATATCAGTTTTTTCTAGGAGGAGGCTGTGGGGAAGCATATCAAAAGCCTTGGAGAAATCCAGATTGATAATGCCCACTGCTTGCCCCACATCAACCAAGCAGGTTACTTTATCACATAAGATAATCAGATTTGTCAAGCATGATTTGCTCTGAATCAATGATTATTGTATAAAATGAATGTATCTTACATATGTATAAATGTTGTACTTACATGGCTCTGAATAGAATCAAATTATTCAGAAATATAGTAATTAATTTATTTTCAAACATTGTAAGGAACTCCTGTCTCCTACAATAGAGACAGTGAATCGAGGAATCACCAGCTAGCCATATTAATTCTGAACAAACCATACATTCCTCTCCCCATAATAAAAGTAGTATTAAAATAAATAAAATAAAATAAAATAAAGTGCAACACAATAAAACAAAACTTAACAACAAGTTAAAATATCTTATAGTTTAGTTGTTGTATTTTTCTTTTTCTTTTTTTTTTTTTAATCTATCTTATCTTTGGGAAAGCTACATGTGAAAACCTATAGCATACCTTACGGACACACCCAGCGTGTCATCACCATATGCTGCCTAAATGTTCTCAGGTCAGTTAAAAAGCTTGTCAATAATGAACACTTGGTTGCTCATTTCAGAAAACACAATGTGTCTCTCCCCAACTCCCAGAAAACTGTGGTATCCTAAAATCTTTTTTTGAATAAATAACTACTGATTTTCAATACTCGACTCAGCCAGGGTGCTGGATTTCTGCAACTGAAATTGAATTGAGCAAACTCAGCTTTTCATACAACCTTAGTCTCAATTAACTGGCTAAAACAGACTTCAGAGATGACTACAGCTCTAACCTTATGCTACATATAAATAGCATATCAATAGGTATAGGATAGGACTCAGTTCTAGAGTCAGAAAGTTAAAGCTTGTCAGCTTGTTGTCAAAGCTGCCATTATAGCTGCTGAGCATAAGCATTTGATGCCATTTAAGACACTGTAAAGTATAACAACTGTCTCCCAGACGATAGTCTAGTACACCACAGTTTTTCTGCAAGTCGAGTACTGTATATATCTATCTGATCTAAGTCCCAATCTCAGATGGTCCAGGCATCTCAAATGATTCTAGCCACCTACCCTTCAGAAACTAAATCCTGCCCTTCAGTGACTGCTGAGCAGGGACTTGAATCATCACTTAAATAATTATATAAGAACTAGTGCTATTTATGATACTCTAGGAGGCGTGAGATAATTGCACTGGCTTAGCGGTCATGGCGTGATCTTCAGAACAATCATGATATCTCAAGATGGAGGTTAAGTAGAATAATAGAGTACATATTTGGCACTAGAGATCTATGTTTATGCAACTGATATCTGCTCACAATGTTAATTATTTTACAGAAATCTGTCCTGACATAAATGTTCTTCTCTGTTTTGGGGACAGTTTTACAGGTTGCAGAAATATTAATATGGAAGTCCTATGTCTAAGCAACTCCAAAATTTTTCACCAAATATCTAATCTATGTATAAGTAATAATAATAATATGCTTCTAACTGGAGAGATGCTATACTCTCCTTCTTGAACAGAAAGGCAAGAGTCACAAACATAAATATTTATCACTGGTGAGAAAGTAGATGCGACCACAGGTGTAGCAAAAACCTTCTTTGTGTAAGTAATGATGACACAACAGGATCCTCTATATTAAACCTTTCCCATATGATTTAAACACTTGCAAAATATATTATTGATGTATGTAGATCTTATCATATACATTTAATATTCTTCAAGACGACCATATATATATATATATATATATATATATATATATATATATAACTAAATTAACCCTTCAATTTCAATTTGAAAAGATATCAAAATATTATATGTGTACTTTAGGAACACGTAACAAATATATTTCATACTTGGTTTTGATAAAGGTCTCATTTAAAATACACTTGTAACAACTTGCAGTTTTCAAAAGATGTAGAAAGAATATAGAGTTCTTGCCACCATCAAATCCTTCTCATTATTAGTTTTAATAGTGTTTGCTAAATGCAGCAGATTAATTTATGGTACATTCAGTACAGTTAGATAAATTATCATTAAGAGGCTATCTTGTTTACATTAGGTCAAAACTAGCACATTGAGACTATTAATCAGCAATTCACTCACACAAAATACTATTATACACCTCACAGGAAAATAAAATTCAGTTATTATCACTTGGTCTATTTATAGGTCTGTTTCTAAAATTAAATTTCAATAACTGTTTTAGTGTAACTCAGTTAATACCTAGATCAGCTGTACTCAAGCAAATTAAAATGTTTATTGCAGTAACTAATGCTGAAAGAAAACTCCAGCTGAATTTGGTTATGACAGTCTTTCCAAGTGGGCTTTCAACCTGGGCTAATACAATTCAAATTTTATCTTGCTTCAAAATAGTAATTCTATTGCCTTACATTCCCTCCAACTTCTGAATTCCTTTTCTTTTGCTCATGGACACATAATTACTATGATCCTAACTTTTCTGAACAAGGTGTTCATCCCATAGGTTTTTACTTTCAGTAACTGTGTCTGGTGGTGCTGAAGAAGGAACTATATCATGTTCTGCTGTGAAAGTTTTAAAAAATATTTTGACGAGGGATTTTTTAAGAGTTAGAATTGAACTTTACACAATGTTTTAGTAGTGCTACCTACAGTTAATATATCCAGAGCCCTAAGAGCACTGCATTATCAGAATAAAACCCCTCAATGGATGTTCCACTTAAAAGCCCAAGGGAGAGACAGTCAGAGTGATTGGATTACAAAAGCTTCAGTTGTAAGTATAGATTTAGATGGTATGATCTCCTCTTCATCTTTCTCTGATATTATATGAGATGTATTACAGAGCACAGGGAATTCCAAGACCATGTTTTCTTTAGGTTTGTAGCAGACTTTTACATTTCTACAAAATGTATGTTATTGAAGGGGATAAGCCTGACTAGTTTCTTCAAAATATTAAACTTTTCTTTGTGTCTTACTAGTCCCACGTATTTGGAACTTTACCATATCTTCATGAATAAGATAATGTTTGCCCAGAAATTTATTTGCAATTAAACTCAATAATGTTGCCTTCTGGTTTAAATGACTGCTGGGTGGGGTGAATTTCAAACTCTACCAGGCAGCACACTGTTAGAAATTTTTACTTTAAGCCATCAACCTTTGTTAATTGCTTTTTTTTTGCTTTATGGTTTTCCAGTGATGTGCAAGGTATTAAAATTTTACCTGTTTTAGTAATGCCACATAAGCACTGGGCACTGCAGTGGAGAATAAACTAGACTGAGATTAGTGTAACCACTGATTAAACAGCAGCAAGATCAGTATTAAAGCAAAGACATATTTATATTACACGTAATTTGTGAAAATAGAAATATATGTATAAATTTATGTTTAGAAAACACAGCAAGACTTAAGAAATTGTTAGAGGCTTTCAGGAATCATGTTCTATTCTTATTCTATTTAAAGATTTAGAGATAAAGCAACTGTTCTGATGAAAATCAGAATTTGAAAGTGGTGGAGTTTTCTTAATCAGCTATGCCTAGCCCAGCAACCAAGTTCCATAGTCATTCTGTAAAAACATATTATCCGGCAGTTGACCTTAATTATATCTACAAGTAGATATAGTTGCAGAATTAGTAGCTAGGTGAGATCAATTTATAATGTTATCTTTTTGTTCTACTAAAATCCTTTTTTTTTTATATCTGAAAGAACAGGAATAATGTTTAATATGTACTTTTATGTTCAGAATTCCTATCTTTTATTATTGAAATCAATCTTATATTTTCCTATTCTTGAGTAACAACTGCTAGTTTCCGTTACCGTATAACTGATACATAATGGTCAAAACTATTGAGACAAATAACAAAATGCTTATTTCACTTCCTAAACAAAAAATAGTCTTTATATTTGCATCTTCAATTACTTGAGCAAAATTTTTCAATTTTATCTTCCTGTAATATTTTCCTTGGTCAAAGTCTTCAAAAAGGTTCCTTGAGCTTTCAGATATGTCTGTGTAAAATAATAGAAAGATTTCCATAGCTTTATAACAGCAAATGCCTTATGTAGATTTTTTTCTTTCATTTATTTCACATTTTAATTAATGTTGGAAAAAAATAGTCTGATCAACTAAGTGATATTGAAAAAATGCGTACATAAACAAATAGAACTTTCCCAGCCTACAAAGACTATTAAAACCTACTTGGAGAAAACAGAGGTGTAAGAAAAAAAAAAATCACTGGAAAACTAATAACTGCTTTTCTTGATGTTCAAATCATTCATGATTTCATGCAATCAGAGAAAAATTATTTACATTTTCTTCTAAGAATATGTCTTTATATATTTGCTGTTTTCTTCTAATTTCTAGGTGCCCAGCTCCTCTGTTCTGTCAGCAAATCTAAAGCATGGAGCCAAATACAGAGATTGACACTAAATAGCTGCATTAATCTAAAAAACTGAATGATAAACTGTATCTGAATGAAGTGCTGGGTTGTACAGGCTGAATCTACAGCTGTAGTATCCCACAGTCATAAATGGAATGATGACCAAGATCCATAGTGAGCCCATGATTAACCAGATTTAACAAGAGGAGGTAGAATAGAAGAAAATATAAAAAACGTTTGAGATTTACTAATTGAAAAGGAATAGTTGCTAATATTCACAAAATTTACTAGTATTTTAGAACTTATCTAGCTTGCAAAGATGTCAGCAAACAATTTAACTGCAAAAACCCCAACAATTACCTGATGCATAGGAGGCTACACTGGATACTCCATCATTTCCATCTATTCAGAAAACAGTTGCAACTTGCTTTGTTCCCCACAAGTGCCCCATCTTCCCTGGAAGCAATCACATGACTGTCACTAAGCTGAAATCACTACAATCAGAAAGCCTTTACAAAAGATTCACTGAAAGTTGTATGCAATATGCAGTAAAGCTGTAGGTTATAATGTGCCTTCACACACTCCAGGGCGAGGCAGTTGGATGAGGTGATCATTGTAAGTCCCTTCCAGTGGAAATCTTTTCTGTTCTATCAGAAAACAAAGACTTCTCTAAAGGACAAAAATAAAATAAATGTAAAGAATGTAGATGTGACAGTGTCATGTTAAAGGGTTCTGAAGGGAGAGTTGATTTTATTGCTTTGTGATTTTGATGCTAAATAAATATCTAACTCTGGAGTTGAGTAAGATGAAAGGAGACCAGGAAAATGTACCTGAAATTCCATCTCTGGGCCACAATTCTGGGAAGGAAGGCTGATGGGAGAGGGGATGAAATGAGATCTAGGGAACTGTATGTATGTCTTGCTCGGGAAAGTTAGTCTGAGCTATAAGTGAGTAATATGCCCTATGGACTAGGGTGCTGGCATCAACACAGTGAGATGTTATTCCTTTTTATATTACCAGGTATTTAAAATTATGTTCTTTAACTATGTGAAGTGTATTTTTTAGCTCAAAGAGAAGCACTGTGTTTCTTTGAATTCAGAATAAATTTGTATTTGCTGGAAGACAGAGAAAAAGGCAAATAAAAAACCCAGTGTAAACAAAGGCAAGTAGAGTAGTCATAGCATTATCACAGAATCACAGAACCATTTTCATCAGAAGAGATCCCTTCAGATCACCTAATCCACCCCCAATGCTGGGTCACCTAGAGGAGGTTATCCAGGTATGTGCCCACTCAGGTTTTGAATATCTACACAGATGGGGTCTTCACAACCTCCCTGGGTACCCTGTTTCAGAGTGTGAACACCCCCACAGTAAAAAAGTGTTTTCTTTTGTTGAGGTGGAATTTCATGTATTTTAATTCATGATCATTGCCTCTTTTCCTTTCACTGGGCACTACTGAAAAGAGTCTGGCTCCCTCTTCTTCATTCCTTCCCATCAGGTATTTTTTCATTTTAATAAGATTCCCCCTCAGCCTTTTCTTCTCCAGGATGAATAATCTCAGTGTACTTAACATATACTGCAAATATGCAGGATCATAGTTAAATGAAATTGATCAGATTTAAAAAAAACTATTTTGGGGAATCTGTGTCCCTCTGTCCTCTCTGCATGCCTTGAATACTTACTGTATTCTACTTGGGTTAAAAATTTTGGTCCACTACTTAAGTATTTACCACCAACACTCTTAAAATGATATGTGAACTTTTTAGTAAAGTACATATGATAGTATAACTATTATTCAGTAAATATGTGGTTGGGTTATTTGTATATGGAACTGACATTGAAAATCTCATATCTACAAGTGGAGACTATTTTAACCACCATGAAAGGCTTCTGTGTTCTACTTACTTCTGATGTCATTTTAGACTTTTGAATTATTATTCTCCTTAGTTGCTGTGCATGTTTTAAATTCATTTTATAAACATTAAATTCTGCACTGAACTTACAGATTTTCTGTATTTTTTTTTCTAATACATAAATCCTCAGTCTGTGATGTTAATTGTATATAATTCCTTTTTATTGGGCAAGAATTCAGTTGTAACTTCTGTTTCACCTAGTCCATTTGACTTTGAATTTACTTTTGGAACTATAAACAAGTAGATACTAGTGATGAAGTCTCATCTCGAGAGAAAAGAACACCTTCAGTTTTTGTGACCTGCAAAGGGGACACATGAAGCCCCATTTTGAATAAATAATTTGGGTATGGTGTATATATAATTCTTGCTGTTTGCTACAGCTTTGCTTTCTTCACATTACAGTAAACTACTTTTCATCAATACGCTTAGCTCACACACAGAGTGAATCAATTGATGTCAGATATGTGGGCTATATTCATGTGTTCAATAATGTAAGTATTTTTCTTCAAAATTGTAAAATGTTATGAGCTGACAAGGCAGAAACAGCAATTATTATTTAAAATAGGAAATTTAAAAACCGGAAGACAAAAATCTGAATCTTCAAGACAAATCTTATTTACATATTAACGTAAAGATGCAAAAACCCGATTTCCCTCTCAGTGTGCAAAGACATTGGAATGCCTTCAAAAATAAATGCCTTAATAAAAACATTAGAATTTATAGCAAATTAAAAAATTAATCAGATTCAATGATTTTATTCTCTCTAAATGTATCCAGAAGAGAAGATGGAACCATTTGGAACATTTGTTAAGAGACAAGCGAGACCATCTGCTATGGGAGGCATGCCATTGTGCAGATCAATGGGAGAATAGCTTTAAGGGACATTCAAAAGAATTTCTACACTGAATTGAGTAATGACTCACAAAGAAAAAAACTCATGGGGTTTAAACAAGAGGGAATATGTGCAAAGTTAGGCCTAGGAGAGAAAGGAGTGAGATTTTTGTTTGTTCCCTGATGGTGAGCAAACCGAGAGTTTCATTGTACTGGGAAGAAGGATTCTAGCTCAGATTTTTTCTCTTTCACATGTTCTCTTAAGACATTTTCCATGCTTCAGTGAACAATTCTTTTGTTTGTATCAAATCAAAATTAAAAAGCAATAATTCTTGAAACCATTACTTAAGTATTGTAGACTGTACACCAAAAACTGTTGCTGTGTTTCCATATGTGCACCTAGTTGTGCAAAATGTTATAGATTTTAAATAGTTAACTACAGGAGATTTTCAGCTTTGTGGTTTATATCTGTTACCTGGTTTTGCCAAGAGAAAAGGGACTAATGCAAGAGTAGAAGTAGCCTTTTCAGTATTCTTTTGACCAGCATGTTAAGCTTCCAAACATCCATCCAAGCAGCATCACAACAAATAAAATTAACTACAACCCATCAATAAGGGTTGCAAAAATAAAGAAGCACATTTAATATTTCAGAATGCCTCAGAGTTTTATTATGAGATAGGGATTTCATGGCATGAAAAAATGTCTTCCAAAGAGCCATCAGATCAGTTCAGGACCCCGATTTCTGTATTTTAGTGGCAGAATCCATCAGGAAGAAGGAGAGGTGTCATTGGCTTCTGTTGCCTTGGCAACCTGTGTTGCCAAACAACAGTCTAGGTACCTTCTAGCAGGTTTAAACTTTCAGGCTGCTAAGAGACTGTCTGCAATGACAGCAGAAACAATACCTTTTGCTGTATGCTTTCCTGATAGCAAAATAAGATAATATTTTGCATATTTTTTCACCATCCTCGATGCTCTTTCCCATTTCCTTTGTCTTTACTTGCTGGTAGCATTAGCTGTAATTAAACTTAACTCTAAATCCTGCTCTAAGTCTCTTATTTTGGCTGCTTAATATTTTCACAAATCCCCACTTGATAGTACTTTTTTCCATACTTGGTCTTTTGTACAATGACATATTTTGGTGGGATGTCTGAAAAGAGCAAGTGACTAATTTTTTATTTATGTTTGTTGGTTTTGGTTTGGTTTTTGTATTTTTATTAAATCTGTTTGCGCTTTCTCTGCATGTGGGTGCTACAGTTCTAAAATATTTGTAAAAATAATAAGATAACTGGGTGGGATTAGGTACCTCTAGCTACAGGGCAAATTTAAGGATAAATACAGCTGTTCCTGTAATTGGCACGCCAATAAAGGCTACCTCAGGTGAGGCTGGAGCTTTAGACAAGCCTGTCTGGAGCAGATGGTGCAAAGCTTCTCTCTGATCTAAGACACACTATTATCTACAGACACCCAGGTGGGAGTCCTATGATCAAATGTAGATGCCTGAATTTAAACTAGTTGCCCTAGGTTCTTTTTATTGCCAATGAAGTAAAATAGACACTTTTAGGAAGAAATTTATTTCAACCTAATGTCGACTAATAAACTAGGAAAGTTGAACTGTGCCCTATGTGTTTGTATTTCTCTCTGTTGGGCATAAAAGAAGCATAGTGCCTAGCTCAGGCACAGAGGTCTACTCATTGTCTAATATTGTGTGAGCTGAATCCATTTTTTTTTAATATTTATGAAGACCCCAGTTATCATTGCCCTGACCATCAACTGAGTCTCACTTTGTGACTCTCCTGGCCACACCTTTTCTGTACTCAATTGGATTAGTAGACTCATTAGTCTCTCTCATCCATGGGTTAAGGTAATAATAAGACATTCAACTTTAAACTAGCAGGGTTTAGATCAACTTGCTCTAGGGAAAGGCACTTCTATGCTATTCTTTCCAAATATCAGAACTATTATGTTTGCATTCCTCTTAGTGCTGTGTTTACTTTAATTTGGGGCAACAACTCAAGACAGAAATGCACAAATTTATTTTTCTTTGATGCATCTGTCTGTATATGAGTTGGGTGTCTAAACTCTGATTATAACAGATGAAGATACAGGACTCAATGAAGTTGCTAGCCTGTGAGCATCCACTGCCATTTCACACTCCATAGGGTAAAAGAAACATCAGCACAGGGTTGGCAGATACGGCACAGGAGCAATGGAAGACCTATACCACATTGATCCATCTGTAAGCCAAGCAATATACCTACCTTAGGATATCTAAAATATCTTTAGAGATTATGACTCTGTAAACCAACTGAATTTTTCTCCTAGTAAGATGTTTGGTAGGCCAGTTGTAGATGTATGCTTTTAAGTGAATGAAATAGCTCGCTCTGCTTCCACAACACCATACAACAGTTCCCACACAACTGGTGAAAAGCATAAGGCAATATAATTCAGGCCAAGCTATAAAGCCAATTATAGTGTTCAAGGACTAAAGTTTTCAATAGTTTTTGTTGTGAACAATTCTATCCAGATGAGTATGGTGACAGTGTTTGGAAAGGTGGTAGAGGCACCCTTTGCAATAAATCACAGAGGCAGAGTGTTAATTGCTTTGCTGGGGGGTCTGTTCTGGAAACAGTTAACTGCTGCTGAAATCAGTGAGTGTGCAAACACTGTTTATGGTAGGAATTGACCTAAAGGGCTCTCATCTCCTCATTCTCTACTCTTTTGTTTATGGATGACTGGACTTGTATTTGGTTGCAAGTCACAAAAAAAATGAGTGTACATTTGTTGAAGCAGGTTCCATTATCTTCTGTTAGTTGCTTAACTGTATGAATTCAATCCTGCATGGAGGTACTACGGTTGCTGTAATGCCCTTTAACAATTTCTGTAGGAACCTAGTGAGGAACAAGCTGAGTTAGTTCCGTGTGTTTTCAGTGTGCCCTCAAGTGAATTCTGTTTTCTTATTTTTGTGTTTTCTGGGACACCTGGGTCATTTCTTTTCCCTCCAGCAACCCTGGAACCTTGGCTAATGTAAATTGGCAGAGATCTGTTGATTTCATCGGCATTGCATTAATCTACACAAGCTTAGACTAGCTCCAGACTTGTAGAAAGTGACTGCATAAAACTAGACACCTTCAGTATATATTCAGGACATCAAACTTCTATTTCAAAGATATGGATTCAGGGTTCTCCTCTGGGAGAAGGACTCACCAAATATGCACAGTGTATCGCACATTTATTTCAAAAATGTGCTGTCAAAGGTATTGTGCCTGGTCCCTCTGGGTTCAGAGTGCTGACATTTATGCAATCCTTTTCCTTTATCAGTCAGTGATCATGCAATTTTTTAGAGCACTAGTTGTCTTCTTTCTGTCTTTCATTCAAAAGTAATCTGGCTTGCTTCTTTTTTTTTTGTTTGTTTGTTTGTTTGTCTGTCTGTTTGTTTCTTTTTTCCCTATCCTGGTTTTACTTCTTTAATCTCAGTGTTCTCTCTATTTCTCCTTATAAATCAAACATCTGCTTATAAACATCTTCACTGCTTCTGACAGGAAGTGAATCCAAAATAAAATATAAAATAAGTTATGGCTTGGGATTTCTCTGTAGAATGGCAAACAGAGAGGATTCTGGTTTATGAAAATGAACCAAACCTCTTAGGAAGCCACCAAGAAAGAATGCACAATAAAAATAATAATAAAAACGGTAAAAAATTTACTGTCACTTTTTGATTTTGTTCAATTTTTAATTTGAAAAAGGCTTAAATTCTTCCTTCCTCTTTCTGCACAAATAAA
Organism: Calidris pugnax; assembly: GCF_001431845.1. Lineage (NCBI taxonomy): Eukaryota > Metazoa > Chordata > Aves > Charadriiformes > Scolopacidae > Calidris > Calidris pugnax. The sequence goes on along the minus strand of NW_015094510.1, from coordinate 10,097,353 downwards.
GGGGGAAAAATAAAAGAAAAATAAAAGGGAAAAAATAACTAAAAAAAAAATCCTTTTTTGGATTTCCTATTTTTGTTAACCTATTTCTTATTAAATTCTACCAAAATATTTTATACGTTATCTGCTAAAATAGTCATAAAATCTGCCAGAGGTATATGGTGGTTGTTCACAGTTTACTGTGCGGGTACTGTATGCTTTGTAGAAATTTAGTGACTGCATGATGCAGACCATTTGCCTTGTTTTAGCCAAAGTAGTTGGGGGAAGCAGGATTTTATGCAAGGATGGAAGATTGCTTTGGTGTTTCCTATAGAGCACCTCTGCCGGCTCACTGAAGGGATGTTTTTGGGGTGCAGCACAGGGCAAAGAGAGAGAGATCCATCCAGCACAAGATCCTGCAGCCTGGCTTCAGACTCATGGACTCCCCAGGCTGTGATTAGTCTGACTGGAGCTGAGGCTGGATGTGCTGAATGCAGCTGCCTGCAGTTACCTGGCGCTTCAGTGAGTCAGAATCGCTCGCTGAGTGGACTGAAAATTAACCCTGTTGCAAAAGGGCTGTTAGTACCAGACAAGGCTGTAAGGATAGAGCAGGAGAGGACAAGACAGAGGAAGAGAAAAAGCTTTCAGCAGCACCGAAGTGACACTGCTTTTGAAACCCTCCTGAAAACACAAGATGTAACCAGCAGGAGGGCTGTCCTGCAGCATGGATCAAACCCACAGTGAAGCCTGACCAGTGACAGAGAATTTTTTTTTCTCGAAATCACTGGACTAGCAAGCTGTGTAAAGGAAAGTATTTCTTACAATGACATAATTGACAGTAATTTTTATGCCTTTTTGCTTAATATGTTTCACCTGAGAGGCTAGAATTTTCTCCATTTTTATAGTCTGCTTCTTCTTGTGATGAAATAAAAAAAGCAGCTGAAGTGACTAGATTTGTCTGTTTATTCTCCTTCTGGAGGAAGATGGGTAGTTTCACTTCAAAGCTTTAATCAACACTTTTTTTTAGAGAATATGAGGTGCTGGAAATTTGTACGTTTACTTTAAAGAGAGTGAAAGAGGAAAGGAAAAAAGACAACTTCTTTCCTCTCTGTCCTCTGCTGAAGTTGTAACTTCAGAATAATTTGGTTATTTTTCCATTGACATTAAACATATTTTTGCTGGCTGTTTAAGCAGTTTAACCTGATGATATGTAACTCATGTTTCCAGCTGAGGTTTTAATACAGTAGAACTTAATAGGTTATAATTATAAAACTATAGCATTTACAGAACTCAGGGCTATTAATAAAGTATCACTCTTTAGGCTCATTTTCTCTCTGCCGTGAAGACTGAGAGCTTTTATTTTTCAATAGAAAGACAAATCAGGAAGATTCTGTATTTTTCAATACAATAGTAAAAAAATCTATGGGTCAGTGTAATAGGAAAGGCTAGAGAACTTTGACATATTTCAGTTATTACTTATAAATTACTAGGGACAGCCTCAAAAAAAAAAAGGCAGGTAAAATAGAAAGACACAGAGCCTCTTAAATTACTTTTAAAATACGTGTTGATTCAAAGACAGAGGTGGTTGTAGTATCTTCAGTGAACACTATATTAAATGAAATTAACCAAATAACTTGTTTATCTCTTTGTGAGCAGTAAATTATGATTTTATTTCATAATAAGTAAAAATTAGGTGATTGTCCACGTTGAATCCACTTTTTTAGTCTCAACGAAAGGAAGAGGAAGAAAAGTTGTGTTCATAATCATTATGAATTGGAAGAATTAGTAGAAATTAGGGATGGGAAATAGAAGAAAAGGATGTAGAATCTCACAGGCTCCTGAAGGACATAAGAATAAGAAATGATGAAAGAAGAGTGGTAAATTTTATAGAATATCTGATGAGAGGGAAGAAAAGAATGGAAATAAATATAAGTACTAATATTATATAAAGCATTTTTTTTCCTAATACCTTAAAGCATACTTTTAAACAAATGTCTCTGATGGCCAGCCTCTTTTCTGATTTCTAAGTACAATAGTATTTGCAATCTTTCACAACACTTGAAAAATATTAATACTGAGAAGGAGAAAAACTTACTGAAATATACAGCATGAATACAGGAACCATGGCACTTGAAGAATCAAGACAGTTTCAGTAAAAATAAGTATGACTCTTAGATTGTTAAGATTGTTAAGAAACAATCTTATTTCTTAACAAGATTGTTAAGAAACCAACAAGACTATTCCTTTATCATTCACTGTTATAGAGTTCATAACTTTTAACATACGGTGTTGCTATCTTTTTTTGGGTCATTTTTGGGGGGCGTATTTAACCATGCTCAAAGAGGCTCCACAAGGAGGATACACTTACAAAAGACATAAAGCAATTATTTATTGGAAAATACATGAAAAATCTAGCTAGGTTTAAAGAGCTCCTAGGTTAAATGTTACTGTGCTCACCACCCCTGAGAAGACACTGAAAAGTCTTTCCTGCCCAGACAGGCAATAGTGAGGAGGGAAAGTTTTCCATGTCCAGTGTCACTTTCCCCATTCAGTGGCACGGCCACATTTCCCCTAGAGTCTCCCTTGTGTTGCCTATGTACTTATAGAAGTCCTTCTTGTTGTCTTCCGTATCCCTGGCCTTCTTTGCCTCAGTCTTCAGTAGCAGGACCCATAGTTTCCTGAGTACTCAGCCCCCCTGAGCTAGTAGATAGGGGACTGTTTTCTTTAATTTTTGCTTAGTTGCTGATCCCTCACTTTCACTAAAGTACCACCCCCATGGAGACCACTGACATCAGCAACAGGCTGACATTAGTGACACTAACCAACTCCTTGGGTTGCTTTGTGGTTTGTTTTTGATTTATTTTTTTTTCTTGACATCCAAGTTGGTGGTTTTCATCTTGAATCTTTAAGCTACTAACACTCTCCATATCTATAATTGTACATCTGTCTATAATTTTCCCTTTCTTGTCCTTCTCAGCTCCATTCTCTATACTTTCTCATAGCTCTTTCTTACCACTTAGCAATTTCCTCAAAAACCTGAATTAAGGTTTTGTTGCTGAGCTACATCAGAGCTGGGCCAGGGGTGGTTGTAACATACATCACCAGGACCAAAGGAGGCAGGGGAGGTTACAGCAGAGATTACAGTGAAAAAAGCTTTTACAAGGGTTGAATTTCCACAGCTGGCCTGGACACATGGTGTAGAATTGATTGCATGGCAATTCAGCTTCAGCCCACTTTACAGCAGTGCATAAGTTAGGTGCCTAATTACTGGAGGCTTCCCTCCTGTCGGGAGAGACAGAGAAGCTTCTCCAGGCAGAGAATTAGACCTTAATGGGCTAAATAAATATCAGTAGATGCCATCCTTTCCCTCCTAACTCTCTCTCCCTAGAGGGAGCTTTGTCCAACAACCCAAATTAGATAATTTAGTAAGGAAGGTATACGTGCTCCCTGGAATGAATCCAGGTCTTTACTCCCGAGAATTTCTTATTGAAAAAACAAGTATTTTCCCAACATTTACTGACAACTGATTGATCCTCAAACTCTTACATGTGTGAATAATTTTTACTTCTGAGTAGTTCAGCTGAAATCATTCAGACCATTTGCATAAGTAATAAGTGTTACATAAATGCATCCAAACCACTTTTAAAAAGGTTAAAACACATTCTGTTTGCTCTGGGCTCAGAATCTGATGCTGCTGCTGACATTTGGTGAGGCAGGGAGCTGACTTAAGGTTTCTCACATGCATAGACATAGGAAAGAGATGGGGTAAAGGGCTAGATGTAGGCTGTGAAACAAACCTGAGACTGAAACTCCTATCCCAGTCCAGAACCAGGAACCTTGGAAAGCCAAATTTACAGTCTTGTTTCTGCTGTTGAGATGTGAAGGATGCTGACAACTGTGGTGAACAATGTTGCTGAGAAAAGCCATAACATGGTCTTGATAAGTAGTCGCAACCCACACAGAAAAAAAAAAACAACTTAAGGCAGCAAGGGCTCTAGCAGCTTTTTGCCGTCAACCTGAAAGGTTATGTGTGGTGTGGGGAATCACAGCCACTGTGGAGCCTTTTTTCCCTTCTGGATGGTGTCAAATCCCAGGACAGAGCACCCACAAGCTTGGATATCTTCAGGAAAGGGTGGGTGCTTTTGGGGTGCTGTGCTTGGTGGTTTTTGCTTTTATACTTTTGATCCTGTGACACAAGTACCCTTCCTCCTTTTCTCCTATTGTGTCTCTTAGTCAGTTTCTCCTTGTTTTTTCTTTTATTCTTTATCCCTTTCCCTCTGCAGGGAGACGCCAGGTTTTACTAAAAACTAGTTCTCACATTAGGAGCCACCCTTACTCAGGAGGGCTTTGACACAAAGAGAGTGCATCTGAGCCTCTTTTGCTATAGCCAGGTATCTTCTGGCCCACACAACTGCCCAATTTACCCACAGCTACCCCCGCCAACCCAATTTGCAATTAGTTTTCTAAAGTCTTACTCAGTTATGTGTTTATGAGCTTCATTTACTGCTGAACAGGCATACACTCTGCAAATCTTACTCACGCAAAAGGTCTGAATGATTGCAATCACAAGTAAAAATTATGTGGATGAGTAAGGGTTGCAGGATCAGACCATTAATTAATAAATGTCAGTAAAGTACTTATGATGAAAGATGTTGTGGGAGTACACTGTATTCTAATTAAAACATAAGATTTATTTCCGCAAGTTAGTCATGGATTTTATAAAAGCTCAGTGTTTCCAGAACTTAAGAAACTTGAGAAATACTTCTTTCTCACATAAACTTTGTTTATACTGAAAATTTGTATCCTATATATTAAACAAAGGTAAAGCAAAATATGAAAAAATGTTAACTGATGGCTTAAGGCTGCCTGGAGGAGACCTACTTTGCAGTCTATTCTTTTATATTGCAATTTACTGTGCACTGTGTTGAAAGACACTTATTTGTGATTCACAGAAGATTCCAAGTAGTTCTTAAAAAAAATAACAAAAATGAAAATCCTTCCATCCAATGCATAATTTTGTAAAGGTTTTGGGAAAGTAATATTTTAAAGATTAATTAATCATATCTGAATCCACTTAGCACAAAGAAGGAAAAATAAACATGAGGAAATAGTGTTTTTCTTCTGGTTCTTAGTACCGGTTATACATATGTGATTTCTGTGTATGCTGGCACAAAAACAGAAAGTCAAAGGACTGTGGTTTAAGCATTCCCCCTGGATAAAAAATAAAATGTGCTATTTTGCTACAAAATCACAGCATTTGCAAAATATTAGTCTTGGTGAAACATTCAGATTCCCAAAAGAGTATTTTAAGTGCTTTTGCAGAAAAATGTTTTCCTCTTCTCTTCCAGCATTAAGAAGAAAGATTGTCACATTAATAGAATAGAAAGAGGAGGAATATTTGATACACTTTTCTGATGTTAATAAATAAATAGAACATTCTCCTTTTGTCACTAGAAACTAAGTGTACTTAAACTACAATATTTTAGAAACTTCTGTTGGCATTAAAACAGCACATTATAATAACTATCTTTCTAAAGCATTTCCCCAATGTGTACTTTTTCCTCATAATTCCACCTCCCCCACATTTTTTTTCTATTTTAAATAGATGATCATATATCACACTAGGTAACAGTGACTCCAGAAATAGTGACACCGCTATCAGCAGGTCTATTTTAAGAATGAAGTGCTGCTTAAGGTTCTAAGTGGAAGAGAATTATTTTTATTACTACTTATTTATTCTTTTTTTAAGGAGAAAAATAATATGTGCATGCCAGGTGGGGTTTTAGAAGCTCTCAGAGCTTTATTTTACATTTCTCATTATACAAGGATAGTTCCCATGGTAACTATTACATCATTTGGCACACATGCTACCTGAGGAAAACAGAACGATTCAATAAAGAAACACACATTCACCATTGTGTGATGTGAATTGATTTACTTATTGCCTAAGTATGTTTCCTAAAAACAGGAGACTGCACTAGTTTTCAGTGTCAGCATGACCACTTGCTTGTCAAAATTAACATTTCTGTTCCCAGTTCTTTGTGGCTCCAAACTAACCTCTGCTATTCTCTTCTTAGAAATCTTGACACTGCTTAAGCGTTGTAGAAAAAGTAAACCTCCTACTCTACCTCTGCCATTTCTTTCTGCCTGCTCATGCTCTTTCTTCTTCTAATGTTGAACGTTATTGTAAATTTTCTTTAAAAAATAAAAATAAAATAAATTGACTCCTAGAGATGATTGATTTTGCTGAGAATATTTGCCTAAAAATTATTTTCCTAAATCTAGCTAGCTGCTTGTGAAACAAATTGGATTATAGATTACCCTTACAGAGGGTAACCATTTTTTATGTGCATATCCTTCACATAAGACCCACCTATAAATTCTACATGGGTAGTACCAACAAGCAGCAGAGTACAGATCTGTAAGCAAGAGCTGATGTTATCCAAATGAAACTTTTCCTAGTGGTCAATATTTTTTTTCTCCTTCTGCTCCTTTTACACATTCTGTGTATTTTCATTTAATTTCTGCCTCTCAGACTGGAATCTCTCCAGAGTATCTATCTCAGTTCTTTGGAATTTTAAAAACCTAATTCTTTCTTCCTTTCCTAACAATTAATTATCATCACCTATTATCTAAGCCTAAGCTTGAAGTAATTCTCTTGACTCCTTCTTCTTAATTTTTTGTTGCTTCATGAGACTCTCTTTTTTGATAAAACAAGAAAATCCTTCTGTCCTTCTGATTTGTAATTTCTCTAGTGGTTATTTGAATTCTGGCTTTCTTTTACTAAATAAATTTGGGAGTATAGTAGGACATGTCTGTGCTTGTCAATCTGGAATAAATGTAGGGTGGCTATTTAACTGCATTAACCTTCATGAATCAGGCAAAAAAAAAAAAAAAAAGTTTTCTTTTTTTCCTTTTTTTTCAAACTTATGCCAGGGCACACATTTTCTAAAGGTTTAAACCACAGTGTTGAAACACTAAAATGGACACACAATCTGCCTACAAACAATGTAACCCTGAAAAACACTACACCAATTCCACTGCTGTCTCCTTAAGATAAGTGCTATTTAAATTCATTCATTTCCTGGGAAATGATTTTCTGATCTATCAAGGTAAATAGGTACTGAGGGATGCAAAATTAATCAAGAAAAAGGAAATGAGGTCTTTTTTATGTTGCTTTCTATCAAAGAAGGCTCTCATTATTACAGCGGACTAAAGTGAAGTCAAGTGGCCAAAGACAAGTGGAGGAACAGAACTTAGAAGCAGTCAGAAAAGGGCTTGGCTGGATAGCTCTTCTCTAAGACAGAGGAGGAGAGGATAATCTTTTGTGGGTGAGTGAATTTCACAAACATAAATGGTAAGGCATTCTGCCTGTCTTTGTCCCATATATAGGAATTGCAAAAGAAACAGTATAAAAATTCCTTAGAATTAAGGATGCAATTCCTTAGCTTTTCAGAGAGGGTTGTACACCTGAGATATTCAGGTGCGTTGCAATTCCTCCTCCTCAGCACTAGTTACATAGAGAGTTAAGACAGCTCAGTTTTGCAAAACTGCCATTTTTTTGTTCGAGCCTGTATACTATTATGTACTCATAAATATCTGACCAGATTCTGCTTCCTGATTCATCCAAGTCCTTTACATCCCCCATTCAGTTTTAGTCAAAGTAATGCCTTATTTTCAAGGGCTTTTGTTTTTCTTGACATTTTTGCATAGTTAAAAGCACTTGGATATCTTTTTCAATTTCATGAGGAGGTTTATAGGAAGCAATTTCCTCATAATGCTCAGCATTTTGCTGTATAGTTCCTTGTATTCCCCAGTTCTTACTCATGACCTTTCATGCTGGAGAGAGATTACACCTAAACAGACAACACTTCAGTCTTCAGAGAAGACTTTTACCTCAGAAAAGAGGTGAAATAAAAGTAAAAGTGGAGGCAACTTAGGACTTTCATTACTTTCAAAGGTCTGCAAGTCTCTAGTGCTTTCTTAAAGAAAAAAGTGTCTGCTGAAATTCCTGGTCATGCACTCATGTGACCTTGGTGGCACTCTTTCTTTTCAAATAACAAGATCCATTTGTTGTTTAGGAACATAGCTTAACTCAGATGTTATTAATCCCACTATGTATGCTGACACGTGAAAGCTCGACTCCGTTGCAAGCACTGAATATTTCTACGTTTAATTTACCCCCTGGCTCTAGCCCCAGGAGCCTGAGGACTCCTGTATCTTATGAGAGGAGTTGAAGAGGAAATCCGTGTCAGTGAGATCCTCTTAGTCTGGCTAACACAAGACCCATAAAAGTAGGTCCCTGCAACTGCTGAGTAACTCATGAGGTAACAGGGTGCTGACTCCATGACTACTACATCACTCCAATCCACCATAAATCTGCCCTGCAGCTGAAAGAAGCCATCTGACTCCTGTATCTGTACAGAGTAAAAGCATTCTTCCAACCAGATGGCCAAACAAACAGATCGTGTCACTGCTTTTGTCCAAAACTGCTTGCTTCTTTGTTTGCTTGTTTATTTTCTTGATTTATATGTCGGTTAGATCAATTTGAGTTGCTGCATGAATAGTTGTGTTGATAAATGGGAATATGTAGCTGGGGGAATAAGAAAAGCATAACCATCCATTTGGACAGCACTGTGAATTTATATCAATTAAAAATGGCTATGTAGCTGTGATCTGACACAGACAACTAGATCATAACAACATCTATACATACACCCCTCCTCAAAATTTCACCTGTTCTTTTCATGCTGAAAGATTAAAGGATTGACTTCTGAGAGGGAGCACCTCTTCTGCAGTTAGCCTTCCTGTGACCTGGGAGGGCTGGACTTTCAATTGCCATCCCATAGGCTCTATGAGGCCCGCTCTCTTCAACTTAAGCCATTGCTTTTATTCATCCAAATGTAAGTGAGGCCAACCAAGAGAGTACTCAGTAACACTATCTCATTAAGCTTCTATCACCCAAGATACTGTTCTGAACACTATGCTAGTCAAAGAGTTAGTAAACTGAACTCATACTTCAGCTTAAAAGAGCTAGAGAAAATCTAAAGTGAAATTCAATGCGTAAAACATTCAATCAAAAACTAAATTGCAGTTTCAATTGTGGAGCAATTCCAAGAAAATGCAAGTCAGTCTGATAACAAGAATGCAGAGTGATGCAGGCTCAACAATTTATTTTTCTTCTTAAGGGATAAATGAAAATTATGTTCTCAGTGCCAGGCACGTTCTATTACAAGCATAATTAAGGCATTGATTCTGATCTAAATTAGAAACACAAGGAAAACAGGAGAATAGGAGATTTGCCTTTGACTTCAATGTAGTCAGTAATTCACCCTTAAATTTTATCCTTTTTATTATTATTATTATTACTTGGGTACAGCACTCTTTCTCCCACAGCTTTACAATACAAGAAATACAACCTGAAGCATTTTTGGGTGAATTTTAACATTAATGGGGAGTACTGAACAAGTGCATGAACTTCCATTGCTACTTCGGTGCTGTGGGACTCAAGAGTATCTCCCATATCCCTGGTCTGTACACACTATGACTTCATTTTGACAGCATGGTGGAATGAGACTCAGACAAATAACAATCATCCAACACACACTGAAGAAAAATCTGTGTGCAGGGGCAGAGGTGGAGCTGCAGTGTGCTTCACCAGACTTCCTTTAACTAGATGTGCACATCTTCCACATGGAGCAGGTGCCTGTTTGAGCCAAACCCTGGACTTATGTGAAGAGCTTTAAAATCTCGGTCTGTGAGTGAGTGAATAACTATCTCCACTGAAAGCATGTTAAGGTTGCATCTTAATTTGTGGCCCCAAAACATGACTGTTTTCCTTGTGTTTCTAATTTAGATCAGAATCAGAGACCTGCAGAGTATCCCATTCCATAAATTTGCAGATAAGCACAGAGATTGTGTGGACTTTGTGGATACCAGTGCAGGAGCTTCATTCACCTCTTATTATTTTTGTTTATTTAAATGTTCTCTTGTTATCACAACAACTTTTAAATGTTTTTTGAATATTTTTTCAGCATCAAGGATATTGAGGTTTTAAAAAAAACTCCCATTAATCTATTTGAGACTTATTCCCTACAGTTTTCTTCTGATACGTCTTCTCATCCAAGTGAATTTAACTGAACAGCTATGAATTATTTTACAAGATAAAGCATCCACATAACATAGTATTGACACTAAAGCATGGAAAATAAAAGAAAACCATAGACAAATATTTATTTGCATTATTCAATGGACTTGCTTTGGCCATGATCTCTGTTCTTTGTTATTTGCTTTTCATGTTCATTTGAACAATGAGATTTTATTGGAACAAATGCTCACAGAAAATGAAGTTAAAAGTCATGAATATTTGCAGAGGCCAAACATTTAATTCAGACAAAAATATTCATGACAGAAATGTTTTCTCACTTATTATGTGAGAGATCACAGTAAAACATACAAAAGAACCCTACAAAACAAGGCAATATTTGACTGACTTGAAATCACAAATTCAAAGAGTAAATACATTTAAAAGAATCCACATTCAAAACCATTCTGATTTATCTGATAGAATACATAAAAGAACAGAGCTGACATTCAGTGAGAACTAGGATTAGTAAAAAAATTCTGTTGAAGCTAAATTTTGAAGGAAAATTGTGTTTTCAACTGGTTTTTGAGTACACTTTGAAATGTTTTATTTCTGCTCATTGCACCAAAAGCTGTGAATGCTTTAAGACAAATTTTCAGCTCTAAGTTTTCAGCTGCTGGCAGATATGTGTCTGACAATAACAATATATTTTGATTTTGGAATCACAAATTTTAGTAGTCAATATTACTCTTTAAGTTTTATATTTTTCTTACGGGAAAAACAAACAACCAATCAACCAACATCTCCACGCAAACACAACCCTCTCCACCAAAAAAAACCCAAACCAACCAACCCTAAACCAAATAGCCCTAATTAAATATGATGAGAAGAATGCCCTTTATAGCTATTATCTCACTTTCTTTCTCAGTATTTTTATGAGCAGACCAAGCTTCTGTTCTTGCCAAGCTTGTCTCTTGAGCAGGAGAGCTGATGAGTATTGATTCAATTCATAAATATAGGTTTGTGGTGCTGAAAAATTAAAGTTTATCATTTAGTACAATCCAATTCTGTGATGCATTTCTTTAATTTTTTTTTCAGAGCAAGCGATTTTCTCTGAAGTAATCTAGACAAAATCTAAATCTTTCATCTTAGCAAGAAAGGAATAATAATACTATCAGTAAAAGAAAACTAGTGGATTTTGCGAGTTTTATGTTACTTCTAATACATTTTTTATAGATCTTTTTTCAAGACATCCTATACTTTAAATTTTCAAAATAATTCTTATGTGGCTTTTGTTTCATTTTCTTTTCTTTCACCTCCGGTCCACTACAGAAAAGCTTACACAGAACCATACACACAGAAGTCATACACGTTGAAATGATGGAAACAAATTGTAATCGATTATGCTTGATCTCTGAAAGCTCCTCTTTTCCCCTTTTTAAGAGTAGTTGAAAACTCAGTCTCATGAACTGGTAAGGTAACTGACTTGTATATAAAGATGAGCTGGCTAGATAACTAAATGTCTGCATAAAACAAATATCTGTAATTCTTGTTTCTTTTATATCTTTTTATCAAGAGACATATTTATTGAGCCACATTTTCCTAGGCATGTAACAAATCCTATTTTATGCCAGTTAAAATGTGAAAGACCATAAAATGTAAAGATAGCATGTACATTAAGTAGCTTAACATTGTAAGCAGGAGGAAGTTAGAGAGATCACTTTTGAACTTTCTGACTTGATTAGAGAGGAACTGAAACATGTTTTAATTCTTTGCTTTCTCCTATCAGTTGTCTTAAACACGAGTTCAGTTTTGAGATGTGATTTTTGGTGTTGTTTTTTTTAATAGTAGTACTTGCCGAAGTGACATAGGATTTGTTAGATGTTCCAGTTATTTGATGTGTTTATTGCTCTCATCTCTTGTCGAGCACCTCCAGGCAATATGTAATTGGAATAAACATTTTGATCTTTTTGGACTTTTTCTATATCTCAGGATCGGATTATCGGTTGATTTACTATTGATGTATTTGGCTTTTAAGGACTTCGTTTTTCCGTTTGTTTTGGTCACTTACTGTTAAATCTTGAAGACTGTGTAAGTTACATTAACAGCCAGTCTCCTGCAACTCAGACCCTGAGCGTCTGAAACAGGGTACACTCACATCTTTAAAAAGTGGTGTTCTAGGAGCAGCAATTAGCTGTGCATGATTACCTTCTAACCTGCTAAATGGCTGGTTCAGATCTCCTGCTGTCAGTAAACAACCAGGGGCTGATTAAATGTCTTGTTATCATTCCAAAACCCTTTGATGTATGCATGTGCTAGTTTTGACCTCTTTTTTTCAATTCTATTTGTGTTTCTGGAGTAGGTTATCAATTTTAATAGTGGAAAGAAAAGAGTAATTCAGCGTGCCTGACCTACAATGGAATCCCAGCTGAATATGGAAGACTCAGTGTCTTACCTAGCATTATTTCATAAACCCTTTTCCAAACCCCCCAATATACTTACTTTCACTATATCTCACTGTGAACCCCTAAACATATTTTTTCCTTTTTCTTTAAGCAATACTTGTGTTTATAACAGAGAATAGATTGACACTACCATAAATAGAAATAGCTGCAAAGCATCCATAGCACTGCAACAGGAATAAGGCTTTTCACGTCGCTTGAATAATACCTTAGGAGAGTTGTATTGCAAAGCAGATACTACTCCCATTCTATTCAGTTTCCAGCTAGATGACTGTTGTATGATGTATACTGTTAAAGGAGAAGCAGCTGCTCAAACATTCACACACCATTCATGATTTCTCATACACACACACACACACACACACACTTACTTCCAGGCATGCTTTCTTCTTCTTCAGGCTCGCCTCTAGGTTTCCTGCAACAGTGTCGGGCACCAGATTTAATAAAATAATTCATTTAATTAGAAGGTACAGCAGCAAGAACAGCCTAGACTGGGTGCCTCCAAAGAAATGCCTGAGCAATTATACCCTTGTGATCTATACACCTGCCCCACATGCATCCTTCCTGCAGTGTCCACCTGTATTTTAGTGCAATGGTAATTTTTGGTCTGGAGTCTTCTAACATCTGATTGCATACTTTTTCTGTGTCCAGGGAGGCAGGCTATTATCTTGTTGATTTGCATTTTTCACTGAGAGTTGGAGCCTCCGTATCTTCTGGTTTACATTCCTTGTGCACCTGCCCTTGTTGGCAGAACATAGGGAGCTGAAAAGTAACACTACTAAAACAGCAGTATGATATCCAGCACTTTCCCATGCTAAAAGACTAAACAACACTGTACATATGCTAGGAAAACTACTATGAATAGCTTTCTCACACAATTCTTATGTGGCTTTTGTTTCATTTTCTTTTCTTTCACCTCCGGTCCACTACAGAAAAGCTTACACAGAACCATACACACAGAAGTCATACACGTTGAAATGATGGAAACAAATTGTAATCGATTATGCTTGATCTCTGAAAGCTCCTCTTTTCCCCTTTTTAAGAGTAGTTGAAAACTCAGTCTCATGAACTGGTAAGGTAACTGACTTGTATATAAAGATGAGCTGGCTAGATAACTAAATGTCTGCATAAAACAAATATCTGTAATTCTTGTTTCTTTTATATCTTTTTATCAAGAGACATATTTATTGAGCCACATTTTCCTAGGCATGTAACAAATCCTATTTTATGCCAGTTAAAATGTGAAAGACCATAAAATGTAAAGATAGCATGTACATTAAGTAGCTTAACATTGTAAGCAGGAGGAAGTTAGAGAGATCACTTTTGAACTTTCTGACTTGATTAGAGAGGAACTGAAACATGTTTTAATTCTTTGCTTTCTCCTATCAGTTGTCTTAAACACGAGTTCAGTTTTGAGATGTGATTTTTGGTGTTGTTTTTTTTAATAGTAGTACTTGCCGAAGTGACATAGGATTTGTTAGATGTTCCAGTTATTTGATGTGTTTATTGCTCTCATCTCTTGTCGAGCACCTCCAGGCAATATGTAATTGGAATAAACATTTTGATCTTTTTGGACTTTTTCTATATCTCAGGATCGGATTATCGGTTGATTTACTATTGATGTATTTGGCTTTTAAGGACTTCGTTTTTCCGTTTGTTTTGGTCACTTACTGTTAAATCTTGAAGACTGTGTAAGTTACATTAACAGCCAGTCTCCTGCAACTCAGACCCTGAGCGTCTGAAACAGGGTACACTCACATCTTTAAAAAGTGGTGTTCTAGGAGCAGCAATTAGCTGTGCATGATTACCTTCTAACCTGCTAAATGGCTGGTTCAGATCTCCTGCTGTCAGTAAACAACCAGGGGCTGATTAAATGTCTTGTTATCATTCCAAAACCCTTTGATGTATGCATGTGCTAGTTTTGACCTCTTTTTTTCAATTCTATTTGTGTTTCTGGAGTAGGTTATCAATTTTAATAGTGGAAAGAAAAGAGTAATTCAGCGTGCCTGACCTACAATGGAATCCCAGCTGAATATGGAAGACTCAGTGTCTTACCTAGCATTATTTCATAAACCCTTTTCCAAACCCCCCAATATACTTACTTTCACTATATCTCACTGTGAACCCCTAAACATATTTTTTCCTTTTTCTTTAAGCAATACTTGTGTTTATAACAGAGAATAGATTGACACTACCATAAATAGAAATAGCTGCAAAGCATCCATAGCACTGCAACAGGAATAAGGCTTTTCACGTCGCTTGAATAATACCTTAGGAGAGTTGTATTGCAAAGCAGATACTACTCCCATTCTATTCAGTTTCCAGCTAGATGACTGTTGTATGATGTATACTGTTAAAGGAGAAGCAGCTGCTCAAACATTCACACACCATTCATGATTTCTCATACACACACACACACACACACACACACTTACTTCCAGGCATGCTTTCTTCTTCTTCAGGCTCGCCTCTAGGTTTCCTGCAACAGTGTCGGGCACCAGATTTAATAAAATAATTCATTTAATTAGAAGGTACAGCAGCAAGAACAGCCTAGACTGGGTGCCTCCAAAGAAATGCCTGAGCAATTATACCCTTGTGATCTATACACCTGCCCCACATGCATCCTTCCTGCAGTGTCCACCTGTATTTTAGTGCAATGGTAATTTTTGGTCTGGAGTCTTCTAACATCTGATTGCATACTTTTTCTGTGTCCAGGGAGGCAGGCTATTATCTTGTTGATTTGCATTTTTCACTGAGAGTTGGAGCCTCTTCTGTTGTATCTGTCTTGTATCTTCTGGTTTACATTCCTTGTGCACCTGCCCTTGTTGGCAGAACATAGGGAGCTGAAAAGTAACACTACTAAAACAGCAGTATGATATCCAGCACTTTCCCATGCTAAAAGACTAAACAACACTGTACATATGCTAGGAAAACTACTATGAATAGCTTTCTCACACCCTAAAGGTTTCAGCAAATCTAGCTACTCATGCTAAGTAGAACTAAGCAAGCAGCACAAATCACACCAATTTATAATCTTAAATAATTTATTCTACTTAAAACTTATACTAAACAATTAATATACCTCAAAATATACCTTGTGTTTTATGAAGTAAATGGGAATCATCAATTAAGTTGACATTATCCACCAAAGAGTTTATAGGTTGTACATTTTCTGATTAATAACAGCATAGGCTAGATTTGAACCAATGACCTACATGGATATTTTTTTTGCTCTAATATCAGTTTTCTACACCTGTTGGTCTGATAATAACCTTCAGTTTAATGAGAACCTGATAAAAAAGCATTAAGTTGTTTTGTTGATGACTATTTAGACAAGAAGTTAGAAGTAGAGGTTGATAACAATTGTTTAAGAATCTCCAGAGCAACTTGAATGGGGAAAGCAAGAGTCCATTTTCTGAAGTCCTTCAAAACACACATACACCT
Source organism: Calidris pugnax (assembly GCF_001431845.1). NCBI lineage: Eukaryota > Metazoa > Chordata > Aves > Charadriiformes > Scolopacidae > Calidris > Calidris pugnax. Next base: position 10,081,387 of record NW_015094510.1, on the reverse strand, counting down.
CAAGGACAGTCTACATACAAAAACGCTATTGATTTTGTGTGAAAGGGAGGTATTCTGGCACATCTTCATCCAACAAGCACTGCACCTTTAAAAAAGATCACATCTTTACTGTCACTCATTATTCAGAGACGTGCTCAGTTTCATCTAATACCTTGAAGTGATCCTAAGGACATAAGAAATGTCCTGCTGTGTGTGCCTAGCCCAGGTTCATCCAGACCAGGAGATGTTATTTAGGGAAAGCATGAAATTTATAGCGGTTTTGGAAGTCCAGTCTCCTTGCACTCCCCCAGCATGAAGAACAGTTCTATGAGAGATGTTGGAAAGAACATAATTTCCCAGTTCTTTTAACATCCATCAACACACCTTCTGCCTGTGAATCTTTCTAATTTCTTCCTAAATCTGCTGATGCTGTCTGCTTTCCCATCTTTCTGGAGCAAAATCTCCGGAAGTTAACCACTGTCTGTAAGAAGATGTGTTTTAAAGTAACATCCTGCCATCATCAAATTCAAAAATGGCTAAACTCAGACATAGCTTCTGTGAATTTCTGCTTAGAAAATATTTGCTGCCTTTGTCATGTGCTGGGGTGCATAAATTAAAATCTGAAGGCATGGGAAGCATAATGGCAGCTGTAGAAGGGACCATTAATCTGCTACGAGGACAACATGAAGAAAGGATAATTACCTGCTGTGACAGCCTATCTGTGACCATGGGCATGACCAATCACTGAAGGGGAGAGGTGAAATTTCCTGAATGGAAAGAAGAGGATGACACTCAGAACTCCTCGGTCCATAACCATGGGTTGCAGTTCTATCTCCACAAGAGTGCAGGTCAATGCCTTCTCATACCATTAGAACATCAGGCCTGCCTATTACTCTCTTATCCAAGAAAATTTTAATCAGATTAGAAAGAAGTTCTTATCTACCAAAGACGACAGAACACAAGACACTAAAATAAGTTTAATATATATATAAAATGTTATTCAAAAACTAGAATGAAGTATCTTGTTGGTGACTGTCCTTTTTTTGGCATGGTGATAATCTTCGTAACTGGAGTAAAGCTCATCCATGCATGAGACAAAGTACCTCAGGGCTAATTTCAGTGTGCTAAAGATTCTTGTAGGACCTGAGAATCTTCATGGGTTTGAATGCAGGGCACAATTCTTTGTCCTTGCTTTCTTTAACGTAAACACATAGCAGTATTTAGGGGGAAAAAAATAAGAAAAAAAAAAAGGGATAAATAAAAGAAGGGGGAAAAAGCCCAAAGGTGAGAAACAAATAACTTTCAAAACAAGATACATTGCACATATTATTGAAAAAAGGAGAGATAATGAAAGAACAATCAGTATTTGATAGATGTTAATCAAGTGTTGGATGTTAAAGATGCTTAAATATGATGACAAGTACAGTATAATAATTCATTTATAATCTAATAGCTACTCCTGTCCCTTAGTGTTAGACATAATGATGTGTTCCTCTTTGTCACTCACTATCACAAGAAAACTTGTGATAGACCTGCAGCTCAGAAACCCAAAAGGTCCTATAGCATAGCTTGATAGTCAACAGGATAATCCCTCATAGAAAATACCCGAGTGTGCATTTGAACAATTTAGGAGTTAAGTTTTGTTTACATCTAACACAACTTTTGCAAAGCTGTTTTGCACCTCTTTTACTGTAATTTCTCTTTATTCACACTCTGACTTTCTGAATAACCCAGGACTTTCTCCATCTTCTCAGTAAGAAATCTAAATTATAAAATTCACATTATAGATTAGGAGTAATCATTCCTAAATTATTGTCTTGCTTCCAATGACTTAAATTCTCCCCTTCAGCCATTAGAAAATCTGTGGGTAATCCTTCTAATGTGGTATTTCTACCTGTTATTCAGCCTTCATTTCACATTGACACTTGTTTCTTCAGAACTCCTGCCCTTTGACTTGGAGCAGGAAATTACTTTCCAGTGAATAGAAGTTTGTGTTTCAGAGATTGTAGTAGTATGTTTTGAGGTCCAAAGCACAAAATGAAGACCATTAAATGATGAACCAATAATTTCTCAGACCAGAAAGAAAGCAAATGGCAATTAGAAGATACTGATGAAGTGTCAGTTAGAAGGTGAATGTATTCTCTGCTGTTAGTAAGATGCCAAAACAGTCTTTGTAGCTACATTGTCATAACAAAACCTTCTTAGTCATTTCTGTTAACTTTAAACTTATTTCAGTATGATCCTTATTTACTTTCAATATTTAAAAATTAACCTTTGAACCTGAACTTTTGATAAACACTAGTTTTTCACACTGAGTGGAAATATCCTTTGTTTAAAACCACATATGGTTAGAAATAAACAGTACTCGAGCAACATAGAAGTCTGAGACAACAGAAACCATGGATGTCATCAGCTCTTCTGTGTTTATCACACCTGAAGTATATTGATGGGATAGTTTACTGAAAAAAGTAGGTCATCAATACACAGCTTTAGTTAGAAAATTAAGGTTCAGGGAACGATATTGACAGCCTGAGAAGGAACAGTAGAGGTTAGAAAGAAAAAGTAGTGTTTGCAGAAAAATGAGTAGAGTTGAATCCTAAGGAGTGGTACACTCTACAAGTATTACTTCACTTCCTGACATAAACCTGAACCACCTGTGGTGGTCCTACCATGACAGTTTATTTTTTCTCCCATAAATCCCAAATGAAACGAAGCAGACTTATGCTGTAACAGCCTTGTCTGCCTGTTTGCCTAACAACCCTTTCTGTTTTCCAAAGCCACTCTGGTACCTCTGCATGTGATAGAGAACGGCTGGCAAATTCTGATCAATCTATTGTCAGTGTCTAAGCTAGGTACAATTTAACTTTATGATAAAAGAAGACGTTGAAAAAAGTAAAGCTAATTTTCTGGCCTCTAGCAATGAGAGGAGCAACAAGGAAACAGGAAGGAAGAAAATAAAAAGAAAGAAGAAATTAAGAGCACCAGAAGAAAAGAGGGCAGAATGTGAATAACACAGGCTAGCATTTCTCAAGTTAATAACTCAGGACTTTCTTGTACCATGTGTACCTCTATGTTCTGTAGCTAAAGGAACTGTATTCTGTTCCCTGGTGTTTCATATATGCAGCTGAGCTAAGAACTGCCTTGACAGTACAATTATTTTGATATTCAGGCAAAAGATGGATTCTCCATTCCCTCCATTGCAGCTGGTGACTATTACTGTGTTTTGGCCAGAAAAAACCCATGTGATGGCCCATTACCATTAAACAGTAATCGACAGATTAACATATTACTGAGCTTGCATTTACTTTCTATGAATACTTGGGAGCAGACAATTCTTCTAGGACATTATCAGGTAATGTCTTAATGCTTTTATTACTTTACAATAAGCTGTGTAACTAAATTGATTACTGAGGACATGATTATATCAATATATCCACACTAAATTTCTTAATACAATTATGCTGAAAGCATGGCAGAAAATGGCTTGCCTTACTGTTGGCTCCAATACTGCAAACAGAACTTCGCTGGCATGATTTTCAAAGCGAACATCATGTTTTAGGTATCTCTGCATGTTTAGTTGGGGACAAAGTATTAGGTTTATTTTTCACTTTCTGAATATTCTGTTCTTTGTGAACATCAAGTCCTTTAAGGTTTCTCAAGTTGGATACTCAGAATTGTCAGGTATTTTTGTAAACCCTACTCTTGGTAGATATTCACTAAGCTTAAGTCACTATTACTCTTTCTAGTTTCATGTTCACAAATTAAAATTGGTATGACCCAGTTCTTACAAATGTGGCACTTGAGATTTACACCCCTCTGCAGAGCTATCAAAAGAACAGTAGATCCAAGATGAATGATATTCCTGCCAGAAAACTTTTATGACTGACAACAATTTTGGGAGGGTTATTCCTTTTCATTAGTTTCCATTATATTTTATATATTTCTATTGCTTTTTATTACTTTACTATCTATTACTATTATTTAGAAAGATGAAGTCAGAACAATCACAAGGTAAAATGCTGCTTGACTCATCTTCTGCAGTAATGTCATTAGGGACAGAAATGCCTGCTTTAACACAGAAATCTTTGTTGCTTCCTGACACTGAACCACACTACACCTGCCAGTCTCCCAATTGTCATTTTTCTAGATTCTTTTTTTAAAACTAAGCAGAAGCATCTAATTAAGTTTAAAATAGAATGGCCTTGGGAAGAACTCTTCTGAAAGCTGCAGTAGAGATAGCAGCTCATCTTCACTGGAGGCTAAGACTTGCAATACCGCATTCTTTCATGAAATCACGAGAGCTTTATGCAAAGAAAAAAAAAAAAAAAAGTGAGACTTTGTAAAAGTCAGCTGGCATAAAGCAGCCATGTAACTAAAGACAGATAGCCAATCAACAAACAGAGGAGAAATTAACTTTGGGGAAGAATGAGTGCCAGATGAAATGCAAATGGACAGATGAGCAGTATTTTTGCTGGCGTGGAGTTTCCTAGCCTGGTTTGGCATCAGCATGGTTAAAGGGAGAAAAAGAATGGTTAAATAGTTCAGCAACATGTTCTGAAAAATTCAACTTGGCTTAATGGTAAAATCTCCGCTGTAGTTATCACAGTCAATGTAAAACCCTAGGCCCTTGTTTCAAGGAAGCCTTCCGCATCAGAAACTGTTAGGTGCCTGAGGGATAAACTGAGATGAGGAGCTGTGGTTGAATTTTTGCACGTGCATGAACTACCAAAACCAGTTTCGGCCACATCTAGAAGGCCTGATTCTGAATGCCTGCGGTATCTGTTGAATTAATTCACTTCAGTCAGCAACCCACTGAGGGCCAAATTCTGATTTTGAGGTACAGACCAAAACAATGAGCTGTATGAAAACTGCAGAAGCTAAGGAAGCCCAAGCAAAGTAAATCCCTTTCCTTCAGTTCCTTCTTAGAGAAATAAAGGAGCAATTTACTTGTACTATATATTGTTGTCTTCACACTTTCTCAGCTGTACTAGCTAGATAGAGAAGTGAAGGAGAGAGGCCTAAAGTTAAGACCCTTACTATCCTGCGAGTCAGCTGTAAGAAGCACAAAGATGTAGTCTGTTCATAGACACCTGCATGAAAATCCTGCATTATTTTTGCCACAGTTTACAGGAGCATTTCTCTTTCTTATGGTTTTGCATCAGCTTTTGCTGATCTAGCCCAAAAACTGCCATTGTTTAAAAAGTTAGTCATAATGCACAAAAATCAACTCAGGCTGAAAAACCCCATTTAGAATGAACAGTATTTGTTGACCACCTACTCCAAAAATTATACCTTTTTTATTATTTTAAAAATAATACATTATACTTTAGCAGATTAGTGTGCACTTTAATTTTCATTGGAATGTTTAAAGAATCTTCACTTTGACTTCTGAAAGTCTAGTATTTAATTTTCATAAAGCAACAATGTTGTAACAGAAAGGGTACTTTCTAAGCCTCCTTCAAAAACAATCCTAAAACCCCCACCCAAAACACTTATGTACTGAAATGTTGATTTTGTCGAAAGTACCAGGTTTATGCTTCCTGGGGTTTTTTTTATTTGCAATATTATTATTTCTTTCATAGCCAGAGATATTGAACTAAATCAATAGGTGTTTACAGAAATCCTTGAGAGTTAAGCCAAATTCCCTTCCTTTTACAATATTAATAGAAAATACTTTTTTTCCCTGAAATTTAACCTGGTATACAGAAAATTTATTTAGTAGTAAGAGGAAGCATAATCAAATACCTGAAATGATAGATGACAAGTTTCTCCCTTTGAGAGCTTATGTTAATACGACATGATATATGTGTTGTTTGATATTCCCTCACAAAGATAGCATCTCTAAATGCATGGAAATATTTTCTAGCAGTGACATGGTCTGTTGGAAGTAGAAGAACTTCTTATTGGCACAGTTGCAATCTCTTGGTTTGACTCCTCAGGTTTCTTCATTAAAAGCTAAAGCATCCTCCTTTTCTACCCAATTACTATGTTAATGATCAAGGAGGATTCAGAGAATGTAAAGAAGAGATAAGTATCTACTTTGGACCAAATCTCAAGAAATGATCTTGTTAAATCATAGTTTTGCAGGATGGTGTCAACTGTAGACAACAAAGGGAAAGAATATGGGATTTGCAATAGTTAGACTATCAAGGTAAAATCTACCTTGACAACAACAAGACTACTTATTTGCTTTTCAGAGCTATACTTGAAAAAGACAGAAGAGGTACCATTTTAAATTATGTTCTCAAGATAAGCATATTCAAGAAAATTTACAGGAACATCCACCAACACCTGATAGCCTGCAAGCATCTGTAAAATCTCTATTAAAAAGACAGTCATCTTGCCTATGTAATATAAATGTCAGCTAGGCAGAAAAGTATTATCTATTTTTTAAGTGTTTTCTTGACAAACATTGAAGTTTCAAAGCATGGAATACGAGAACACTAAAGTGAAAAGCCCCCAGTGCAGTAACTACTATGTTTTTAGCAATGAATCCATAGACTGGGGTACGGAGCACATCTAGATGCTGCTGTCCAATATAATTTAGAGTCTATGGCTTTGACTCACATTTCAAAAGGTTTAAAACTAAGAAATTATTACCCATATATAGAAAACAATTTGTTATGTATCTTTCCCAAATACTCTCTCCTTACAATTCTTTCTCCCTGATGGATGGAGATTTGTGATTAGTTGTTTCTCCTGTTGGCTATTGACAGTGGTGACAGCAATGTTTCCAGCAAGAATATCACCTTCTTTCACTGTTCTCACTTCCTTTTTTCATAAGAGAGGATTGGGAAATGGGTGGAGGAGAAAATAACATATATAACATAACAACAGCAGGTTCTATTTTCCTTATATCTACTTGTGACTTACAGCAACACTATATTCTTCACTTTTTATAAGAGGATTTCCTTTTTTTTTCATAATTCCACTCCCTAGAGAGAATTTTTCCCATGTTTGTGACTAGACATAAAAGTAAATTCTAGGGGTATGTTTAGCAAATATACTCCCAGAACACTATTAATACCCAATGGTGGGTGTTTTGACAGAAAAAAACACATGCTAATGATCCCCAGAGGCTGCCATTAAGAAGTTCTTTAACAAAACATCTCACCTGGAGAGCTTTCAAATGAATCCTCAAAACTAGTAATCCTTCCTTTGCACTCTCTCTTACAGGAAATACAAACATTATGTAACACTAGCATGTAATTTATTTTCTTCTTTTTTTTTTTTTTTTTTTAATTCTCTGTTCCCTTCTTTTAGTTTCTACAGCTTTTCTAGAAATCACTTCCTTTGTAGAAGATCCCCCTCACACCAGTGTGCTGCTATCAGTGTTTATAGCCCTGGAGCACTGCACTTCATGATGATCTGGCTCAGATCAGCCAGGTGCTGCCCTAGATAGCAGTCTTTCCCTGTGGGCACACCCTTGTTTGTAACGTAGGCGTGCAACCTACTTTAAAAATCCCCACCCACGTGCACAGACACCCTCATATGGAGTTAGCCTTTTCTTTGCTGAAAGCAAGACTGTAAGGGAATACCCTCACTGAAGTTGTCACATTTCTATTTGATAAGGAAACCAGTAGCAGGGGAGCCTGTAATTCGGCTTCCTGTGACCTAGCTCTCAGATATGCAGCCAGGAATGTTTTTGTTGTGCTTTTGTTTGTTTGTTGTTTGTTTGTTTTTACTAAACAGTAACAATTCTGTGAGTTTTATTTAATAAGCAAACATCTGCCTCTTTGAAATATTCTTCTTTCCAAACTTTCCAAGAGGCAACAAGGTTCAGATTATGTGGGATTTTGCAGTCTTTTATGGGACATTTATAAAGAAATGGTATGACTAGGAAAATATTTTAAAATCACATATAGAGCGGCCCATAGAATTGTGCTATATTGGAGCTTTATTTATAAAGATGAGTACAGCAAAAAAACCCCACCACCCCAAACACCCCTATGAAAGGCTAACGTGGACTTTGACCTCAGATTGCAAAGAGTACGCAGTCAGCCATAACTTGATAGTAATGTGAGTCTGCTCCTGCATATTACTTAATGCTTTAAAACTCCTCACAGAAATCAGTGGGAATTATGGAAGCTCAGTATCCTAACATTAGGTTTCAGAATAAAAGTAATACTTAAGCTGTGCTGCCAGTCAACAAAGGGCCTGCAAAAAGGCAATGGCTTAAGTAGAACATAGGTAGTGTACAGGCCTTCAGTGCTCCTGACCTCCCCACAAAGAAGTAAATTTCCTTCTACATCCTTAATCCTATACAATCCGAATCTCTGTAACAATGCCAATTTTATTGTTTTGATCATTTTCTTGGCAGCAATGTTAGAGCTGGTTAGCTGCAAATTACTCTGTCTGAGCCTCCAAACATGAATACGTTTATGAACTATAAATTATGTTCAAAGACATGTCACTCCTGCCTTCCCAGCGCTATACAAAGAAGTCCATTAAACTGTATATAATATGGGCTTAATGCTATTTCCTTTGATGTCAATAGAGAGAAGTGCTGACCATGTGCTCATTGCACTGGTTAGGAATTGACGAGCTGTGTGCACAATCTGACTGCTATAGTTTCTTCCCATGCAATACAGGGAAAGTCAGTAAGAAAAATATCATGCAGCCATACAAGTTCTGAATCCAAATATATGCATGTTCGGTGAAGTTAGGATAAACTGCTAGGTTTTTTGTAGCTGGAGTTTTGACCCTCCTTCCCCTGTGCATTTTATTACAAGGGAATAGCATCATTACCACCTTTAGCTGCACATAAAAGGCAAGTTGCAACTCCCCTTTATTAACCATTTAAGGTTCTGAAGCTTTATTACAAGCCTCTGGTTCCCAGCTCTGAAAGACATAACTCAACCCTGGAGAAAAATGAGAGAGTGGGGCCAGTGGGGGGAAATTAGCTTAGACTGATGTATTCATTACTGCCTTAATAGGCTATGGAGGAAAAAACCACACAACCAAAACATTTTAGTATATGATTGATATAATCAATTATGGATGTTTTATTTAGGATGCTATAACATTTCCCATAGATAAGCGCATATTTTTCCATGGAAGCCTAGCTTAGATGTAGCTGTCTGCAAATGTCTACACCCAGTCCCATGGACCTTTTCCAGTGTGATTCCCAGTGTTCCTGTTGCAAAAGGTAGATAAACCTCCATTCAGCTAACCAGTGCTGCAGATTTCCACTCCTAACTCTCAGCCTATGAGGTGACAACCCGTGGGTCACAGGGCTCTGAGATCTGCTGGAGGAGCCAGGAACTGAGCAGCTATTTGTGGTGATACTGGGTCTTCCATCGGTACAGTCTCTGAAGCTGTGTATGTATTGCTGACTTAAATAATAATTTAAGATCATACTTAATCTGTTACTCTGATCGTCGGCATTGCCTGAAGGCTAGATCAAGCCAACTGGATCTTTTAGCTTGAAAATATAGGTAGAGGGGCCACGATACTTTTGCCTGAACAGAAAGCATTGTCAAGAAACCAGTTCCCATTAATAAAAATAGGTTGTATAGGTGTAGTTTTTCTTTATCATCACTATGAGAATTTACAAAACTTTTTAAATTTCTCAAGTACCCATCTATAAAGCCAAGAAATTAATACATCCTTTCTCTCATTTTCTTGCCTAACCCTAAGGAAGAAAAATGTTTATTGCAATATGTAATTTCTGGTCTTATTCTTGTATACTGGATTTCTGATCTTGTTTAGGAAAAGAAGGTGACTTAGGAGTCCATGATACTAATTAGCTTTATAGTAATTTATTTCACTGATAATAGAAGTTCTCTTTTCCAAAGGATCAATATTTAAAAGGTTGGTATTCACTGGAAAAAAAACCCCACATACTCTTTATAGCTGGCATATCACCATTAACAGGAATACAAGATGGTTCCCCCCATTACACAAAGCAGACATACTTGGAGACTGTAGTAACTGCAGGTCTTTGAGACTTCCCTCTCCCCTTTGAGGTGAGAGGTCTTTATCCCCGTCTGCAAATTCCAGCCCCGGTGAATCTTTCTTTGATATTTATTTCATATAAGTAAGTTACCATCAAAGTTGCTTTCAAACTACATTAGGTAACATCTCTGAACTTTTCAACACAGACCACAGAGTGCTGAAGCCCCAGAAATTCAGTCCTGAAGCCTGACTTGTGTGCCATTACCACCTTTGCATTCCACGTGCCTAGAAGACTGCTGGAAGCATTTCATTATGTTTTTAACACAGTTTTCTACTTTACATGAGTACTCTATTCTTAGCATTTGGAAAGGATTTCTGAAATCTAAAAATTCTTCTATGATAGCAAAATATGCTATTTATCTCATGTCTTTGTATGTCCTTCTAGCAACCATCTGCCTGTGTATTGTTTTATTTCCAAAACAAAGGATAAACAGATGATATTGTTTTTTCTAGAATGTTTGTTTACATAGGTGGGTCTTGCATTATAAAACTGAATGCTGCAAGCATCCTGTAATGCACACACAGCTTGGTGCTTACTGCCAAGTCTGACTATGACTCTTCCTGAGAAATTTAAGTTACAATAAAATGAAATATTTAGCAGACGATTTTAAATACCAGATTTCCTGAATGTTTTAATGTTTCACAGCAGGTCTCAGTGCTATAAAAGAGTGTGCAAACTGGTTATTTGCACACACAGATACGCATAGTCAGCTGTTGATATTCTCAGCTGCAGGACCACGAAGGCACATTTAATGCATATTTATGGTATGGTGTCTGAAATTATATTGATGTATAAGTACTTCATATTTTGATTCCAACCTAGCTTTGCAGAAATGTTGCGTCTGCTTGAGCAAGTTCCCTAGATCTTGGCTTTGGATATATGTGGACATAGCCTTAATTATCTGACTTCTAGAACAGGTTAATAAAAGGCAAAATAGGTCCAAAGCAGTGGGTAGAACGTTGGGTCTATTATTTCAGCCCCGTGAACTAAAACGGGGAAAGAGAAAAAGGTAGGCATTAATGTTGAAATTTCTTACTTTCTTCTTTCTGTCCCTGGAAATCATAGAGCTGTGAAATGCTGTATACAAATTCATTGTATAATTCTAGATACCATGTGGGCCACCTCCTACAGATCCGCAAAAAGTATTTTAAAGCAGCAAGTCTATCATGTTATATAGCAATATATGTATGTTTGTATATATGCAAAATTTCTAAAGCCATGTGCCTTTGTACAGGTTTGTACAGAATACAGAAAAAATTTGAAAACCATTATTCTAATCAGTAGCATAAACAAGAAACTTTTTTGGAGGGAAACTCATTTTAATCAAGAAGGGGTCACTGATACCAGATAGGGGATTTTGGTGCCACTGGAATACTAATAGTTGATTGGTTGTTTTTTGTTTTTTTTTTTAATACACTGTGCCATAGTGTATTAAAATGATAACATGATAACATGTGCCAATGATAAACTACAATTAAAACTCTGCAATATTGAACAGCATGATTACAAAATTTGACATATATACATGTATTAATTTGGCTATATTTAAGATATAGAACACTTTTTATTATGGTTATTATTTGTTTCTAAATATTTAAACACTGCTTAAGTGGAGGCACTGCAAAAATACCAGCTCCCTGACAGCTTTTATGATCTCTGCTCTTAATTTTAATACTGCAAGGCATTTTACAGTTGTTTACCTTTGACTTTCAAATAATCACAATATACCTTTTGCCTCTTTCTTCAAATAAATGCTCCTCAGTTTTTGTATGTTCATTTACAGCCTGCAAATTGTGGGCTTACAGATTCTTCACATTTCAAAGTCCAATTTCAGCTCTATCATCACAGATGTTCAGCCTCAAATGACTAATTTATTATATTTCACTATCAATGAATGGTCAAAAAGCAATCAGTCCAATTTCATAAGCAATACAACCTCCTCTACATCTACACACCTGCAAGCACATATCCATGGCTTATTCCAATGGTTTTTGCTCTATTTCCTTCTGGAAGCTAAAGAAAGCTTTCTACAAAAATGGTCCTCATTGTCACAGACCACAAAATCTCATGATAGCTTGGTCACCATTTTTGACCCTCAAGATCTTCTAGAATCACAAAGCACTTTGACACTCAGCTATTTCTCAAATATATGATAAAGTACTGTGGCTGTTCAGTGCCTACTGTGGCTGTTCAGTGTCTGATCTTTAGTATTCCATTCTGAAGGCATTATCTAAGCTGCATATTAACATTTTGCCAAATAGTTATGTGATACCTAGCTAAATAATTTCTTCACTGTACTCCACAGCTGGTATCTAACCATAATACACAGGACTGCCAACCACAACCATGAAAATCAATAAAGTAGAAACAGTAGTGAGCCTTATCTTTTTAATACCAGAACTTCATATTCATCCTTATCTTATCATAGAAATGTTAGAGAGGCTTTGAACCAAGTTGGGGTTTTTTTGTGGGTTTTTAAAATTTATTTATTTTCCCTGAAATATTAATGGACAGTGTGTTCTTTACCCCTTCATGTGAAGTGCAGCAACACACTGTTAAGTAGTTATTGCCTCTGAGGTGGCCTATTTTAAACAGAAAATTAGGTGAATATAGATTATGGCTTCTATTAAGCCTGTTAATAGTTAAAAGTTTCAACTCATCAAAATGAAAGACATTTGTGAAATCCTTGTCACAGTGAAATCAATAGCAATAACCTCATTGACATAAATGATATCAGGTTTTCAACCACTATGACATGCAAAATAGCTTTCATTAAAACTACAATAATTATAAGGCTGTTGATGATACCAAGTCCTAAATTCTTTATTCATTTGGGTTGAAATCTAAAGTAATGACCTAATAAGACTAAGCACTTAAGAATCTGGCCTAACAATACAAATAAAATATAGTAACAAATAATATATTGCATTTATATCTATACTTTCAGACTTTAGCCACAGGCTAGTGTAAGAGTAACAAGAGCCACAAGTAGCAGTTTAATGTCCCTGTTTCTTGATAGAATTGTGAAGAGACAGACAGATAAGCACACATCTACAGACAGTTCAGCTGACCAGTTTTCCAACCAGCAGATGTTCGTGAAGCAGATGTCTTCATTCCAGTGCACAGAGTTCGGGAGCAGACCCCTGGGGGGCATTTCAGAAGTCAAACAGGCTGGGTGGAACAGCTGACAAAACTGTACAGAAACCAACAAGCAATCCATATATTGGAATAACTCCAAGATTTCTTCTCCATGGGACAATGGAACTCAGGAACATGGCAATTAATAATTTCTGCCTGGAGGGATATCTACAATGGATGAAAACAAAATATTATTTTCTTCTTTTTTTGAACATGGTTCTGGGGTAGTCTCCCAACACAGTAGTATTTTCTTTAGTTTTGATTTCACTTCTGTCCTACCACAAGCAGTCAACAATGCATTCTTTCTTTCAGGTGTGAGTTATAACTGTTCATATGAAGAAGTGTGAAGCTCTAATTACGTTTACCTGAAGTTGCTGACATTGCCAATTCTTCCTTAATGACATAGCTCTGCAGTCTGCAACAGCATTGACTCCAGCATACGTGTTCCTTACAATACTGAAGACCGTGTAGATACGTACTGAAGAGTTATCAAAATGCCTTTTTCTCTGGACCTTCAAATTCCTCCTTTCAAGTCACCTCTGTAGGAATGCATAAACCCTCCCTGCATTCAGATAATGGCTAAGCAGGTGGTGACTTGTAATTACTGTGATTACTGCTATTGACTAGCTACAAATTGTGCACACAGTCTGCCTGTGCTAAAACATTCTATTATACTTGTTATCCCTTCCTCTTGACATCCTACACTTGTTCTTCTTTTAATCCTCCTATAATGTCATGTGTTTAAGTTTTAAGGTCTATAGAACAAGGAGGTTCTATGCATGGATCAGCAAGGACAGTACCATATTGGCACCAAGTAATACCCTTTTAATGCCCCTTGTGAAATAACAGGTACTCAGCAAAATTTAAGATAGCCTCTTATGTCACATATGTGCCTCTTTGATATGCATAACGGTGTGTGTGCACGTGTCAGTTTGTGAGGGTGGAATTTTATACAGGCACTCACACACCAGTCTCAACAAAGCTGGTTCTTCTAAATTCTCTTGCAACAAAAGTGGTAAAAGATGATAATAATATTTTCATAGGAAGTCAAAATAGTCGTCAGCCCTAAAAGTCATTTGAAAATCTTTACTGAAAGACTGAATTCTTAGAGTTGATTCTGGCCTTTCATAGCCAGAACATCTGACTAAATTCAAATGAGTTTATATATATTTTTTTGATATAGAACTATCCCTCCTCTAGGTTGGAATCCCTTTACTCCCATTGTCAAGGAATTGTAAATATTAATATTTCCATTACAATCAATAGGAATAAGTAGCTCATGATTTGGCTCAAAGAACAATATTGATTTTTTTTTCATTTCTGTTTTCTCACATCTTGACCCTGTTATATTCCATCACACATTTCTGTCCAGTGGCAGTAAAGCATTACATGAAGCACCTAATTAGTCGTGACTTAATGCAAGCTGCATTAAAAACAATAAAGTAGAATGCAACATACCAGAAATAATTCCATCCCTTAAGCTATAGCTATTGTTTAATGTAGCATATGGCTAACAGAATTGGAGTAAAATTCTTTGGTGGCGTATCTCTGCTTGTCTGACTCAACATGAAGTCAGAGCGGCAAGTGATATGGGAAGGTAGGTGAAGGAAGAAAAACTAGCAGTTTTCAAATCTTCAAATATTCCTTTTTAGACACTAACTTTATAATCATTATATGATAAATGTCATCTGCCTGTCTAGGTTGTGTATTCTCTCTCTTTTTTTTCTTTTTTTTTTTAGGAAAGACAGTGATAGGCAAAATGGGGTAGTTCTGTTCTAAAGTGCACTATAAAGACATTTCTTTGGTCCTATTGCCTTCCTATTCCAGATTTCACTTCAGGTTTTTCAATTAAAGAAGTACATTGATTCTGAGTTAAATTTACTTTAAGGTGCTACCTTTCATCTGATTTTACGATAAGTATTGATTTTTATTTAGCATCTACTGTGTGGTTTCAATAAAACTAATAATGAATGTTGTTGATGCATGTTATTTACTGTTTGATCTGAGTTTTATAGCTTGAGGACTTTCTTGAAGGCATGTGCTATGTTAATAAAAATCCTGACTTGCTCATCCAGTTCAGTTGTCAGGTATGGAAATGTTCTTGTTATTGCCAGAGTAACTTTAAGATTACATCTTTACACTGGAGGGTGCAGCTCCTTTAAAATAGAATGTGTTTGTTTATCTGCTGTTTAACACTTACAAGTGTCATATTAATATTCTGCATTTATTTATCTTGCTTTTACTTTAGCATATGATTGCAGTCATATGCACTGTATTGAGCAGGTGGATCATATGAATATGTGCAACACCCTTCAGGCATGTTCTCACTTTGCAAGTCTCCCTTCTCCACGTCTACATTGTTGTGCCATAAGACCAAGTCTGAAGGAGTTCATATATCCACATGGTATACCTGATCAATGCCCTTCAGGCTGAATCTCTGGCCATCCAGCTGCTAGGAGGAAGAGCTGAGATACGCAATAACTTCTGTATTTTTTTCCTGGATACACACAGCTGGAAAACTTCCTTTTTGTTTTCCCTTCTGAAGGCACCTCATGCCTGACACCAAGCACAGTCAAGGACCAGGAATCTTTCCTGGAAGATTCTAGCATCATCAGCCTCAAGGACAGAGAGGTAATCTTTTTAAATCAGGACACTCACAAAGGAAATGTCAGGAATAATGTCTCAAGAGGTCCCTTGCTTTTTTGATTCTCCTGAACCCTACAGATAAGATACCATGATGATATGATTTAACCAAACAGGATTAAAACATATTGTATCACTGCTCTCAGGTCTCTTTATCCAGGAGGCCCACACAACTTCATGTGAGTCTAAATTCTGCTTTCAACATTTGAGCATGAATCACAACTTCACAGAAGTGTTGGTCCAATTGTGATTAATGCACATTATAGAAACAGCAATGTTCGTGAACAGAATTTTGCAAAAAGTCTTAAGCCTTTTTGATATGTCGTGAAAAAATAGCATGTAAGAGGTCCTGGTTCAGTATTCACATCAATTATTCACAAATTATTATTTGTTAAAGTTTTCTTTGAACCATAGTTAGAAATTGTTTATAAATCACAAAGCACTATTTTTATCCTGATATAGAAGTGACATTTTTTAGACCGGATACCAGAGAATGTCAGTGGCTGAACATATGAATTTTCAGGAAAAAATGATTAATGAATAAATATTGAATTTTTTTTTATCTTGCAGAAACTGCCATTATTTAATTACATCCTTGGAATAATATGACCCAAGAATGAGAATCAAAGTAATTTTTTGAAAATTCATAATAAGCTAGTTCAAAATATTAGATCAATTTTATTTATTGATTAAATTTTTCCAGTAATCTGTGGCTATATATACAAATCTGTAAGTATTGTAAAACTGTATTTCTAAAAAAGCTGGACATTACACTAAAAGAATTGACTCAAATTAAACCCTATTCATTGATATAAATGAATTTATTTGAAAGACAAAGCTGAGATTAACCTATCCAGACTGTACTTAAGTAAAACAAATGGCAAAAAGAAAAGAGATAGCTGCTGCTTTTTTTTTTCTTCTTTTTTTTTAAGCTGATTGACCTACTGGTCACTATTTTCATTACTTTTTTTGGCTTAGAGAACTGTTCCTTATTTCAAAGTCTTTCCCTGTTTAGAATCCAGAGCTCTAGAGGTTACTTATGATGAAAGAATCTTTGAACATCCATTATCTTCAGGCACTCAAAGATTAGAGCTGTCATTTTCAGAACTACATGTTGACAGAAAAACTGCTATTTTTTAGTCTAATTTTGTTTTGAGAAACTGTTTAATACAGCACTGTCCATCAAGTAGGTATAGGAGGCCTAAATATGAAAGATAATTTGAAAGCACTCAGTGTCAGTGTTGTGTCACCTACAAATCACAGTATATTGAAAGTATTCTGAATGACATATGTTCGTATTTTATCAACAAAGATACTATATGCAGTGATATGTACCCAATGAACAGTTTTTACCCTCATTTTCTGAGAAAACAAGTTAATGGTCTGTCTGTGTATGTTTATATGTGTCTGTCTGTCTCTCCTTCTATATGTCATCCAAGAAAAACATTTTTGAACGCTCCGGCGGATTTGAACCAATAAAGAGAAAAGGACAAAAAGATAATGAAGTTTCCTGAAGTTTTATGAAAATATGCAGTAGGGCAAAGAAAAGAAATTTAGTGAATTCTTCAGCTTTATATTAAAGAACAGAGAGTCGGTTTTATAAATGTCCCAATCACTGGATAGAAGAGCATCAGTTAATGGTTGCAGTTAACTGCAGGACACAAATCTGAAAAAATAACCCAGACCTCATTAATACCATGCCCACAGAATAATTTTTTATAGCTTTTGTGAACACTTTTCTAGGAGGAATGCTGCATTTTCATTGCTTTTCCAACTGTAGTCTGTTAAGTGTCTTGTTTTTAGTTTTCCCATAAGATAAATACATGTAAAGAAAAAGTGTGCATATGCAAGAATAATGTATATGGACATACAGTTGCATGTATGTCCATGTCAATGCAAAACTTGAAGCTGTATTTTCTTGGCTTCCAATTTGAATTCCAACATTTCTCTATTTCTTATGTGTGGCATGTAAGTCTTGTTCTATAATTTCTATTTTTACTATCATAACACTCATGGAAGCGAGTTATTCCAGAAAAAAGAAACTTCCCCAAATACTGTTCTGCACAAATTAATTCTTTTTTTTTTTCCCCTTCTTTTCCTTTTCTTTTATTTATTTTTTCCACAGTTGCAACATAATGATCTGGTTGTATGATGTGCATTCCTTAGTGAGCACACAAACAAAATGTGAAACAGTGTGAAACAGAACAGCCAATGCAATAGTCTTATGTCAGATTAAAAAAAAAAGGTTTGAATTAAACAAATTAAACATTTATAACTATTTCAGTAGAATTTTCACTTGGCCCTGAAGTGCAGTTCAGCGTAATAAAAGGGGTATGATGTCCTAAGGGAATTTAATCTCATTCTTTTGGAACACTGAAACTATTCTTGAAAATTTTAACTAAAGTGGTAGAAGTTTAGTTTCGGATAAAACCAAGGAAAGCACTAAATCTCCTTTTCTCCAGTAAATGGACAATGCAGAAGGAGGATTTCCAAGACATTCAATCCTATATAAATAGATACAGGGACATGTACATACATACAAAAAAATTGAAGATACATTGTCAGGTTAGTAACTGAGTGATTGTTTAATATTGTCTGTAAATTACCATTATTCTATGTCAAATCTTACAAAATATCAGTAGCCATTGTTCTCAAGTGAGATATTTACAACTTAACACAACAATTCTACTTTGTTTTTTGATAAATTAGGCAATTATTTAAATCTCTCAGTGGAGGTGAGGACTTTTGAGAATCTGACAGTTTTATCCAGAAACATATTTTTAAAGTTATTTATCATCAGGATCTTCAAAAGTATTTAGGTCTTAACTCTTTTTTTAAGGCCAGATATGTTGTGTTAGGTTCAGTTAAAGACCATTGGAACATTTAAATACCTATACAGAATTTGGTGTCTGAGCTTTCTTATAATACATAAATACCTGATCAATAAGGCTTAATTCACTTGCCACACAGAAATGTCTAATGCTGTTTGAAATGCCATAGGGTATAGCCATCCTGTCTGCCACTCCAGAAGAGTGATACAATTGGATATCTTGGTCACTTGAAGAAATAAGAGTTTAATGCCTAATTTTAGGTTTCTACAGTATGGTACAGAATCTCACCCCTTACAGCTTGGTATCATTCACTGCACTGTTAGATTTTCAGCACAACACCTTCAAAGAAATTGTACTGATCTCTATCAACTATGTCAGCTTTGCCAAAAGTAACGGCATATGAATAGAAGGTTACCACAGATTAGTTGACTAATGTGCTGGGATTCATTGCTCTATATCAGGCATTAAAAATGTAGACATCTGCATGTGAGCTAGTCAAAATAGTGTCAATAAGTACTGTAAGGTACAGTTCATCTTATCAACAGAAGTGTCAGTATGGAGGTCTATGTCTTAGAAGTTCTTGTTTTTATCATCAGACTGTATTGATAGGGTGGCCAACTTATCTGCAGACCTCTAAGAGATGTCTGATGGATCCTGCCTACAGTAGTTTTTTACTCGTCAGTGATTTATATGTATGTCTCAATCCTAATCATTTTACGCTCAAAAAGGTAGATGTCTATGTTGACTGTGGGTCTGAATGTTGAGTTTACCAAAAATTATGTTTTAATTGGATTTAGATCCCTAGTTTGAAGTTACTTGGACTTAGCTGACTATGCCTTAAAGCATTGACTGCTAAATCCTCTGTTATACACAGAACCTGGAAGGCAAGCACAAAATAAGGAATCATTGGTTATTTCTAGCTCAGTCAACCAGAGGCAGAATTGATGATGTCTGAAACTGCTAAATAAAAGAGAACTGGGGACCTATCTATCTCTGCTTTTCATGCCAGGTGTCAGAAAGTGACTTAAGAAGTTGTACTGCTTAGGGACATACCTCTGCAGAGCTAACTGGGGAAAACTGGGGAGAAAACGCAAACCCTTGACATCTCACCATATGCACTGCTTTTTGTTATCTCATTTCATGGCAAAGTTGTGAATTTCTGCAGCATTCTCTTTCTCTCTCTCTAAAAGACCTAGCCATTATCTAGACAAGTATGGATATAAGCTAGTTGATAACTACTTGGCCTCAAGGAGAGAGGTTGGTCTTCAACTCTTTTTTATTAAGCAGTGTAGGCAAAGAGCCATTTATATCTTTAATCCATTCCTTTTTAATATAGACTAGGACATTAGTAAGACATCAGCTCCTACCAATCTTCTCTATGAATGAAATGTCTCCAGGGAAAAAGACTGAAAACAATCTTCTGCATTTTTAACAGTTACAGGAGGTTATACTTACAAAATGTTCATGTAATTGCACAAAACATGAAATTCTAATTCTTCTTTCTCTTTTGCTGATGACTTTATTTGACAACTTTGCTAGCTTCAAGGGAGATTTTCTCAGCAAATTTCACCAGCTTATTTGTGAGGAGAATCAAGAGGCTGAACAGCATAATATTTGGATATAAATTACAAGAAACAACCTATTATTTCTTCAGATCTTCTGCTTAAAATTTGAAATTCAGTACTTACACCCTAATTCTGCAGATGTATTGCAAAGTTGCTTTCTCATCATTGTGAGTTTTTAACTAGCAATTGCGCTATAACAATTCAAAGTCACTTCTTTAATCAAATCTTGCCGATTTTTACTATCTTTTGTTTTCTGATGGTCATATTTTTTATGGTCATATTTGTGATCTATATTCTCCCCATCAATGATCTCATGATCACTAAACTTGTTTAATTTATCAATACAACTGTAAGAGGTATCCTCTCAGTACTTGCAAAATACAGTGTGCTCAGTTTCCTGCAATTTATTAGACCTTCCTTTTCCTATATTTGCTGTCTGCTTTTGCTTAAAGCTGTTCTTCCATTTGTTCCTACCCAAAAAATGTAATGATGTAATTTCAGGTGTTAAACATCACATATTTTAATAGCTGATATTACATGACTAGTGTTTAGCTTGGCACATGAGCAACATGAGCAAATGTGTTTTGTAGAAAAGAACTGAGTACTTAAGTAGTAGAAGTAGTAGCTAGTGTATTATGTACTGAAATGATTCAATAGTCAATAAAAATAAGAGCACATTCTTTGTTGTCTTGCACTCTAAAGAGCTTCTAATCTGAACACACAGAAAGAGGAAAAAATATAACTTAGGAGAAATAAAGGAGGTGACAACAGCAAAAAATACAGCGTTGATATTTTTGTTTATTTTCTTAGTATGGAATGAATACATGGATTAAAAAAAATAAAGAACACTGGAGGGAAGTAGAAATTAGGGACCATGGAAAAAGAAGAAAGATCATGTAATAAAGGTGATATGAATAGACTGAGAGAAGGATGAAGCAAGAACACCACTACAGAACTAGGAGTCTGTGTCTACACAAAACAATGGCCCCTCACTGTTGGCCTTTCATGAATTGGTGGGACTGGCTCAAGGGGGGCTGCTACCTTTTCTGTCTCAGATTACACTTGGTGATGTATCAAACTAAACAGTTCCAGTCGTCCTTCCACAGGTTACTGACATGTGGCAGAGGAAAAGTCCAGAGTTTCTCCCACTTAAGAGGATCCCCACACCATCCAATTGCAAAAATAGATGGCCTCTGCAGGAAACTTGGCCACAAATCAAGTTCAGAATGGAAGTGTGAACATAAAGGAAGTTCCTCAGAAACTATGTAGTCAGGCATCCTAATTTTTGTATACACAATGTTGAGCAAAAGAATTACCCCCCAAGGTGCTTAATTTCTTTCTTATTTCTGAAGTAAAACCTCGCTGGTGTGCAAATAGCTTCTATCAAACTCTACCTATGGCCTGAGTATGCTGTCTTACAGTGCCCACTGTTTCAAAATTATTTGAGAGCTGAAGTTCATCGAGACTTTTTTCTTTTAAAACTTGTGTAAACTCAGTTCTAGATGGTTGTTTCAGGCTCATTTCATGAAGAGTTTCACAAATTACTTGTTTTAGTACTTACCCATTATCTGATCCAGGTAGAAACTTTCACAATGGGGTTTATGTAAAATGTAACTAGATCAAGTAATATATCTTTCCTTTTGCAGTGTCCACAACACTCATGTAGGTCAAGAAAGACAAAGTAAAAGTCCTTCCTCTATTTATTTGATCTTTAAATGTATTTTCTATAAGGTCCATAAGGAAAATCCTCTTAATACTGGACTGTAGAACAGTTTTGGTTTTTTTCCTCCATACCATTTGTCTGTTCAAAGTTTAACTAGAGAAAGAATAAGCTCACATTTCTCTCTAAATGTTATATATATTAGGATTTTCTTTTGCAGATACTGATTAAGTATCTTCAAACAAAGGAAGAACTGCAATATGAAAATCCAATATAATTGCTGACACCTCTATCTACTAGGCTATGAGAGCAGAGGGAGGTAATACATCCTCTTTCTGTCACCGTCTAGAAGAGAAACTGCTTTAAGTGCCTAATCCCAGGGTGATATTCAAGGCTATGAACCAAGTAGAACCTCTAATATCTTTATAGAGTCATAGGCTAAGCTGTAGTTTTACCAGCACTCTATGTTTCTTACATTCGGTGGTTTGTACTTCTTTATGTTATATATTGTATGTCTCATTCTAAGGTACTCAGATTTTGTAGAGAGCCTGAGTTTGCTGTAAAGAAATTAGCAGACAGAAAGATATTGAAAGTTTGGCTCATTGTTCAAGTACCAAATCCACTTAACCTCTAATTCTTCGAAGCTGGGAGTGCAGAAGGCACAGTTAAGAGCACCTAACAATAATATGACTAATACAATCATTCATAAAGGTTTCTTCATACATTCTATGAAATATCCCATGGTTCAGCCTCACTTAATTAATATGTACTGCAAATTCATTTTCATGAGCTTTTTTTTCCCATTCATCAGTGATTTAACAACATGCAAGTGTGTGGTGCCTCTGCATAATTACAGGTGTCTGTTTCATTTTTACTAGACAAGGTATAATTAATACTTTTTTTTTTCTTTTTCTGTGGGAGGGAGACATGTCGATATTTTAAAGAGCAATATGTGAGCTATGGGACAGTGACAGGATAAATATAAAGAGAGTTCCTTTGTGTATGTGCTGATGGAAGTAAATTATAAGCTTCTCTGTCCTTTACTACTAACAAAATTGTGCAAAGTTATGCATCAGGAGGCAGCTTCAGAAATAGCAGAAGTTGAGGTGGAAATTGAAACAAGAGATGGGAAGAAAGACACAAAAGGTTGCCCTGTAGGCAGACACAGTAGCAAAATCATACAGAACGGAGGGGGGAAATATCTGATGCATCTACCAAACTCAGCACCTTGAAGACTGTCAGTAGATTTAATTCTCTGTTAATGTAAGCAGTCATGCCAAATGATATTTTTCAGACTCTATTTTAAAATCAATTTGATGTTTTGCCTGTTACTACTACTGGAAGGCTATTCCTGAAAACTTTTTTTCTAATTTTCATTTGCCTTTTGTAACATTGCCCTTTAGCTCAAACAGATCTCTTTCCTGCTATTTACCCCTTGCGGGTTTAATGTCAACTATTCTCTCAGACTTAGGTTTTCATCTCTTCTTTGCATGAAAAGTTGTCTATTGCCTAATCATCTTAGGCCTGTACCTGTTCCAGTATGATTTCATTCTCCTTCAAGACAAGTGACCAAAACTTCAAGGAGTCATCCATGAAAAACCTTACCGTAGTCCAGGGTATTTAAGCTACATAGCCATCAACACCTGAATCATTCAAGAATACCTTGCCTGTTAGACCAAAAGTTTCTATTTACCTTCCTGGTCTATATGGTCATATTCACCCCCTCAAATATGAACTTGATTTGCAACTATTTCATTACTAGGTGGACACTTCAACTATTTATAACTGATTGTAACATATTTGCTAGATAAATCGTACATTGTGTTCAGCCTTTTTGATAAATATGTGGGATTTTTTAATATAAAACTACAAAATAAATCAACTTTGGTTTTCCTCCATATAAATCAACTTTGGTTTTCCTCCATATCCATTCCATTCTATAGGATGCCAAATTTTCCTTTTCTTGTATTTTAAAGCCAGGAACAGGAACAAAAGGAGTTACAGGTCTAACCTAAGATTCCCATTTGTAATACTAGCATTGACTTCAGAAGGGAGAAAAACTTTAATGTGATACATTTTATACGGTTTGTATTAACTTTACAAAAGCAAGTACTCTCTGGCATAAATAACAATGCTTGATTTGAGCTTGAAATTTGAGCTACATTCCCGACTCAGAGTTTTGGAGCTTGGGGGTATGGGTGATATTGCAAATGAGCATTTGAACATTATTTTCTCTGGGACTTTGTCTTGCTCTTATTCTTGGTATCTTAATTATTTAAACACAAAACCATGGACACTTGTTTTAAGTATGCAAGCTGAACAAGTTTTTAAAAGCATTTACTACTGCGGGTCATTCAGCTGTTAGCTTTTCAGTCACATCTGCCACATGGTTGCTGCACACTTCATTCTCCTATAATATGTGTCATTCTCCTGAGATAAATGAAGTTTCATGTCTCCTTTCTGCAAGAAGCTCCACTTAGTTGGACTCCGATGTCCACATAAAGCCAAAGGTCTGATGAAAGTCTTGGTTAAGGAAACTGCCCTGGAGCTAGGAGGGGGAAATTGAATTGCTCATATGAAAGAATTTGGTTATGAGAGCTTTTCCTCAAGCCACTTGGGCCTGTCAGGGTTAGCTATTAGAGATATCAAGGTTTTAGGGGCTTTAATGTCATATAAACCCTGTGTATGACTGAAGCTTTCAAACCTTTTGCTCAGCTACAATCCTATTTCTACAGATATGAGCATTTTTCATAAGCAGAGAATATCTTCTAGCTCTGAAGCTTCACGACTGAGCATACAGCTCAGAGTGCGTGTGCTGAAAAAAAACAGCTGCTTCACAGGACTACTGTAGAAATTATCCAGAAAAAAATATTGCTTTATTGCAAAGACTGGGAAAAACTTACGAGTGTTCAAGCTTCACTATATAATGAGAATCAGCCTCAAATATCCTTTTAAGAGAAGACTCCTAGGACATAGATGGACTAAGAACCCATAGCACCATCAACACTTTCTGATACCATCCACAATTGATCTCCATAATTTTTTCTGTCATCATAAGATTGTGCTTTCCTTTAATGCCTGATATGTGTTTTAGAAACCAATAAAGTTGAACCAGAAAAAAATTAGAATAAAATATGAACAAAAAGCTTCCAGAACATGCATACTTATTTGTAAAGCTTATCTGTACTCAGAGACAACCCAGCAAAAAATAGCAGGAGTTCAAAAAGAAGAATCCTCCTTTCATACTACACACTGGCCAAGTCATTAGGAAATTTCTACTGGAATAAAACAGTATTTACTTTCATAAGTAATAAAATTTTAAATAAAGCTTTATCTTGAACAACCATGGTGATGTATGATCACGAGCATACACACAGACTTCTGGAGCATTTCTGATCAGTATCTGAAAATCCCCAAACTGGGGAATTATAGACTAAAATGCTATGAAAATAAAAGCATTTTAGCTATTTCAAGTAATATCAGCAGGTATACTTAGCAAGGCTCTTAGTAAAAATTATTGTTTTAAGTGAGTATAAGAGGAAGTAACTACCACGTGAATACTGCATGGATTCTGGTTATTGTGTAGGATCAGCATTTCATTGTCCAGAGTAATTTAAATGTGTGGTATAAAATATAGAAAAAGCAATTGAAATTACTGGCATCTAGAGCAACCTGATGCTTTTCAAACTCAAAGCAATACTATTTTTTATATTGTAGATATGAGACCTTACTGAGGTATCAAAGAAAAAGGTAAAAACCACAAATGATGACATGGAAATAAGGAAACTCTTTTTAATGCAAATAACACAAGTAATTCTTATCTTGTATAAAACAGATTACCATGTGGCTTAGAAAATTATAGTCAGAATACCTGAATCACTTTTATTTCCACATACATTTTTTGCGCCTATATCAGGAGACAATGAAAAACAACTTTTATAAAATATTTTCAATGTTATTGAGAAAAAATATTGTACAATTATTGCACAAATTATTATACAATAATCCACAAAAAATCAACTTTATTTGATATTTTTCCATTGAATCTGTCTTTCTGTTGGAGTTGAGCTATATCAGTCAATAAAGCAAGCTAGTTATCTAAAGACTAAATCTGTCCATAAGGTAATGGATGGAGCTGTGATATTCTGCTCTTTTGTCTCAGAGCTAGTTTTATTGCTTCTGTTTTTAAATCTAGTATTAGCCTAATGTAAAATGCGAGTAGGGGATGTAGAGTTATGTCTGAAACCTAAGACCTGTTCCTTTTGCTCCTGTGTCAGATTTCCTGTCACTGGCTCCTCATTTCATTCTATAATTCTTATACATCTGGCTATACAGTCTTAAGAGGAATGTTGGCATTAGTTTTGTCCAAGGTGTATCTTCATTTCATCACTCTCTTCAGATGTGGGTTTAACCTTTTCTATGCCTACCTTCCAATCCCCAGAAGTCAGTACTTATTTATGCCAAAAGTTTATTAGTATACTCCCCTGTTTGGCAGACATTAGTCAGACCAAATGCAAAGTGGATAAAAGCACTTCACATTTCCTATCAGTTTACTTTATAATGAATAGAACATGATGGTTATGACATTCCTTAGATGTGTAAAGGGAGCTGACCAGTCTTTCCCTGGCAAGTTAAAAGCCTTAAAGCAGTCTTCCTTCTAATACTCATTGCTCATTTCCAAAGAAGAGACAATTGATCAGCTAGTGAAACTGTTGGCAGGGAATCATGCATCAAAACTGTTGGGGGAAGTGATTCAGTTGAGAATTAATGAAGCTTTCTCCATGGCTAAATAATTTTCTGTATCATTACAACTGAAGGAGCAATGCTGGAAGGAAGGGGAAGACAGTCCACTTAAGGCAGAAACAAGACAAAAAATATTTTTTTCCATATACCTCCTAAATTAGGCAGATTGTATTATTATTCTCTGTCAGTCCTCAGAGACACCAGACTTAATTGGATCACATCTTTGGTGGCCAGGCCCTTAAGGTTTTAGAGAGGCAGTAAAATTTCAGTGCAATAATATCCTAATGGGTGGGACTGCAATACACTCTGAATTTCTGTCAAATTTGTGACTTCAATTTTATGTGTTCAGTCCAAGAAATAACTTCATCTTCTTCAAATGACTGCATGCATTTTGCAGTAAATATTTCAGAAAAAGATCCAGAAAGCACAGAGACTTGTGAGCTAAAACCACAGGATGATTGGAACATGTTAATAAAATTTTGTTTATTGTCTGACCTTCTTCTGTGGATTTCCCTGTAGGAAGAAGTGAGCAAATTCATTGAATTTTATGTACATCCCACTTAAATCTGTACTTAAAGTTAATTGTTTAAGTATATGGAAGTTTTAAGACAAGCTTATAATAGAACTTCAATCAGGACTTGGTCATTTGGTGAAAAACAATTGGAATTACTTGATTATTTTAGTATTTTGTGTCTGGAATCAAGTATTTTAAGCCTTTTTTAAGTATACCATCTTGTACTTCTGAAAATTAACTCTTCTTTATTGGTAGCTATATTTGGTGCTAGAAACTGGATGCCTAAGAAAAAAAGAATGAACTAGCATGAATTCTCATAGCAGGTGCAGGTGCCCAGGTGTGCCTGGACAGATGTAGCCTATTCCAACTGGCTCTAATGGATCCGTCACAGGACAGAGTTGAGCTTCTCAGGCAAGATGGTGGTGCCTTAGGTAAAATGTATTTAAAAGAGGGCAAAATGCTGTGTGTCAGTGAGGTGTGAGAAAAGAAATGTAAGAGAAGCGGCCCTGTGAGCACCAAAGTGAGAGAAGAAAGTTGGGGAGGATGTGCTTCAAGTGCAGAGATTGCACTGGAGCTTGTGGAGGACCCCATGCCAAAGTGTCTCTATCTTGACCCATGAGCTTTCTCATCCTGGTTAATTGTTCTGTCTTCCTTAGGAGGAGGACTGAGTGAGCAGCTGGGTTGTAGTTTGGCTGTTCACAAAGGCTAACCCACTATAGTTCTACATGTTTGTCTTTTGACACATTGATATAAAAAAGGAATACCTGCCATCTCTTATTTTTATTTGATGCTTTGCTTTTAAGTTTTAATTCATATAAGCATATTATGGTATTTTCTTTTACGTTATTTACATTTACTTTCAAGTTATGATCCTTCTCCAAACTTAATTCTAAATTGTATGTAAATACAAATCCTTACAGTGTAAGATAAATGTAAATTGAAAACATTTAAACACTTTCAGAACAGTTATTGAAGGATCTGATAACCCCTATATTATAGGAAACTAACATCATGGCAGTAATTCTAAAACAGAAGAGCTTTCCAAGCTTCTCTTTTTATAAGTATATATAAAGATATATTCATCTGAACTTAATAGACTAGAATTACTTTATTGCTTTCAAGTTGGTAATAATCGCACAAATTATCCCTAAGCTCAAAGCTGTACACTCGCTATACAAACAACAGTATAATTCATACTTTGCTGAACAACAACACCCTCAAAGTACATTTGTAACATCATAATACACTGGAAGATCTATCTTATATCCAATTCTTATTCTAAAATTGTAGGAAAACATGTTTACTGGAAGGTGAAAAATATTTCTATTTAATTGAAATTCCTATTTAGTTAAAAATTGAAGAAGTATAAAGAAAGGGCTACCAGATTCACTGGGGAATGGGAACCTTTCATGCAAAAAACCGAGGTTAAACAAGGTAGGCTGAAAGCTAATATGAACTCTTCAAGGGGACTGTTGTATAAGCACTTCAAAGGAAGGGAACAGACACAGGGAAAATCTATTTTTCTCCTTTTTCTTCTTCTTTTTTTTTTTTTACTACAGAAGATAATGTCACCATGAGATCAATCTGAGTATAGGAATCTGGAAAAGCATAGAACTCTAACCACCAGAGTAGTGAGGTTCTGGATTAGCCTTCCACTATAAATAAAATTAAAAATAATATATAAATAATAATTAGCATGTTATCTGGGTGATATATGAAAAATTGAAATAAAAGATGTCTGATCAAGATAACAAAGCTTGTATTCAATGTTTCAAAGATTTCTTTCTTTTTAGTTCCTGTTGGGTTCATAAAATTTTTTTGTAAGTCAGGAGTTCTTCCTATACACTAGCACATGTTCAGTCCTAGTGTATATGACACTCCAGAGAAGGGGTTCACAATCTGCCCTTAATTAATTTTTAAAACCGATTATTCAATCCTTAACAAAGGTTGCTCTGCATTCAATCTCAGATCAGTATGCAAATTGTATTACACTTTTTTTTTTCTTTAAACCACAATGCCTTAATTTAGCTAGACGTCAAGAAAATAGATTTATTCTTCTGGAAGGAAGATGGATAATTCAATCTTCCAAGAAAATGATTAAGTTTCATTGAAAAAAATATAGTGAGAAACATTTAATTGTAATTGGCTGAAAGAGTGCTGCATTAAGAGAATATAGATCAAAAATTTGGCATGCACAACTGAGATGGGCCAAACCAGAAAAATCTAGTACTTAGATAAGAGGTAGACAGCCACAGAAAATGTAATCTCTACTCTGTTGTGTGTCTTCAAGTGCATGACAACAAATATCACTAGGAATGACACTGCAAAATCACCATAATTCCAGATTTCACATGATGTGAGTCTTCTGTTACCACTTCCCTTAAAACAGGTCTAAAAACAGTAGAAGAAAAAATAGAAATCACTATTGTTGTGACTTCACTTGTAAGTTCTATTAAAATACCTTTCCATTTCTATGGCATAGAAATATACTGGGTTTCCTACACGCATTTTTATCCTCCTCTTTGCCTTTGCTGTTGGGCAGTGTCAGGCTACTGCTGCTCTGGGAATTAGCTTACAAAGGCTGTTTTATTGCTCTTTACTGAGCACCTTCCCACAGGGACCTTTAGTGTCACCTCAGTAATGCAACTAGCTGCCTCCAGTCCAGTGCCTAGAATCCAACATTTATTTTTACCTTTGATTGCATTTCATTTTCTCATGATGTCAGAAAACATTTGCAAAAGCTTGGCTTAAATTCTAATTTTTGAAATGTTGCATGTTCTGACTGGCATCAATTAAAGTTTTGGTGATGGGGAAGAAGAAAAGAAAAGACACTGATGTGTTGTCAAAAACCCACTATGTTTATTTCTGAATTCAATATGTATTTATTTAAAGTAACCGTCTGCAGACTGGTTCTAAATAAAGCAACAAGTTCCAACGCCTACGGCAAAAAACTTATCAGTTCCCTCATTACTGCACATTGAGATGGAAACAGAGCTTAGTAAGGGGAGCATAGAGGGATCCTTTTTAATTTAATTCAGAGTACAATCTGTATCAATTTTAAACCTTTGAATTTAAACAACAAACATGGGAACCCAGCACTGGATTGAAACTGGGTATTTATTCCATAATACAGATAGGCATGCATATTCTTAGACAATTTTTGGATCAGTTGCAATTAGTCCCTTGATCATGACAGAAAGCAGATATTGGATTTTATTTTTATTTGGATGCAGATATTTACACAAATCTACATTTGAATTAAAGATGACAAAATATTTCTGTTTATCATGCAAGCTATTAATTTGAAACTCACTAATGGGAGATGCTTCGCAATAGAGAGAAGCTCGATGACTCTTGGCAAGACTGAGTCAGGAGAGGTAAAGGCTTTGTTGGTGGTTGGTTTCTTGGTTTTGGCTTCCCCCTTGCCCCCCTGCCCCATTGTGGTTTCAGCTGAAATCACCGCAACCGAACCGACAGATGGCCCTTCCCCCCGCCCCCGAAAAAGGAGTGGAAGACATAAGGAAATTGGAAAGTTTAGAATGAACTAAACTACTTTAATGAAGAATTAATATTAAAATTAAAAAAGAAAAAGGAAGAAAATAATGAAATAGATACAATATCTACAAAACCGTATCAAGCTCCCCAGATGACAGTCCCATCACTGTCTGGCACTGGGGAAGTCCCAGACTGGACTCAGTGACAGATGGGAACTGGATTCCAGCTCTGGAGTCAGGAACACACGGATCGGGATCAAAGGCAGATGAACAGACAGGGTCCTCTTTGGACGTCGGCCATTGCAGGAAGAGAATTGACCCTTTGATCCCTCAGCTTTTATACTGAGCATGGGGCAGGTGGCATGGAATACCCCTGTTGGTCAGGTTTGGGTCACCTGTCCTGTTCGTTCCTCCCCACAGATGTGACCCCTCTATGTTTTTCCGTTTCCGACCCTCTAAGGGGCAAGTAACGAAAATTGGCTGACCTTGGTTGTTATAGCAATAAGTATAAGCAAGGGCCTCTCTGCGTACCATTCCTTGGCATGTAGCACAAACATTGGTCTTATCACTCTGAGAATGAGCAGTTTCCTCCACAATACGCCGTTAATTTGAGAGAGTTAGAGGAGGCCTAGCTAAAATTTGAAGTTACAGAACACAAAATTGATCTGGTTTTACTTCAAACCGGGACACCCCCCCACTTTGAGTTGTTCATTTGCTGGATTTGGATAAATCTGATTTCAACCCAGGTTTTTATGGGAATACATTGCATTGCACAGAATAGCCAATGTCTATACACTATAGACTATAATAAATTATTCACTCCCAGTGGCCCATAAAAGTTAGTGACCATTAAATAAATACTTCACTGCAACATTTACTTCATCCTGACATTTCTGATATATAGAATATGTGAAGCAGCACTCCACTTTTGAGCCTGAACAAGGATCAGATTTTTTCTCCCTTTCTCAGGTTGAAGGCCTTAATATGTCCATACCTTCATTAAGACTGTGGCAGCAGCACAGTCACTTTCCCTATTCCAGTGTCCTTTGTTTCAGACGGGCAAATCAGCAGATATATCTGTAGCTTTTTTGGACCTGCTCCATTCTACTCTGAACACTAAGACTGAGGGCTTTCTTTACCTTTTCCTTAACCTTTACCCATTCTATTTCCAGGTGTATGATACAGAGAATCATGCATTGTTCTGGTCTTCTCTATGTTCACTACTGCTGTAATGAGAATTAAGGGGGCAGAGGAAAGATATGCATTCTTCCACATGTCCAAGTCAAGGCAGAGACAAGTTAAGCATCTCTTGATATTCAGAAGAATGCTCCCAGAGTAAGCTCTTACGTCTAGTATACCCGAGGGTAGAATTTATCTCACTTAAATTTAAACACCTACTGCATGGAGACTGTGTGTGATCTTGATATGTAGCCTCCTCTTACAGTAAATGAAGAGGAACAGGCACTTTTAGGGTGCAGTTCATCTCATTCAAAAACAGTTGATTAAACTAGGACAGATAAGCTACGCCTTAGAGTAAGCTATTTTTCTATTTCTTTATTTTTGACAATAAAAAAGTTTAATTTACTGTCTCAGATGAGGACTTTTACATCTAAGTAATTCCAGTGGTAGAGCAGATGAAAATTAACTTCATTCTTTTGATCATACCTTTCTTCACTGAAGCCATAAGGAAATTTGTCCTAATTTCTCAAATGCATAAATATTGCATCCTTTTTCTTCAGTGAGACACAGTTCACATGCCTTTCCTTAATGCAGTCGTACTTACATAGTATGTTAAGCACATAGTTATTGATCATTTTGGTGTTTGACAAAACCAAAACCAAAACCAAAACCAGTATATTTACTCTTTTTTTTTTCTGTTGTCCCTAATGTAAACACTACAACAACATATTTCTAATTTCTAAATTTATTTTAGAATTTTTCATTCCATTTGGGGTAAGAACATTTGAACAGTCTATGGGAATGTCTATTATTCTGTTTTAGTACAAACAAAAATGCCTGTCTTTTATATTTAGTCTGAAAATTGTTGCGGTGAAGTTATAGCACAATATAAAAAAGGAATAATTTAGAAAGGTGTTTTGTTCCTGTGCTGTAAAGAACACATCACTTCAGCCACTGACATGCGCAGGTCTAAAAGGTCTCTTCTTTCCTTATACATGCAAGTTCCTCATAAAGCTAACATTTTTTCTGAATTCCATTAGCTTTTTTATCAAAGGCCTGCAGGTGTTTTGATGTATTCAACAAAAGATCTATTTAGCAGGCATAGTGGCTGCAAACATTAGGAGGGATTGAGAACAAAATTACTGAAGATGTGCTTCAATGCATCCCTTTGCTTAAATATATTCAATGCTTAACTGTGTATATGTTGTTTTTTCAATCCACAGAAGTCTTAATTAACACCTAAT
This sequence comes from Calidris pugnax, assembly GCF_001431845.1. Classification (NCBI taxonomy): domain Eukaryota; kingdom Metazoa; phylum Chordata; class Aves; order Charadriiformes; family Scolopacidae; genus Calidris; species Calidris pugnax. Next base: position 10,048,439 of record NW_015094510.1, on the reverse strand, counting down.
GGATCTTTCATGTTACATAGAAACTTCACATATGCTTGTTGTACACTTTTATTTGCATGGTAATACATAAATTCATTTTACATTACCCTCAGTAATAACCAAAATGTGATTTCTCATTTCCACTAAGTCAAACCACCTTGTTACTAAAGAAATCTAATGCTACACACTATTTTATAAGATTTATTAATGAGCTATTTATAGTACTAGGGGTATTCTTAGGAGCAGTTTTTCCCAGCCTGTGAAGCTGGGTCATCTGATATTAATGTAAAGTCTGTGATTTACTCAACAACTGTAAGGTCAAAAAACAACAACAGCAACCACCTAAATTTTCTGAGCAACATTATCAAGTTACATAATTATGCAAAATTTCAAGACACCTAAAGTCATCATTTTCCCCCAATTGCTTTCTAGAACACATAAAATAAATTTAGTATACATGAGGAGCACATATTGTCTAACTACTCCATAAAGATCAATACCTGAAGCATGCCTATTTAGAGCCATCTCTTCCTCTCAGGCTCATATAAATCTGCTTATTACAATAAAGTTCTTTCTAATTAACTCTTGAGAAGAATCAAAACCTTAATGTACACATTAAAAAGAACTGCACTAGCAATGAATAATCTGCAATCTGTTTAAGCTATGGCTATTAGCTTCATTGCAAACTCATGGGATACACACACTTATATGAAGTGTACACATGTAAAAGATAATAGTCAATACAACTTTGCACTGAAAAAGAAGGATTCAGGGCTGTGAAGATAACACAAAAATTACAAACTATGAGTTATTAAAACTATCATTCAATCAAATTTAAAACAACTTTTAGAAATACAGGTAACATGTAGTAGGATTCAATTCTATATTCTACCAAATTTCTCTTTGATGATAATTTTGAAACATTACATACAAGTAATTGTACTTCATACACTTAATGTCTAAAAGGACTGTGTAATAAAAACTTAGTTTGATTTTTCTAATAACAGACAACTTTCCTGCAATAAATAGAACAGGCTTTTGTTTGAAATACAGGACACGGAGTTATGCTGTTTCCTCACAATCTGCTATAATGACTAATTATCTAGTTTAAAAATCCTCAACTGTCATTGTTAATTTTCTTTTATTTAATTTTTTTTTTTTCTGCTTCAGCTGCCAGCACTGGTTTTAGTCATGCTTTTTCTGCTATATTAAAAGCCTTCTTGTATCAGACATGAGGTTGTTCAAATAATATGCTTAGGTCATATTTTCATATGCTTTTAATATAACATATATATTTATATCACATTTCTGTTGTTTCCAATGCCAGCATTTTTTTTAAAAAAGTCTAGATTACCTTAAAAGTTGAACAAAGAAGTTAGCGATCACTGTGGAAACGATAATGACAAAAATATCATACAGAACAATAAGGAAGGTCCTTTGCCTCTGAAGAAACTGAATTTGAGTTTTTAAGTTGTTTGTAGAAGGGATTAGACTTCGCCTCAAAGATTATTTTTTTTTAAATAAATTCTTTCTTTTATACTGTTTAGCAAAAGAAGGAATTCAATTTTTCAAATTATTTGATTTGTAAATATTTTCATGGCATTTAGTATGTGGTATCTATCTGATTCTTGAGCCCTATATTATCTGTCTAATTGGATTATGTTTCCTAGAAGTACTACTAATCTTGACAGGGCTTAAGAGGAGATGATTCTAAATGCTTATTCGGCAAATGTGTGGAAACAAAAGTTTGGGAGACAAAGGGGCTTGATTCATGTGATCACATATAGATGTTTAAAGCTATTTGAGATTATGACCTTCCTTTGCTACTCCAGATGGATATTAGTATTCTGTTGATTTTGTGTGGAAGTCTTCTGATCCCACATGATATCTTAGTTTAATCTGAAATGAATTAGATACCTATATATCGGTAACCAAAGTGTTGAACTTCTAGATGGCTACAGATTGATAAGAACGTTCCAAATAACTTTGATGCATATTGCAGTATTTTGTATTTCCAGACTAGAAATCTTAGAAAGTAAGATGAGACTTTAAATGTGACTTTGACAGCATTCTAATATGAAAAAAAACATTGCTTAGAGTAGCTATTAATACACTACATCCTTTCAAATTTTGACATTAATCACTGGGAAAACTACTGTGAATTACTGTGCTTTGAAAGTGAGTCAACAAACTAGTAACAATAAAAAATACATCAGAAACTCACCTTTGTACATTGTCATTTGGTCTTTTGTGTTTATGATAATAGCTTTTAATTATGCTTTAAGATATTTCCATGAAGAGTCAAGCACTAGTAATAAGAAGCCTTGCTTGCTGTGTTTGTTATTAATTCTTTGCTGATTTGAAGTGACAACATTCAGGTTTGTCAGATTTTAAAAGGACATGGACTAATATTGTCTTCATGAAGAAAATAGGTTTGTTTGTTTTCAACACGATAATGGCATGATCCATTATATAGAGAATTTCAGAAAACTAAATGATTCTTCTGAGGAGACATAATAATCCAATCTATAGATACAGGAGAGTGGAAAAAACCTCAGATTTTCCCATTCTTTATTATGAGTGTGCATAAAGGGTGGAAAAGGGTAGGAATTAAGATCTGGATAATTTTGGTTCATTGTAATCCATCACTGTCTTATGAAGTGTAGATCTTGATAAGATCTTGGTTTAATGAAAATGTTGGGAATGTTACTAGTGTTCATAGTACATACTAAGAATGAAGAAGCTACTGTAATTTTATGTTTGGCTTAAATGAACAACTACATTTGTACATATACACACATATATATGTGTGAAGGAAGGGGAAGTAAGAAGAAGTTTGTGCAGTTCCGATGCTCTGTTTTACTTTTTTTTTTTTTTTTACTTTACTTTACTTTTACTCAGAGTAAAAATCCAGATCATTATTGCCATGAATGTTGGACCAGGGTTCTAGCTTGTCTATCTTCCACAGCTATAGGGAAAACCTGTATAATAATAGGGAAATTCATGTCTCCTTAAACTGAATATTGCTAATGTTGTTCAATGCCGCATTTTTGAAAATGGATGACAGAAATCAAATTCAGATTAGAATTCCATTGAGGCAAAAAATGAGTATTGGGTTAGAAACTAAATTAAAATGTTAAGTTTCTGCTTTTTCACGTTTCTGTAAAAATATAAATATAAAAAAATATTTCTACTTAAGGTCATAGGGTAAAAACTTGTGGGTTTTTTTCCTTTGATTCATGCTATACAGAAAAATGAGGAAGTTACCCAGTCACACAGAGAATCACTATTAAAATAGGAAATCGAGCAGCTTTGTAAATTTTTTCTTGTGGCTGCTACAAAGTTTTATTTAAAAAGACATCTTTTAGTCTGAAAAATAAACCACCCAAAACCCATTAAACCAGGAAAAATATGAAGGTGTTAAAAATAAAAAGAAAAACTTTGTTTAAAGGAGATGAAAAATACCAGCTGTAGGTCATGTAAAATGACTGAGAGATCATGAAATCTTATTAAGCAGAAAAGCTCATAAAAAATAAGGCATTTTGTACTCCACCTCCTAGCTTTCTAAGCAGTGAAAGGATTGACTGGGTGAAGCCCTGTGTTTCAAAAGCTGCTGCTTTACTTTTTCTTAAGGCTAATTAGTTTTTCCAAAAGTAACTTCATTCTACTTTTCAGTTGAACTGTCTTGAAAGAATATTGAACACAACATCCAAGACCCAGATGTCTCCTCAACAAAATGTGATATTTTTTGAGGTCCAAGCAGTGTAAGCGAAACATTTCCAAATTCAGTACTTTGCCATAATATATAGATCTTGTTTTCAATTAAAATAATTTAAACTCAAAAATCACATCTAGACATTCTAAAGAAGGTTCAAACAGATATAGCACAAAGGTGTTTCCAACAGTCTCAGACAAGGAGTTTCTTGAAGAACTGACACTTCAGTTAAAAAAAAAAGAAAAAAAGAAAAAAAAGGACAAGAAGAATGCAGTAATTCAGCATCAATATGCATGTACTTTAGACTAAAAAATGTTCTGCAGTTTAATTAAATGGAACGTAACAGAACATATACACATAATTTTAAGTTCCACAGAGTCATGAGTCTATAATGAGAAAAAAGATTCAGGTTTAGTTGGTCAGGTGGTTGTTCTTTTTCAAATTTCTAATGGTTTCTACAGTGGAAAAAAGATGCATGATGGAAAAAAACAAACAAACGAACAAACAAACAAAAGACCCCAAACAAACTATTTTGAAAAATTTTTATTTTCCCCAAAAAACACAGAAAAAATTCCCAAAAGCTGCTATGCACACTAGATGACGTTCCAGAGATGAAAGGGTTATTTAGTGCAACTAATAACAAGTACAGTGTTTGTTTCACAGTAGTACCACAGTTCATTTTCAAAGAACCTGTAGATGTTGGACCTTTATTTTCCAATGAACATTTGAGTTTCAAAAGAAACACTTTGAAAAAAGTGGGAAAATATCATCACCAAGAGTATATCTTTCCTCACTGAGAAAAGTGATTTAAAATGTGACTAATTAGAAGCATTCATCATCTTTCTGCTCTTTCCCTTTTTTGTCCTTAACTACAATGCAATCATTTTAGTGATTGATGTCTTCAAATTCGTGTGTTTAACTTAGTCATATGACTAAAAATGAGTTAAGTACTTAGTGGATAAAAACACTTCACTGAATGTTAGAACATTATCATGTGATCGATTATGTGTATTTTTTTAACTCTTACAATGTTTGTAGAAAGATATATTAAATTTTTTCTTGAAATATATCTGTCAAATAATTACAGATATGCTAACTGTACAAAATACCTGCAAGTAGCATATGTAACATACTATTTCAGTACCATCACAAGTAAAGGTTTTAAGGATTTAAAGTTTTTAAATATCAATTCCCTGGTAATGTCCAAATGACTCTGTTAGCTTTTGTTAGGAATGAATGGTATAAACTACAGGTTACTTTAACTTTGCCTCCTGCCTAGTTCTTTCCTTGTTTTTTGGTTTTTTTTTTCTTAGCATGAATCACTTTATAGTCATGAGACATTCGGTATCCAGCAAAAATCTTAGCTTTCCCTTATTTAGCCATTGTTGAAAAAAAAAAATAGGACTAGAAGATAGGACTTAGTCAATCAGAAATTCCAATCAAAAGTCTTATCAACATGTGAATATAACAGGATGTGAAAAATAAAGAGTTGTCTTGGTAAACATTTGGTCTTAAACCAAAACAGATACTTGATCTTGACTGAATCTCTTTCTATCGGCTACCTTCACAGAGGAGTGGAAGTGAGGTAAGTATTTTAAGAGGACCTATTTAGAATGTAAAACAAAATTGAGAAGCAACTTATATGGACTGGATGCCAGATTTAATTAGCATTATCCTGCAGAAGATATGTGAATTTAAATTTGATGCAACGTAAGACAGAAATTAATACACAGAAGTGAAACCATATTTTAAAAGGAAGAATAAATAGCACAAGTAGTTTCCCAGGGAAAGAGGTGACTGAAGGATGTGTGGTACAATTGCCAACTCTTTACAAAACTATGGTCATTCAAATGAACCTATCCAGTTGAAGATTCAAAACAGATGAAGAGAACTCTTTCCAAGGGGTAGCTCTTACTGCATGAAATTGAAAATGAAAAACAGTTTATCTGTTTTCAAGAAGGGACTGGAAAAGTTCAATAATTCAAGGGAGATTATTAATTACATAGAAACCATATTCAGTCCTTGAAACAAAACCTGTTTGAGCTTGGAGACCATTCTGAGCATATGTGTAGATGTGGCACTTAGAGACATGGCTTAGTGGTGGACTCAGCAATGTTAGATTTACAGCTGGACTTGATGATCTTAAAGGTCTTTTCCAACCTAAATGGTTCTATGATTCTTCCCCAAAAACCCACTTTTGACTACTGTAAGAAACAGGATATAAATGCACATAGACCTGCTGTTTTATGTGGTTTAGTTGTAGTGTTAGCAGTGGCAAAGAAAGTTTCATTATTTAATTATTTAATTACTTGTTTTCCAGCTCATACTAGATTAATCCAGTTAGTGCTGGGAAGATGTAACCAAGGTCTCTGTTCAGGGAAATGTGCTAATGCAGGCTTCGTCCATGACAGTAAACAAGACTGAATTACTTTATACTTTCAAAATGATCATACAAGTTAAACCAAAATAACGGATAGGATTTTATGTCAGGGTTTAGTCAATTTATGAAGAAGTTCATGAAGTTCACTACATTCATTAATTCAGGGTGTTCTTTCTAACCATATGTTCCTGAAGTTACTATTCTTAAAAATTGAATTTTAAATTATATCTTTTAATTATATTGCTTTATAATGTTATAAAACAAATACATTGAGGAGTAGATTAGTTAGAGCTATGGAACTTGCAGTACACCATAGTGTGGTCAATACTATACTCTCATCATTCAGAGATATATATTCAAGACAGCTCTATTACATAGAAATATTTTTTAAACATGTATGGATTTACCACCAGCAACTAAAGAGGCTTTAACCTTCAAAAAGTACAGGGATGACACTCTGAATTCTGTGATGCAGTCTGCACTCTAGAGTGTCCTCTTTTTGGTCCATCTTTACTTTGTAGTATCCCCGTCAGGTTTTAATCTCATAACTACCATACTGAGTCAAACAGTTGAGTTTTTTATATTCTTAAGAAGTGTAAGAAATCTCCAGTGCAAAACTCCCTGCAGAGGCATATAAAGTACATCCATATAGCACTGAGTGATCATAGTTCTGCCAAATTTAACATAATATATTTGTATGTATTGTACTAATTATCATTAACTCCGTAATTCCAACTGTCTAATTTTGATTGTTTAGTAGACCAGAAAATTATTTAATTAAGTGATTAATGTCTCCTTAACTGAGCTTTATTATTAGGTTAAAGCCTTAATCTGATTTGAATTATTATCAGGGCCTCTGGCAGTTCATTGGTTTGTATAATGATAGGAGTGCCTAAACCACCAAGCACTAAGTAATAACCATAGCATGGCCATACTGTGCATATACTAATAAGCTTTTCAAGGTATTCCTCCAGGTTTGCTTTTGGGGTTGCCTGTTTGTTTGTCTGGTTTTGATCAAGTACTCAGTACTTCAGAAATTCCCTCCATGATTTATGTCTGTTACCTCCGTTCTGCTCTCAGAGATGAGCAAATTCCCACAACTTGTACTGCAACATTCCCACTTCTAATTGATGCATGCTGAGAAGGTAGATGTAACAACTGCTTCTCATACAGTTCAACTGTTTCTCTCCACTGAGTTGTTCATTTTGTCCATGACTCTGTTCAAGCAAGTTCACAAATTACCCTCCGTTAGTAACTATTGATAATATCGATGCAATCAAACCAGGAACTTTTCACCTGGCATTTTTTCATAACTGTAGGGAAGTAATTCTTGAAGGTTTATTAACACTGAGAAAGAGGAATCTCTTATGACAGACAAGTGCATGTTTATTAATTTGCTTCATAAAATGAACTAGGTCTTCCTATTTTATACATGCTCAGGTATTTATTTTTGTGAACTAAGTGACAATGGAAATATTTAAAGAGCTGTAATGATAAAGGTATTAAAAGCCTGAACAAAGGCAGAGGTTTTTGATTTGGTTTGCGTTTTTTCCAAAATTGAACTAGATTGAACTAGTAAAAAATGTAGCTTCTTCGTCTGGAGATGGAAGGTAACAATACTAAGTCTGTCAACAAATAATTAAAAATATAAAAATTATATAATAAATATTCCAGTTCATAAAATAACTCAAATAATCTAATGATCAAGTATTTTTATTTTGAGTGTAAATAAAATATAAACTTTTTTTCATCAAAGAAAAATACATGGAATCTACATATATGCACAATGAAATGCCTTCTGTTAACTATATAAATCAAGAAAGTGTCATTTTATATAGTGAAGGTCTTCTAAAAGATAGAAAACCTAACTCAGGGAGAAAAAGAACTATTAAGCTTTTCTTATTTTTGTTTTTATTGGTTGTAGATATATATATACGTACTGTATTTCATTCAGAGGGCATAACATTTTAGAGTAATACCATAGATCTAACTTTTTTCTACTTTATTAGTGTTACAATATACCTGTTTATCTCATCCTACCTAATCACCCAATCACTTGATTTTGTTTCATATATAGCTCAGGTAGATATATATTTGTATATATATATGTGTATAAATACATGCTGTGTCTTTACACAAATATGTCTATTTATATAAATGCCAAAATTTTACCAATTTATTACACATAGATTTGGTATAATATATAAATATATGAAATATAAGTATGTAGTATTTGATCATAAATAAAATTTAAACAAAATCTTGTTGTAAATTTTTAAAATAACCACTGTGCATGTAAGAGGAATAATTGCATAAGCATCCAATATGCATTTGTATTATGCAAGTAATTTTGCAAGAGATAAAGGTAATGTTTAAAAATCTATATCATGTTTTACAGGAATCAACCCAATGACAATTGTTATTAAACACATATAAATCATGGAAAATAAGGATAGACAATGAAAATACAAAAAGACCTTTAACACCAAAATGAAGTTGGATTTTAGCTAACATTTACTTCCAAAACAGGAAATAGCTTGACTCCATTCCAGAGTAGGTGACATGTTTATCTTACCTTGTGCCCTCCTGTTCCCCAGTAGTCTTTGACTTACCATATTGTGACCTTTATAATAGCTTTATAGAGGATCAATCAGGCCAAGACAGAACTGTAATACAAAGAAGTATTCATTATTTTATATTGGCTTAAACTAATAGGCATGACAAGTAAAACATGGCTGATTGATTTCCTGACCTTTAAAGTGTTTTATATGTAAAGTGCATAAGTTCCAAGATATTTAATGTTAAAAATGAATTTTAATGCTTAACTATATTTGTTATATGCTGTGAGTGGAACTCATGTTTCGTGACAGCAAAATCTACTATTTCATCTCTGTGCAATGACTCTTTTAATGAACTTCTCTGATACCCTTCCAGCTTTTTAAAGTATAGTATGAATATCCAAAGAATAAGATCTTTTTAATAACTATTCATTTTATGTGACTATGTACTGAATTGGAATCAAGTAAAAATCAAATTCAGGAATTTTTCAGATGTTAACTTTCCAAACAGGTACATAATGTACTATTGTATCTGTGGGACTGAATATAAAATCACAGCACTAGAAGTTTTGTGGGAGTGGGAAAAATAGGTAGTAAATACACGTTTTCCTGTTTGCACAAAAATCAGAAACCATTTCAGAAAGCAATTAATTATCTAACATAAAAAGTTCCTTGAATCTTTATGCATTTTTTCACTACAGAAAATAAGTTTTGAGCACCTACTCATAACTTGTTTATAGGAGACTTAGCTAAGATTTTCTAGAGCCTGCTATGGCTTGAAGTGTGTAAAATACTGGAGATCAATTCTGATATGTAAATCAAGGCATCTAATTTTCATTTATAATACAATTATTTTTTTCTTAAAATAAATGTATTTTAATTATAGACTCCTCTGTCAGACACTCTCAAGTTCAGATGCCTCTTCTACAAGTATCTTCTGATTGAAGATTTCAGTTCTAATAATGGCATCAACCTAAAATTACAGTGAATGGAAGTATCTGTTAAACCATCTAAGTCTATATTTCACTGTCCTTCACATGTACTTCTTTTACTTCCTTCTATGTCCCATGTATCTTAACTTTCACGATGTTTAGTGCTTTTAAAAAATCTGTAATTGACCCAACATGTAGCTACCTTGATTCTGCCTGGAGACCAGAATACAGATATCATTATCAGCAAATAGAAAATAATTATCCTCATAGTTAAAGAATTAAGTTTAAATTTTTTTCTACTACTGCTGTAAATCTGAATGGAATCACATTGATAAATTATTATTTTAACGCATGCATTTCAAAGCTTGTCTTTTTTTTTTTTTTCACTTGCTATTGTCATCAATTATTTCTCCTTTTGATTTTTTCATTAAACCAGAGGAGTCTTTCTTTCTTTTTCTGAAAATACAGCAGGTCTTAAGAATAGCTATGGTGTGTCATTTCAACACATATTTTATCAAACACCAAAAAAAGTTACATGGCCACAGGTTAGAATGGGTTCTTCTATCCATGGAATCCATGTGTTCTTCTGTCCATTAGTTTCTTAACCACTAAAGCAAGTTGTGGATGTAAAATGAGGTTGTATTTATCTTTAAAAATAAAAACATTTATGCAACAAGGAAAAGAAAGTGTTCACCATAAATACTTGATTTATGTGAATTTCCTGAGCTTTCCTACCATTATTTTGTGCCAATGTTCTCATTTGTAAAAAAGATGTCAAGCAATAGACGGTTGCCATACTGCATAATTACACAAAATAAACATACAGTTAGCAGTTCTTATATTTATTTGATGGCTAATTCTTAAATCATAAAAGCTAGAAATTATGTTAAATCTGTTGGTTAAGTGCCCCTTCCTAGAAGTAATTGACATGTCCCCCTCCTACACAGTGGTGAAAGAATACACAAATAGTACTTGAAGCCTAGGAGTTCCTGTGCTCATCCTGCTGGTTAACTAGGTGCAGAAAATTAAAGCACTGCAGGAAATAAGATTAAATTAGCGTGATTTTCTTCTTTCTCCGTCTCCAGCAACTTACTTTAACAGATTGACAGATTTGACAGAGTTGGAAGCAACCTCTAGAGATCATCTAGTCCAACTCCCCTGCTAAGCAGGATTGCCTAGAGCACATTACTCAGGACTGCATCAAGGCGGGTCTTGAAAATCTCCCAATTTGGGGACTCCACAACCTCCCTGGGCAGCCTGTTCCAGTGCTCTGTCACCCTCACTGTAAAGAAGCTCTTCCTCATTTTTCAGTGGAACTTCCTTTCTTCTTTGATATTCCTTTTTTCTCCAGTTTCCCTATTTGAAATGTGTTCTAGTAAAAACAAACAAAATCAGTAACTCCTTTCTTGAAGCCTGAGAGGGTTGGACCAGATTTTATTATTCCCTTAGAAATGGAGAAGACGTAGGGATTTCTGACTTCAACGTGCATTTTCTATTCCCTATTTGGAAAAATCAGACCTGCTGTAGTTCCCTTTTACAACTATTAAGTTGTCTGGTCCAAGGTATCTTGTAATTTCTAAGATCCTCGTCTCTTTCAAGATACCATCACTCTCCTCATAGCAGCCGAAGAAGGCTGTGTAGCTGATATCCTTGTACGTTTCCAGGTCTTCTAACAGGATGTTGAGTTAACTGAGTAACACTGATCATCTGGAAATTATATAGTTGGTTGTAGTTTTGATTCCAGATTAATAAAACATCAGAATACCCAACTGTAAGCATCTGAAAAATGCAAGTCTTGTAGTTATCAACATTTTTCTTAACATCTCAGTCTCTGTTAAATTAATTTAGTCAATTCACACTTGAGTGTAGGCTACAGGATAGGACTGTTTGATTTTATCTTCTTTAAAGAAATATCATGAAAAGCACTTTAAAAATTAGGATCATTAGATCACACAATGTATGACTGGGGAGGGCATATCTTCAGTCCCTCTAACAGTAGGTGATAGTAAAAAATGCATAAGAGGACTGATGTGTGAGTAAAAGCTTAAAAAAAATAAGAGAACAAAAAAATTCTAAGGGATCATATCTGCTGTTAAAAGATCTAAGACTTAGAAGGATATGAAACCTTGTTCATACTCAAATGTTAAAGATTACTATCATGTAATTGATACTTCTCTATATATGATGCAGTTTCATAAAAGAACAAAGAAAATAGTCATGGAAGTGATTAGGACTTTCAGCATTTCCTTCACTGCCATTAAGACTCAAAACCCAACATCATCCTGACACTGTAGATCATTATCAAATATAAGATTAAAATTATACTCATAACAAATCTTTAGTTTTATATTTATATGCATATATTTATAAAGATGTAACATGCACTTCTTCTTTGCCCATAATACAAGATTTTGGGCATAACAACTCCAATGAATTATTTCTATTGTGCCTGCCTTTGTTTTATCTGAAATACTTAAAAAAGAAGTTCAGTTTCAAGAAACGATATGGTAGTACTTACTCACTTTATTAGTCCTGTTCAACACAATGTTTTCTGAAAAATAAGAACTGATTCAGACGTGTTTGCCACCTCATCAGTGGAAATCTAGAACATGTTGTCATGGCCTTTAAAAGTAAAATTGAATATTTATGACATACAGACATATGTTTTGTGTGATACGTGACATGGTGTATCTTAACCTTATGTAAGTATCTATACTTACATACGCAGATATATAGATACATGTGTGTATACCTGGACTTTTATATATATATATGTGTGTGTGTGTATATACTAATACATATGTACATATGCAGGTCTATATACGTGTGTGTGTGAGCACACAAGCTGGTGTACATGAACACATAGTTACACTTATTACATATTCCTTTTTATATCCTACAATTCCTATTTTTGTCTACAGTCAAAGCTTAGGTGCCAAAAAAATCACACAAGATATTTTATCAAGATTTTTTGCAGCCTAGCTTCTTCAAATTCAAATGCCTTCTTTAAGAGTCTCAGTCTTCACATTCTTTGTAGTATAATGGGTTTAGCCGTAATTCTAAAGATACTACCATTGGATTTCTATTCTTATTCTTCTTATTATTATTAATTATTATTACTTTTTACTGGAATACATTTTAAGTGACATAAACTGAATTTTGCAGATCTTTAAAAATTTCTCATTACTGATTACAAGTATTACTACAAGGTATACTTTTGGAGAATAATAATTTTGAGGAAAAGTTGGAGAATAACCTCAGCCAGTGAATTTTTTAAATACTTTTCTTAAATATGTCATTTGAGAAATATTCATTATATCTGAAAGATAATGTAAGTTTTCTTTAACAAGACTGAGGATAGCCTCCTGAATTCCAAGACAAAGGATTAAGAATTTTTAGGAAAAAAATGACTAATATTTGAAATAGGTCTTATTTTATAATTTTAAAGTCAGCAAGCACCAATTTTGTAGCTTATGGTTATCAAACCATTGCAAATAAATATTGAATTTCCTGAAGGTTTTTCGTCATTCTTTCCCTATGACATTAATGACACTAAATAATTAAATATAGTAACTATATCTAAGCAATCAGAGATGAAGCTAAAATCAAAGTTCTTCTTTGTGCTAACAGTATTTCAGTTGAAAAAAAAAAAAGTAAGATGAATTAGTCATTCAAGAAATAAATAAGTACAGAGTAATGCAGTATCGGTACAGAATGATCCAATAATGTAAAAAGGTGACACTGATCTGATTAACAAGAAAAAAAAGGAGTTTTAGTGGTTGGCTATGCCTGATCAAATAATGATAGGCTCCATTCATAGTCAATAGAGAGAAATAAACACTTCCAGGTATGATTCATTTCACCACAAATGAAATGTCTAAAAATGGTGAAATTAGCTGTGCCCTAAAAGACCCTTTTTTCTCCACTAATCAGAAAGGGCACACACAGAGCTTGCAGTGTCTACAATGTGGGTGGTCAAATATAACTCAAACATAACTCATTAAATCTCTGTAGTACATTTGCAATGTTTTTGGTATTTCTAGTGAGATCCTGCTTTAAAGAATATTGTAGTAACAAGGTGGAACATTTTAAATGAAGTTGAGCAGACCTAAATGAACAAATCCTAATGAAGTTCGCAAAGCTGTGAGCCTGTGTCCTTAGAAAATCTCAATGTAAAAAGTAAAAGAAATCACACAGACACAGTGATTTTGAGTATTTGAATCTAATTCTCAGCCCTTGTAAAAAGGTAACCAGAGAAATAAGAAATTTAAGCAACTGAATGCTAATTTAACACTGATTAAGTCTCTCAGACTGAATAAAATGGCATTTTAAATTTACAAAGTTGTGGCCAAGACACTATCTTAAGAATATACCATATGCTTAGTCACGTAATGTAACTGACATTTACAATATGAAAAGTTATACTGACTTCAGCAGATATTCTTGTAAACTACATGCTCAGTGTGCCACAGTTTGCTAGAGAATTAAGTTATTTCATTAGCTGGTTGGGGGTGTGTGCCTGTTTTTTCCTTTTTGCCTGCTGTTAGGAAGATACTCTCTTTCTCAGTGTCTGTGTCTATCTAGAAGTTATCAGCAGGATATATGAATGTACTAGAATAATAAGGAACCACTGATTTATAGCACAGTGTGGACATCAAAAAACTTTAAAAATTCATTTTCAAAACTGAGTTTATCCTCAACATACCTGAAATTTGTAGTCTATCAAACTGGAAGTATATAGAAGTTGTCCTTCAAAGATTCAGGGCACAAAAGAAAATTAGACTAGCTGCAGAAAATATTACATTAATTTAAAGTCTGGCTTAGCTCCAGGTATTTGAGAATTTTATTATATTAGTAAATGGTGGAGGGGAAAAAAAAGCCTTTTCCGGTACTAACGAGGTGCTGCTTTGTTCATCTTTAAACTTTGCCAAACTTTTTTTAACCTTGTTATCACAGTGAATATCAGGTGGGCTGGTTTCAGTCATGTAAACATAAGTTTATAGGGCCATTAATGACTGCTTAGAAATTCTTTTGGCGTGCACCTGCTGCTGCTGAAGTCAGTGGGCTTGCTTAGTTCACAGTTATCACATTTGCCAGCCCCATGTCTAAGATCACTGTAAATGTGTGTGAGTCAAACTGCATAGGAAAATATCTGTTTCACTTAAAGGTCACCATCTGAAGTCAAGCATCTAGTCTCAGTTTGTCAACATGAAGAGAATTTAACCTTGCAAACTGTTAATGATTGAAATCTTGTTTATGGGCAATGAGGAATCACCTTATATATATAATCAATAATTTATTGTTAGTATAATTGAAATCTTAACAGTGTAATCTAAGAATCATTATGAGTTCAGAAACAATTGTTACAGAGAAAGTAAGTTCTATAGAGAGAAAGCCTCAATAAAAGTCCACGCTTTAGAGTTGTGGGGTTTCCAGTGTTAGCCTATACCCCATCCCTTATCATCCCACAGCCGTGCTCCTCTATGACACATTCTGAGTCCCCACTTCTCAAGGCCTCTGCTGTAGTAACAAGCCCCTATTTCTCTATGCTGTCATTAGATTAGCACCATAAAATGTTGATGGCACTCTTTATAAGGGATGAAAATGCTAACCAAATTGTCTCGTAAATTAGAAAAACTACTGTTACAAATAAACCAAGTGAAACAAAGCTACAGGCAGGTCAAGAACAGATCAGACAGAGCAGGTCTGACCAGCCTGAGTCCTGACACTTTCAACAAAGCATGTGCCCTGTTACTAGGAGTGTCAATACCTTATTTCAAGCTACAGGGTAAAATATTTAGATTTATAGTGCTATTTCAGGTACCAAAGCACACCCTGCCTTCCTCCAGCTGTCCAATCTAGATGCCCTAGGATGTCTGAAAACGGAGATTTGGAGGCCAATTAGAATACTGGTGACAACAGATATGACACAGTTTGCATAAGATCCATGTTCTGGAGACGCAGCTGGTGGCCAGTGAGAGTTCCCTAAGGCTGCTAGGATAGCATAAAGTGCTTATGCTAAAGCTGCTATATAAACAATCAACGAAGAGAGAAAGTTCTTCTGAGGTGGTAATTCATCCCAACCAGATATAAATTTAATGTAAGAAAGTGACTTATGACCGTCTACTCTCTTCTATTTATAATGGGAAAATAGGTAGCTAACTTATACATGGAAACCTAAATTTAAGAGAGCAAAATTAAATGAGAGGAAATAATCATTCATGCTGCAAGGGCAGCAAACATTTCTAAGTTGTCCTCAGTGTTAACTCCACCACTATTTTAGGCCTTCAGGGTAAAAGACTTTCTGTTTCTGAAGTCACATACCACTGCTAAACTGGCAAGACTTGCTAACACCGTGTAGTGCAATGCTAGTAAGTCTACTGGTCTTCAGTCTGTTCCAAAAATAGCCTTTATACCTTGTTGACTACTATCTCTATAAGCTTGCCCTCTCTTTTTAAATCTAAAAAAAAACCTTCACTTGATTATTTTTTTTTTAAACATAAACCAAAAGTGTGAAATTCAGACTTTAACTGTCACACCTCTTAATTAATTTTCATTTTTCATGCTTTGTGAAGCAACTGTTTCAGTCTTAACTCCCTCCTGTTCCTCACTTCAAAGAGCTTCTCTTCTTAGAAAATAAAACAAGTTCTTAGATAGTCAGGGTAGTTAAACTAAAGCATACTGTATGGGTTGCAGATAATGACATTCAAAGAATTTTCTCTATAATCATGTCCAAGTGGTTGATCAGGGAGTATGTATGCAAGAGAAGTGATTAAATAACGAAAGCTATCCTTCAGCTAGTATACTTAAGTGAACTGAATTAATCATAAGTATTCTTTTTGAGTTCAGCAAAGGTACTGGTCTCGAGAGCTTGCATCAAAGACCAATATGCTTTTTGGGTCTCTGTAGTCCATTTATTGTGTTATGGTTCTGAATTGCTTGCTAATTCTCTTTTAACTATAAAAAGGATGAATACTGGTTCTTCTAAAGTAGGTTTTGGGTAGGCTTTTAAATTGTTGTTATGGGATTATAAATTCCCATCATCAAGGATGTATACAAGCTTAAAAAAAAAAAAAAAAAAAGCCATCTGATGACTGCAAGACACATTTTGAGTGCTTTGAAGATTCTCACTGCAACAACTGGTTGTATTTGATGTAATGAGCCATTTGGCTAGTTGCTGTCCTGTACTACTTTTTCTGTAGCTTTACAACTTGGAGGGAGACCTTTGAGGATCCTTCTTGGATTTACTGACACTGGTACTTCAAAAGGCATCTCCCAGGTTGTCTTGGAATTTCCGGAGAACATAACTTCAGATATTCATATGCCATATTATGTGGAGAAAGACACAGGAATAATACTAACCTAGCAGTAGATATTGCCCAGGAAGTCAGTGGAACTGGTGGTACATCTGCTTTAATACAAAGGACCTTGAAAAAAAACTTTTTTTTATGTCCTAAGAAAATGCAACAACCACCATACCATAGGATATCCTTGGTGACAACATTCCTTATTCCTCCTTCTGAAAACAAATCATTGTGAAGCTAAGAATGCAGAAGTTCAGATACCAAACAAATATTTTCATGACAACTGATTGGAAAGGGATAATGAGATTTTGTATGTACTCTTTTAAGGTTCTGAGGGCAGAAGGGGGCTGGTTTTGTTTGCTTGTTCAATTTAGGGATGTTCTAATATTTAACATATATGAACATAAAATAGTTAAATGACACTTAGAGGAAGTGGATAGGGTATTCTCTTGAGGCTGAGGTAAGCGTGATATTGGTTTATCAGAAAGTGCACATTTCAGTGAAAGGGGGTGATTAAAACAGAAAGGAAACTGAAAGAGGTAACATTCAGCATGATAATAGAGGCTTCAAATGCATACTTTGTCGTGGGAACTGGGTGATCTTTCCAAGGCTGATAACAAAATTCTGAAGGCTTTATACTTCTAAAAGATTTGCCTTAGAGAAACAAGCAATAGGTATTGCCTGACTTATTTATGCCAACTAACTGTATCGGGTATTGAGGAAAGCAAGGTCTATAACAGAAAATGAGAGCTCGTCTATCTTAACATAAGTTACTCTGTCACTAGAAAACTATGTTAATGGGTCATGCAACTTTTTTTTTAAACACACATCGGGTATTGAGGAAAGCAAGGTCTATAACAGAAAATGAGAGCTCGTCTATCTTAACATAAGTTACTCTGTCACTAGAAAACTATGTTAATGGGTCATGCAACTTTTTTTTTAAACACACTTTGACATTTTTCTACCTTTTTTTTTTTTTCCCCAAAGCTGTTACATAACACTTGGAGAAAAAAGGAATTGAGAACAGAAATATGAGAGAAGGTAGTTTATTCAGGACACTGATGAAAACAAACTTCATTTCCTTTTTGAAATTTCCTTTCCTTCATTTCCTTTCCTTTCATCTTTCACATCTTCCTCTTTCACTGTGAGTTTACATTCCATATAATACACTGCTTTCTGTTGTATTTCAGAATAGGATAAAGATATTCCAAATTGTAGAAGTCACAAAATCATACATAAAAATTTCTTGTGAAAGAAATACATTGTACTACTGAATTCATTTCTTTAAATGATGCTGCTTTCTGAAGTGCCTTCTTTTTGTAATCTATTTTTTGTCTAAATTGTTCTCAGTAAAAGAGGACACCAGGTTCCCCAGAAAAGAAATAATGTTGAGACTGTTGCCAATTGTTTTCTTAATTATCACAAAACAGCGAGGGGAGCCTGATTCTGATGAGAATGAAATTTCTGAAGTCAGTCTTCTGCCATCAATATTTTTTTTTCATGTTTTCCAGCTCGTAGGACAAAACATGAACCATGGTTACCAGAATATCCAATAGAAAAAAAAAAAGTTTACTGAGTTCATGCAACTTAAAAATGTTTTACAAAACTGTATTTTGTTGAAAAAATGGACCTTCAGAGATTTTCATCAGTTCAGACTGGGACATGACGCAAATACTTTACTAACAAAAAATATTTTTTACATTAAAAACTATTTTCAAAAATAGGATGTATCCTATTTCAGCAGCAAAGGTTAAACTCTCAAAGAAAATCAAACACCAAGAGGTCAAAATGTTAGAGACAGGTGATCATGTCTTGTGGTCATCTCCGTGGGAGGTAGGGAGAAAGAAATCCTTCTCCTCCAGGAGATTAACACCTCTGGAGTTTCTTTCTGGCCATTACTTCAGCTGTGAGAGTGAATCTTTGCTCTTACCTTCAAGCTCCTGGCTTTATCATATGTGGAACATTTCTTCTGCTTACCTCCATTAGCCTTTGGCAAATTCCTTCGCACATTCTGCATTGTATAAAAAACTGTTGGATTCTAAATTTCCCTCCTCAATTGAGATGACATTACTCAGAGGCACATTATGACCTCTCTAAGCTGGTGGGAAGGCAAGTCTTTCTTTCATAATGGAAGAACTAAATAATTTTGAATGGGAAAATATGGGCTGAATTTTTAGAATACATAAAGATATTGTTAGGAAGTGGCTTTTATTAGGCAACAGTTGTCACATTAGAATACAAGCACAGTATATAAGAGGAAGGAAAAGAAAACAGAAGAAATGCAACAAAGATAAAAGAAAGGTAATGTGCATCAAAACAGTGCTTTTAAACATGCTGTGAACTAACTGTTTCACTAGTATGCCCCATACAATTTTTACCAGAGATCAAACCTTTAACATAACATACTGTGTAGCAGTAGTGATGCGTGGGTAGCACCTGGTGCTTCCACTAGAAGGGGAAAAAATGTGGCTGTGTTTAATGCATTTTACAGGTGTAGAGACCTAATCTTTAATGAAGTGTATGTTGACTTTTACATTCTAACTGTAAATATTTCTGATAATGTAGCATAATGGGTGGAGAGTGACTTAAATTATATAAAACCATTTTGAGTTTCTTAAATAAATGCAGAGCTTTCCTTTCAGTATGAGAGCACATATATACTGCAAAAACTGATCTTCAGCTTAATGGTGTCCAACTGAATGGTAGTGGCATAAGCTCAGAGTATGTTACAGTTTGGAACATAAGAAGAAATGTGAATTTCCTTTCTTGTATTTTGTCTTTAAATTTTACCCCAGAAGAAAAAAGAAAAGATTAGGCTTGTAACACATCTAAATGACCAGAAAAACTGGCTCTCCTGACATGTTTAACTCTGGGCTAATGAAGAAAAGGAAACATTGTTGCAAAATATTGTATTGCACCTGGTGAAATAACAACTTTCTTAATTTTTTTGCTTCTACTTTTTTCTCTTTATATCCTTAGAGACAAAGTTTTGTCTACCCCTCTTATCCCTCTCCCTTCTTTGAAGTACAGTTATTGGCAAAGTCCCTGAAGCATCAACCACGATGAGTTTCATACACTTCCTTACCATTACAGAGAGATTGAAAAGAACCTAAACACATTGTCTAGCTACTACCTTCATTGTGTAACCACATGAATTCTGAATCAATGCCAGTGAAACAGAAAGATAGCAAGCTTGTCCATCTCAAGGGCAATCTTTTCATTCTGGGTTTAGTTGTACCAGTTGTGTCTTTATCATAAATTCAGGCATCGATCTTTTAATATTCCACTTGCTCTGTTGTAAGGTGTCTTTGGAAAGTAAAAAGAACCAAGAGGGGACAATCTAAGAAATCATAGACTTCAATACGATGAAATTTAACCGCCCCCAGTGATAGCCTTAACTTCTCATGTATCTGAAGGTCTACTTCCCTTTATATTGCTTCCTATTCAGTTACCACAAATGCACAACTTTATTTATGCATAATTTTCCCTTCATCATTGGTCTTACTCTTATTAACTTTTAAAGTTAATGGGAGTCTTTTTATTCACTTCAGCAGACCCTCCACAGATTAGATTGAACACAGGCACATAAAAGATGAGAAAGTTATCAGGAGTAGTTAGCATGGATTCACCAAGTCATGCTTGACCAACTTGATAAACTTCTATGATGGAATGACTGGCCTGGTAGATGAGGGGAGAGCAGTGGATATTGTCTTCCTGGACTTCAGGAAGGCCTTTTCCTGTAAGATTCTCATAGATAAGCATATTAATGTATGATCAGTGACATGAAGTCTAGTTAGAGTCTGGTAACTAGGTCCAATCCTGTTTAATATATATATATTAACAATCTGGATGAAGGGGCAGAACCCCTTAATAAGTTTACTGATGACATAAAACTGTGAAGAGTGGATAATAAGCCAGAGGGTCATGGTGCTCTCCAGAGGGACATCAACTGGCTGGAGAAATTAGTCAACAGGAAGATCATGGAGTTCAACAAGGGGAAGTGCCAAGTCCTGCACTTGGGAAGCAACAGCCCCATGCACTGGTATATGCTGGTGGCTAGCCAGCTGGAAATCTGTTTGGCAGAAAAGGCCCTGGTGGTCCTTGTGGACACCAACTTAAACAGGAACCAGCAGTGTGCCCTTGATGCAAAGAATCCAAATGGTATCCTAGGCTATATTAGGCAAAGTATTGCCAGCAGGTCAAGGGAGGTGATCCGTTCCTCTCTACTCGGCACTGGTGAGGCCACACCTGGAGTCCTGTGTCCAGTTCTGGGATTGTCACTTCCTGAAAAAAGGTTGTAGAGAGGTGGGGATTGGTGGCTTCTCCCAAGTAACAAGTGATAGACAAGAGGAAATGGCCTGAAATTACACCAGGGGAGGTTTAGATTCGATATTAGGAAAAAATTTCTTCACCAAAAAGGTTATCAAACATTGGAACAGGTTGCCCAGGGAAGTGGTGGAATCTCCATCCCTGGAGGTATTTAAAAGATGGGTAGATGTGGTGCTTAGTGACATGGCTTAGTGGTGGTTTTGGCAGTGTTAGTTTGATGGTTGGGCTCGATGATCTTAAAGGTCCTTTCCAACCTAGACAATTCTATGATTCTAAGAGATACATGGGCAGATTGGAGAGAGTCCAACGAAGGGCACATGGATGATGAGTAGAGTAGCTCACATATGAGGAAAGGATGAGAGGGCTGGGACAGTTCAGTGTAAAGAAAAGAAGGCTTAGGGGGGATCTCACCTATGTTTATGAATACCTGAAGAGAAGTTCTAAAGAAGATGAAGCCAGGCTCTTTTCAGTGGTGCCCATTGATGGGACCAGAGGCAAAGGGCACAAACTGAAACACAGGAAAATTCATCTGACAAACAGGAAATACTTTTTTCGTGTGTAGGTGACTGATCCCTGGCACAGATTGCCCAGAGAAGTTGTGAATTCTCTCACCTTGGAGATATTCAGAAGCTGTTTATACACAGTCCTGGCACCCCACTCTAGACAGCCCTGCTTGAGCAGGAGGGTTGGACAAGATGACCTCCAGAGATCCTTTCCAACCTCAACCATTCTATGATTCTGTGGTCTAAAATCAGAATTAATACAGAATATTGCCATCCACTTTTTGTCAGCATGAAAGAGATTATGTAAATTTACTGTAAAATATTGTTATGAGTAGTACAAAATGAATTTAAGGTTTGAATGTAGACATAAAGAAATACAAGTGTCATTTTATTATTAAAATTTCACCTTTGAAATATATCTGTTTGTCACCTTAACTCAAAATTCTGTCATCCGTGTTCATTGAAATGGACAGTAATTAAATTCATGGTATTGTCTGTCTTTCCTTTGTGTGTGGAATATTTTTTCTCATGTAAAGTTCAGGAAAACAAAGTACTAATATTGCTTATATAGTTGCAGAATAAGACCATGGTGATATTGCTAGATTTTAATTAATCCTTGTTATTTCAGAGTTTTGCATAAGAAGAAAATAAATGTGTATTGCTATCTATTCTCATTAGAAGCCTTTCATATGAAATAGATATCATGATTTCCATTTTTGTACAATATGCAAATTAAATTAATGTGACCCACAACTACACACTGTCCCTCGTAGCTGTCTGCATTTCGATAAGCTGGACGTTTCGTGTTTATACCTTGGTAACCTGTTGGGAAAAAACAGAATTGGTTAAGCAATTAAAATTCAAAAAACTATGACAGTAGTACAATACATAAACACAGAACCTGATTCACATAATGGGCAAAGCATTGAAAAATTCCAATACCTCATTTTTTGGACACAAATTTTAATGAGAACAGAAACTGGCACAATATAAATCAGTAAGACATGATTTCTTGAACATAAGGGAGATAGGAGAGGTGAAATATTAAAATCTCAAGATGTTCTCATTAGTCTGAAGACTGAAAAACTATGATTGTATTGGGTCACTATAATCCAATCCAAGAGGAAAGAACTCTCTCAATTTGTCAAGCAGTTTGAATAACAAAGTAAAATACTCATTTGCAGAGAATTGCAGAGATATTTTTTTATGTTACTTAAGTGAGACACAAACATTTCATCTTACCAGTTTTCATTTCCAATGGCCTGACCTGGAATGGGATCTGTGTCCTTGAGCAGTGCATCTGGATCCTCTGAGTAGTAAATACTTTGTTTATTTAAATTTTCTCTACTAAATAGACAAAAAAGATGAGGATATTGTTAATAAACGTTACCACTGATGAAGAATAAGAGACGTTACACACTTCATTCTTGCAGTTTTAAAAAACAATTTATTCTAAAGTATTTTATTAGAACACATTAAAATTCTCTACCTGACATTACATTATGCTTATAAAAAGCTTATGCCTAATTTGGTTATTTATAGTAATATTCATTAATTGTCACGAATTGTTGTATCCCTATTGTTTTGCCAGTGATCTGTCTTTCTTTAATGCCTTAATAGAGTAAAATGTAATGGAAGTGAATATAATTTTGAGATGCGTATAATTTCTTATGAGCAGTATTTGATGACTTTCAGGCAGAGATTTTGTAATGATATCTGAATTTTGTTGTATTAGTGTTCAGATTCATGTTACATTGCTAAAGTGGTAACAAATTCTCACTAACATTACCCAGTGTTTCAAGGTACTATTATTTATCTTTTTCAGTTATTTATACTTTTCTTCTCTTCTTAAGATCTTTTGGTTCTGTGCAGTAAGAGATTCTAATAAATCTCTTTTTCAGTAGATTAAATATTAGCTGAACAATAAGGTAAATTTTATTTCTTTGGCACTGCAACAAAATAATGTTAAACTGAGTTCTACCAGTTAGAGCTTGAATTGAATAAGAGCTGACAAATAATTATTATAGTTCTTTTTTGGGACTGACTGTTAAACTATTTAAAGACACATCGTGGACTATCTCTGCACTATTTGAGAGAGTAAAGAAGCTTTTCTTTAAAGTGTGGTTTCCAACTTTATGGGGTGGATACACAACACAAGTTATAGATGTAAGCAGAAATCTTCTGTGCTCTCAGTAATGATCTTCCAACTGGTACTTAGGAGAACCAAGAAGAAAAAAGGCAAAGGTGAAAAGATGAAATAGTTGAGGACAGCCCTTAATATACTATTTATATACAGTTTATATAATCTTTAAGCATAACTTAAAGTAAAAACAAAATAAATATGTGCCAGAATATCTTGTTGTTTAATTTAGTATTTAAAAACTTCTGAATTACTAGATTAGCCATAATAGATATTTTCTTAATTTAAAATGTAATTTATTTTGTAAGATAAAAGTAACTATATAACCCATTATATTCTAATTAATAATTAATACTACAGTAGGAACAGTTAGAAACAATTTTAAAAAGCCACTAACAATGAAAATAAAAAATTAACATTAACTTTAAAATTTGACTAAACATCATCTTAAAAATGTGTAGTTGAGCAAGCAATCCAACTGACATGACCGAAATTATAATGTCTTTGCAAAAGTAGTCCCTATTTCTTATATTTCTGCACCTTGAAGAAGAAAAACTGCCTTGAAGAGAAAGGACACTTGACCCTTAGCTGAATGCTAGCTGTGATAGAATATGTCATATGTCAGCTGGCAAACTGACCTGAGTCCCTAGAAGAGGAATTAATCTAACTTATTGCAACTCATTACAATATAAGTGTTTAAATTCTCATTATAATTAATGAAAATCCAGCCAATAAAGTCAATGGAATCTGGAAAGCAACTGATCTCATCTTAAAACAGACAATCATATTTGGTCATATCAGTTGCCTTAAGCTAGATATGAATCCTTCTCAAGACTCTATTGAGTCCATTGACTAGTTTTGCACTACCTATAAAGAAAATTTAGACACCTTTCTCGGAGCAGATGTCTGTACCTAATGTTACATGTGATGAATCTCACCCTAAATTTAGGTGAGATAAATCCATCATCAATAACTAAAAGTCAAATTCCTCTTCATAAACATTTGAAACATAAGTATTACCCTTCCTGATACCCTTAGATGATCATTAATCATCAGGGAGATGATACCCATAGAATATCATTAACAAACAAAAAAAGTCAGCCATTGCTTCTGATGGCACACCTTTTTATTTGCTATTCACTACACTAAGTTTCATGAGAGTATTTCCGAATTGTGACACACATCTTCTGAAAAATCCAGAAATGAATATGTAAGCTGTTATCAGTCTTTGCATGTGATACTTTTGAATATGAACTGTGATATTCTGGAGTATGAACTAACCTGTAAAGACATATTTTCACTGAGAGAAAAGAACAGAAATAAATGAAATACAAGTATGTGTTCTGTTCTCCCAACTGTTCTAAAACGATAGTAATGTCTAAGAGATCAATAGCTGTGATGGAAAAAAGTAATAATGTCTTGAAATACCATAGCTAGATTTGTCAGATGATATCTGTAAAAGCTTTGAGAGTATAATACTTGCACTGTTTTCACATAACAGAAGTTGCTGTTACTGTCAACTGAACAACTCATAGTTTTGTGCCTATGCCTACTGTTATGGTTTAACCCCAGCTGCTAACTAAGCACCATGCAGCAACTTGCTCGTTTTCCCCTGGTGGGATGGGGGAGAGAATTAGAAGGGTAAAAGTGAGAAAACTCATGGGTAGAGGTGAATACAGTTTAATAGGTAAATCAGAGGCCGTGCACACAAGCAAATCAAAACAAGACATTAATTCACCACTTCCCATCAGCAGGCAGATGTTCAGCCATCTCCAGGAAATCAGGGCTCCATCATGGGTAAACATTACTTGGGAAGACAAAACACCCTAATTCCGAAGGTACCCTCCTTCTCCCTCCAACTTTTTATTGCTGAGCATGACGTCATATGTTATAGAATATTTCTTTGGTCAGTTGGGGCCAGCTGTCCAGGCTGTGTCACTTTCCACCTTCTTGTGCTGCTCCAGCCTACTCACTGGTGAAGCGGCATGAGAAGCGGAATGGTCCTTGAGTCTGTGTAAGCACTGCTCAACAGTAACTAAAATATCCCTGTATTATCAACAATGATTTCATTGTTAATAAATTAATTCTTATTTCACTCTCATGGAATTGCAACGGTATTTCCATGCCTTATTTAATTAAGTCCTTGTCTGGAGGCCTGCCCGCAGTTGAGGAGTGTGGAAAAGATACATTAAAATATTTTAGAATGAACTGTAATGAAGATAATTTTGCAACAAAACATCTAAGACAACAGACTTAATCATCTGAGACACTGGAAATGGCCTAGCATACCCAAGATGATTGCTGATATATATGACACCAGATGTTCTAGCAGAGTAACAGCTGAAGGTCAGAAGAGAATCCCACAAGTACGTCTTGCAACTAAATCCTGTCTTTGCTTCAGAAGGATTATTTCATTGAGCAGCAAAAATGTATGTGCCTTATAGAGTTAAACTGAACTTCACCTAAACACTTGAATGTTTGGCTGTGTAAGTACATGTCTGAATTAAGGAAGATAACCAAGGCAAAGACAATGAAAGTGTCGGTGAAGAGGAAAGAAAACTAATTTTCTATGCTGAGTAGAGACATGCAGAGAAGGCATGATCCCCATCACTCCAAGTAAATCCAGTATTCACCAAACAAAAAATGAGCTGTGCAGTCCCTGAACCAAGAGAATAAATCAGATCAATATCTGTGGGGGGATTGTCACAAAGATTTAGATGCCCACAGTTACAGTACCCAGAAGAAGCAGATGGCCAGTGGCTGAACAATCAAAGACTTTCTTTGAAAGGAAACTCAAGCATAGAGATGGCAGTTAGACTACACTGAGTTTGATTCACATGAACAGTGAGAACTATTTAAGACTTTGCATATGGAAAGAAAATTAGAGCAAATCACATATAGACTAGTAAAATAAATTACTTAAAAAAAAAAGAAGGAAAGAAATCTACAGACTAGTGAGAATGGACTTAAAAGGTAAATTTCAACCAACTCATGGCTTGCTGAGTGAAGTCCATTAAGAACTATTTTTAAGTGGAAACAGATACCTAGTAGCTCCTAAAAGAGACCATACTGAAGGCACAGATATAGTTATCCTGGCACTTTGTAAAGACAGAAAGAGGTAAAGATAAAAGACTACGGCTATATTTGAAGAACTTTAGAAAGTCAGAATTTGAAAAAGAATAATTCAAAAGTGAAATCTGGACACACTCATAGAAATGACAGAAACCTTAGATGTAAAATCACCAAGGTAATAGCATGAAATAAGATGCAACTATCAAGCAGCATAATTGAAAATATAATGGTTCTATACATACATTGATGAGGAAATGGTTAAAATTATAAACTCATTATTGCATGGACATGCTACATCTTAACACTCTACATCTTCTTAACCTAAAAGTGGTACTTGTGATAGATAGTAAAATATTTACACTTGCAAACAATTTCAAGGAAAGAACAGTATAGAGTGTGTATAAATCAACAGAGACACAAGGGCAGAAAACCGTTAGATATTAACTGTATAAGTTGGGAGAAATTTTCCTAGAAGCATTTAAGAAACAAGTAGAAACAGTTCCTACTAATAAAGAAATTGTTGAGGATGGAAGAGGTCCCAAAAGAATAAAGACCAAACATAGTACCTTTCTATGAAAAGAGTAAGGACTCACAAAGCTGTAAAACAATGAGACTAACTCTCCTTTCTAGAAAGATAGTATTAGAAATTATTAAACAAGCAATTGTTACAAGCATCTATGTAGTGATAAAGTGATACAAGACCATCTGGTACGGATTTGTGAAGAATAGATTGTGCCAAATAGATTTCCATCTTTGGCAGGGTAACTGGTGTAGTGGATAAGGGGAAGAAGATGTGACATATATTAAGTTTTTTAAAGATTTTTAATAGTTATTCTCAAGTGACATTTTTGAAACAAAACCAGATAAAATTACAGAAATATTATTTAAAAAACTAGTTAGAAAACAAACTTTGAATATAACTTAGAAGGTTTATTTCTGTTGCTTAAAGTTATTTAGTAGCCCTATAAAAGAATTCTCTACTATATACTCACTTTATTGATACTCATTGTGCCTTAGTCAACTTAGCACAGGTCTTTAAACATGATTTAAAATACAAAATGGACATCTTCAGTGATACCTCAGGCACCGTATCATGGTAGTTTATATTTCCTTTCCTCTTCTTCCTCTTCTTCCTCTTCTTCCTCTACTTCTTCTTCTTCTTCTTCGTCGTCGTATAATAATTATAATTATAATTATTATTATTCCTCTTCTTTCCCTAAGTTGCAATACCAAAAATCATCTTTTCTTTGAGATAAAAACTTTGAAATCCCTATTCATACTGACAAAGTGAAATTCACATTTTTGGAACTACAATTCTTTACTATTAATTTTAAATAAATACCTGTATTTTTTAAAGCAAAATAAATGAGCTGTTCCCTATTCAGTGACAATACATAAAACATTTTTTCATTGTTTTTTCATCTTTCCCATTTAAAGAGGAATTTTTTTTATCAGTGGTATATTGGTGTTTTTCCTTTACCATGCCAGCTGTATTACTAACTATTCTCATGGATGTAGAACTCATGTTCACTCATTTTGTGAACTTTTCTGTTATTTTCCGGTTATCTGTATTATGACAGGAATACCTGTCAGAAATGTTTTGTTCTTTTATTTATCTTGTATCTAGTTCCTCTCCCTTGGTGTTATTTAGTTTTTTGCTGGTCTGCCTTTTTTCTTCTTCCTGACAGTTGTCAAGGTGCTCAGCTTTCCAGTTCCAGCAAGTTCCAGATGTCTTTAAAAAGTCTGATAGGGTCATAACAGATAGCTGATCTAACTCTGGCCTTGGCCAACCACCTGCTTTGCTTCTCTGGGCACCTAGAAACATTAACTTCTCACTGAGTTTTTTGCTTTTTTTATGGAAAAGAACTGGGGTAGGAGGAGTGTTGAGATTACTTTTCCCCTCTGTATTTCCTTCATAGCTTCAGCTGCCATAAGAAAAAAAAAGGGATTATATGAATTGGAGCACAAAGCTGGTGAGATTGGGTCAAACTCTAACAGAAATATATTTATTAATTTTTAATATTAAAAAAAAATAAGGTGTGGAAAAAGGAAAAGCACCATATAAATTATAAGCTAAAAAGCCAGAGCTTGTTTTATTTGTTTATAAAAAAGCAGCTGGTACCATCTGAGGTGTCTTTGTGACCTAAGACATCCCTAAGCTAGTTGGTATAACAGAGTACCTACAGGAGATAACCAGGGCACTACAGGGATCCTTAAACAGATTTAGATGCTCAGAGTGAGGCCATAGCTGCCACAGAAACCAAACACAGAACCCATACTGCTGAGCATTTTGCAGACATCACAGACCACTGGTGCACTGTCTCTGATATCTGTGTGTTCACCCTGGAGTTCCAAACACCAGTTATTTGAGCCAGTTCAACTTGCAATACATTTTGGGGGAAATATCACATCTGAATTTTATTTTCTTTCTTCCTCCCTCTTTTTTCCTCTCCGCTGTAAATAAGGAAGAAAACAATAAGTATGATGGGTTAAAGATGAGGGAGTTTGAGGCTGAGTGTGAGCCACCAGCCTGGTTTACCATGAAGACAGGTGAAAAAGAGACATTTGACAGGAAAAATATAGTAATGTTTTTTTTTCCCTTTTAGTTTCACTTTGGAAAATGAATAAAGACAAACTATCTGATTATTCGTTTGGACTGGATAAGTAAAACTGGGGGCAGTTCAGAGTCAGCTACTCAACTCTTTACCCAAACTTCATCACCTTTTGGCAGAAAACATACTTTGTTGTTATTATATCTGTTGTTGAGGGAACAGGAATAAAAATAAATTATTTTTCAGCTCTGCTATCTCCTGGCTGCAATAAGTGATTTAAATTGCCTCCCTGCTATGGGAAACCTAAGCAGAAACTAATGTGGCTTAAACATTTGCGCTGCCTTAACTTTAACCTGAATGGGTGTGTATAACACTCAGCAGGAATATATCTTGTTTTTACCAGTAGGCAAAGGCTGTTTAGAAAATGACATTTTCAAGTCTGATTAGAAATTAAGGTTTTTAGAAGTAAGAAAAAACAGTTAAGAGTAAACTGCAGGTAATATTAATGTGGCCATTTAAGGAGTACATTTCTTGACAGAATGTTACTGTTCCTGAGCACAGCAGGCTGAGAGACTAGATGTAGAGAGAATAATAAAGTTTTTTGTCTGTTTATGTCCAGTATATAAGACAGCTAGACTGAATAGAAAGAGAAAATGATGTGCCACTAATCCTCAAGAGAAATGCCAGTACAGATATAAACTGTCAGGAGATTGTCCCCTTTACAATAGAGAACATAGGCTTACTCTTCTAATAATCTACCTGTACTCTACAGAGTACTTGTCCAGGAATCATGGCTATTCTATCTACTGCATTTCCTAACTCCTAAAGCAGTGGATTCTCCTCTTTTTCTGCTCTCCCTCTTACCATATATATTGACACTTTAATTTCTATTTCTGTTACAAAGGTAAAAGTCTCCTATTTTTTATGCTTACAGTTTCTGAGCACTATAAGTAGCGTGCTGAATAACAAGAAGTTCAAAAAAGAGTAACATGGCAAGCGTAACCTCTAGGCATCATTTCCTTTCTGTTTACAATGATGCATGCTGGAAGCAACCTAGCCTTTTTTCAAGTCCTGAATGATACTGAAATTTGTGTCTTTGGATCTCTAGTTGAGAATTTACCAATCACTGAACCATATACCTGTAAATAGCTCTATCTCTTTTTGTCTGTCTGTCTGCCTATCTAGCTATCTATAAATACATTTGTTATACATATAGACAGACAAGCATACATAATTTGTTTTTCTGTATATTATATGTATGTATATACACAGATATTAAAACACCTGATTCACAAATCATAGAATCATAGAATCGTCTAGGTTGGAAGAGACCCTTGGGATCATCGAGTCCAACCATCTACCCTACTCTACAGTCCTCCCCTACACCATGTCCCTTAGCACTGCATCTAAACGGCCCTTAAACACAACCAGGGATGGTGACTCCACCACCTCCCTGGGCAGCCTGTTCCAATGCCCTATCACTCTTTTGGTGAAAAATTCTTTCCTAATGTTCAATCTAAACCTACCCTGTTGGAGCTTGAAGCCATTCCCTCTCGTTCTGTCACTAATTACCTGTGTGAAGAGACCAGCACCAACCTCTCTACAGTGTCCTTTCACGAAGTTGTAGAGAGTGATGAGGTCTCCCCTCAGCCTCCTCTTCCTCATACTAAACAGTCCCAACTCCCTCAGCCGCTCCTCATACGATTTGTTTTCCAGCCCCCTCACCAGCTTCGTTGCCCTCCTCTGCACTCATAATGGTATATGATATGTTGTGTCTTTGTTTCCAAAGATACATAACTTTCCACGTTGGTTCTTTCTAGCTAAGCAGGAAATAGGTGTGAGTTTCTAGGACATTCACTGGGAATATTTTGTTTTCTTACATTCATTTACTTTGAGATTGTTTAAAGCTGAGATGTTTACAAATGTATGCCTTGTTCTAGGAGGGCATATCGGTGCTGGTCCTTATTGCAGTTTCATCTAATAATGAACTATAGCTCTTGCCTGCTTGCTGTGGTACTGAATGGAGCTGTGTAACAAAGTAATTATTTATTATTATCTCAAATTAACATGTATTTATGATATGCATATATTTTATTACAGCTGGTCTTTTGTCTTATTTAACTGCAGTGCAGATACATAGCTAGTAGACTGGTATTCATTTTTTTCCAATATCATGATACATTGATTTGGGTTCTGGGACCCTCTCATGGGGAATTTATCTGAATTTACTTCTATAATCTAATACCGCATTACAATATGTGAATGAAATATTTATACCCCCTCCATGAACTTAGCTCATATTTATGAAATAAATAATTTCCCTGTTGTCCATAAAATTTCCCAGTGCTGTAAGTCCTGTAATAGAAAACCATAGTGTTTATTTTCCACAGTGGCAATATAGGAGGTAACAGAATTAAAAGTGCTAAGGTCTAAGTTTAGCTTAATGAGTTTAGATCTTTCATAATGAAGCCAGGTATCTAAATTAAAAGGAGAAATTAACAGTAAAGTACTGAACCAATGACTGTACAAGCGATAGCTGGTTAGCCATCTGAAGACACCATATTAACGAGGTGTAAATCCTGTTATGGTAGAGTGTCTGCCTCAGAGAAGCCAAGCATACTGGTGTGCTGTTAAATCCTTAGTTTTGCTTGAGTCACTGCAACTGTAAATAGAGCTGAATGCCATTTTATAAACCTCTTCAGCACTTTTTAAAGTATTCAGAGGGTGTAGCCAGAATTAACTCATGGTGTTCAACCTAAAGCAGTGTATAATTTTAACTAGTTTATCTTCTGGTGGGACTGGGGTGTGTGTAATCTTTTTAGTGCCTATTTTTCCCTGCCGATTGCTGGGAATATTACACTAACATCTTTGACTACGTTTTAGTGAGACAGTGCTATGTCTCAGTTATGTCCCTACAGTTAAATGTTACCTAGCATTATGTCACAGTAGTTTATATTAACCTACCAAAGGCTGGTACAATGTGAAACCAGAAGCGACTACTTTTACACATTTCCTTCAAATTAAAAATTTTTAGTTGAGGAGCTCAGTGAAACATGGAATAATAAAAAATATAATATAATGATATATTTCTAGTGTAGAAAATATTTTTGAAAAATAATTATTTCCTAAATGTATTTGACATGGTATAATTACAAATTTAATCTCAGAGGTCTTACACTGCTACTATAATAAAGTTACTCGTTTTCAGAGCCGTTAAGTTAACCACCTTCCTTCTATAATGAGAAAGTCAAAGTGACCTTATATTAGGCAACAGGTGAAGTACATTGATTTATCATCTTCTACTTTAAGACATATCCTATTGCATTTCCTCAAGTTGTATAAATCAAATAAGTTTTTACTGTTGGAAGCAGCATCCACCTGCTGATTGGGACAGTGGGAGCTATGTCGTCACTTGATATTTGTGACAAAATATTTCAGAACTACAGATATGTTTGATAATATTGGATCATTTCTTAAGTTTAGGGATACATTTCTCCTGCCTGGAACAAAATATCTAATTCATACTGTAGGGGTGTATGGAATGTGTGAGCATTGGCTTCATTCAGGTTGACAGATAAAGGACATACTGCATTCAAAAGGGGATAATGAGTAAATGGGGAAGCAATAAACAATACACAGAGACAGAAAGCCAGTAGACAAAGGCTAAAAGAGATAAAAAACTCCAGTTTTCCCTCACTAAATGATGAGCCATTAAGAAACTGCAGGCACATCTTTGGACAGGGGTGGCTGGCCTTGGTAACTGATACAAAGAGGGGGGAAACATGAGGAACTAGGATATCCCGGGGAGGGCTGTGGAACTACGCAAAATTTATTAAAGAAGGTTTAAGAGGAGGAGATAGAGGAGGAACAAATGGGAGGAATAGACAGAAAGGGGTATAAAAGGGGTGGGTGAGGTGTAACACAGGGCTGATCAGCACGCTAGTATGGCAGTGCCCTGCATCTGGTCACTCCAGTCTGTCATCTTATTAAATCTTCTTCGCTTAATGACCTCTCTGAGTAATCCCACTCCCTATCCCGCGTGTCAGAGCTGCAACAGCTCAGTGCCAGCTACTGGGGGGAGTGGTTTGAGGGGACTGTGTGCCAGCCTCTGGCTTCAGACCCCCTGGTCTGACTGGGGGGGCCTCTGGCCTGCGGTATCAGGTACTGGAGCTGGTGGGGGGTCTTTAACCTCCAGCCACTAGGGTGGGAATTATTTGTGTCCCAAAAACCAGGTACTGAGGGATGGGCATGAGTGAGGGGCTCAGCACCAGCAGCTGGATCAGGACCATGGGTCACAGCCCATGGGCTGAGTGACGGCTGCTGGGGGCTAGTGTCTGCACCTGTCCCAAACCGGTGTGTGTGGGGTTTTCCTGTGAATTCACTGGGAAAATCCAAGCTGGACCAGCCAGGGAATAGGAGGCCCTGGGTCTGGACAGGGGTATCAGATGGGCGCATCAGATGGTCCATGCTGGTATTCGGGGGGACCTATGAGTGTGGGTTGCCTGTGGGATGAGTGTCTGTTACATGTGTGCAGTGAGCACCCAGCTGGACCAGCCGGTGAGCCAGGGACCCATGGGACAAATCCCTTCCCTGGGATTTGGGAAGGGGTGCTAGGTGGCCAGAGGGCCCATGACAGTGCTTGGGGGATCCACAAATGTGCTTGTGAACCTGGGGTGTGTGGTGTGTGTGCTGCACTAGTGATCTTCTGCCTCTGCCAGACCAAGGGGAGGAGGGGACGCGGCTACATTTGCCTGTGTCTGGAGTGAGTCCTGATTATGGGTGCTGCTGGAGGCAGCGCCTGGTCTGTGGCTGTCTGTGTGACTGGCTGTGTCTGTGCTCTCTGTGTGCACGTGGGATACACATTCAGCCTCACTGCTGGCTGAACCCACAAACAGGAAAGTAGCAGCTGCATCCATAGGCCTTGGCCAAAAACCCCGAGGTCTTGGGGCTGGGCTCAGTGGCTGGGCAGGAGGAATCCCTAAGCCTGGAGCTACTGGAGGCAATAGATGCTTCTAACATCTATTAACATGTACAAATTGAAATGACAACACTTGTCTCTCTTATTACCTTAGACTAGATTGCTACATAATGTGTGTCAAAGCCATTTTTTTGTTGCATCTTTTACATATTTGCCGAGTGGACTCAGAAGTCACAGGATAGGGAGGTCATATTAGGTGCTGAAATGTTCAGAAAACATTCTACATAAGCAAAACAAGATTATACATTTCATAAAAATCATATTACAAATCAGAAGATTTTTTAATTAACTTGTACTTAATGGAGAATCCCATTTGAACTGATCAAGGGATTTTCATTACACAATAATTTGATATGGAAAAGCAGCCTTATCTGCCTTTTAGAGAGTTATAAGAGAGACTCTAAATCATGACTTTCACATCCTTTCTAAGCTACTGTTTACATTTTCAGTGTTAATATCCTTCTTCTGTTATTTTGTGCTCATCTGCAAGATACTCTTACTGTTCCACAGCCTAAAACAGATACAGAGCTTTTTAGCTTGTTTGGTAAGCTGGGATCAATTAATTTTGTATAGAACAAATCTGTACTAATGGAATTCATCTCCACAACCCTTTTTATTTCTCTATGAGGCCTTACTAAGTACCAATCACCTTGTCTACCAGTCTAGTTTTCAACTATTTATTGCTAAAAGGCTAAAAATTTTGCAAATAAATCTGGTTACTTTACTACTGTGGCTAATTAAGTTATATGAGGTTCAATCTAAGAAGGCTAAAACAATTTAGTTCTTTCTTTCTGGTCCATGTGAGCCACTGATACAGACACTTTCATATTGATAAAGACTAATACATTGCTCTTTTTCAAAATAAAATTATTTAACATGTGATAAACGAAGTTCTTATCTGAATATGCTACTTCTCAATACACAGTGACATTGTGTGTAAATAACCTTGAAAATTAAATTTTAATATTGTTCCCAACATGAAATTACCTTAGCTTGTTTCAGAGGTAAATCAAGTATGTTGTTTGTGCTAAAAAAGAGCATTTCACCTTCTGAGGTGACAAACATTTGCCAGATAGTGGAGTTGAATAGCCATCCACACCACCAATGGAAGCAGAACAAAGGGCTAGCTCTGGTTTGTACATGAAAACCAGCATCCTGTTGCACCTCCACCAGTTATCATGTTGTGCATTCTTCTCAAGAGGAACTCTCTTGATACATACTCATAGAATCAAAGAATCATAGAACGGTTAGAGTTGGAAGGGACCTTAAAGATCGTTGAGATCCAAGTCCCCTGCCATGGGCAGGGACACCTCCCACTAGACCAGGTTGCTCAAAACTCCATCCAACTGGCCCTTGAACAGTTCCAGAGATGGAGCACCCACAACTTCTCTGGGCAATCCGTGCCAGTACCTCAGCACCCTCAGAGTAAATAATTTTTTCCTAATATCTAATCTAAATCTCCCCTCTTTCAGTTTAAAGCCATCATCCCCTTGTATCACTACGCTACCTGATAAAGAGTCTCTCTTCGTCTTTCCTGTAGTCTCTCCTCATCTTTCCTTGTATTCTACCCCATCTTTCCATCTTTTCAGTACCTTTAGGTACCAGAAGGCTGCTATAAGGTCTCCTTGCAGCCTTCTCCTTCAGGCTTAACAAGCCCAGCTCTCTCAGCCTGTCTTCATAGAAGAGGTGCTTCAGCGCTCTGATCATATTCATGGCCCTCCTCTGGATTCACTCCAACAGGTCCGTCTCCTTCTTATGCTGGGGGCCCCAGAGCTGGATGCAGTACTACAGGTGTGATCTCACCAGAGCAGAGTAGAGGGGTGATTCTACCTCTCTCGACCTACTGGCCACACTTCCTTTGATGCAGCCCAGGATGTAGCTGGCTTTCTGGGCTGTGAGCACACATTGCTGGCTCATGTTGAGATTCTCAACCACCAACACCCCTAAGTCCATCTTGGCAGGGCTGTTCTCAATCCATTCTCCTCAACACCTGTATTTGTGCCCGATCCATGTGCAAGACCATGGATCATGAAGTTCACGTCAACTTCTCTGGGCAATCCGTGCCAGTACCTCAGCACCCTCAGAGTAAATAATTTTTTCCTAATATCTAATCTAAATCTCCCCTCTTTCAGTTTAAAGCCATCATCCCCTTGTATCACTACGCTACCTGATAAAGAGTCTCTCTTCGTCTTTCCTGTAGTCTCTCCTCATCTTTCCTTGTATTCTACCCCATCTTTCCATCTTTTCAGTACCTTTAGGTACCAGAAGGCTGCTATAAGGTCTCCTTGCAGCCTTCTCCTTCAGGCTTAACAAGCCCAGCTCTCTCAGCCTGTCTTCATAGAAGAGGTGCTTCAGCGCTCTGATCATATTCATGGCCCTCCTCTGGATTCACTCCAACAGGTCCGTCTCCTTCTTATGCTGGGGGCCCCAGAGCTGGATGCAGTACTACAGGTGTGATCTCACCAGAGCAGAGTAGAGGGGTGATTCTACCTCTCTCGACCTACTGGCCACACTTCCTTTGATGCAGCCCAGGATGTAGCTGGCTTTCTGGGCTGTGAGCACACATTGCTGGCTCATGTTGAGATTCTCAACCACCAACACCCCTAAGTCCATCTTGGCAGGGCTGTTCTCAATCCATTCTCCTCAACACCTGTATTTGTGCCCGATCCATGTGCAAGACCATGGATCATGAAGTTCACGTATGCCCACCTCTCAAGCCTGTCCAGGTCCCTCTGGATGGCATCCCTTCATGCCAGTATGTCAACTGCACCACATACATTGGTGTAGTCAAGAAACTTGCTGAAGGTCCACTCAATCACAACATCCATGTCACTGACAAAGGTGTTAAGCAGCACCAGTCCCAGTACCGACCCCTGATGAGTGCCACTTGTCACTGGTCGTCACTTGGACATTGAGCTGTTGATGGCAACTCTTTGAGTGCGACTACCCAGCCAACATCCACTGAGTGGTTCATCCATCAAATCCATGTCTCTCCAGTTTAGAGACAATGTCATGCAGGACAGTGTCAAATGCTTTGCACAGGTCCATGCTATTAAAATGCCGTTTTCAAAGTGTATGTATTTCTCTGCTAACACAGCACTTTCATCCTTCACTTTCCTAACTTTTTAACCAGCTCCTTACATGAGTCCAGATAAACTTCAACTAATGTAATTTATTTTATGCTACTAGCACATGCACAAATGGACTTATATTAATAACTTTAAAATGAATATCATAACTAGTGAATTAATTTTTCAGTCTTGATTTTTTAGCTGAAAAGCTGTCTATGCTTATTCTGGAAGATGTAGAGTTATATTTTGTGGTGCCTATACAGTTGATTTTTTCCTGAATCTAAAATGATCTTTTTTTCCTTTGTTGCATGGAATTGGTTTGTCCTTTTAGGGAAAAATTAGCAACATATCTAAGCAAAGCATTATCATTCCCTTTATCATCAGAGGAGGGAGACAGGCACTCAGAAAGGTCAATTAATCCCACCCAGGTATATATCTTTCTTGGAGAAATAATCCACTTGGAATTACATCATGTTTACTATGTTGCATTCACTGTTACACAGGTTTTGCTCATGCCACATGTGTTTACCTGTTTACCTGCTCATGCTTACAGGTGTTCCAGATTAGGCGTAGCAAAAAGTGTGGGGTGATGTAGCCACCAGTGAAAGAGAAACTGGCTCCCTCAAATTTCTCTGCCAGTGTATGCTGCCCCCCTTGCCAGGAATATCAAATCCTTGTGTCATACATTACTTTTGTGTAGTTCATGAAGCACGTAAGTGCATAAAACAAGCCAAAAGACTCAACCCTGAAAATCTGTGTGGGTTTTAGCAACTGTGTGATCTGTGATGAAGAAAATAAACAAAGAAAATAAAGGGAATGGGGCTTCTGTTTAGAATTCTTTTTGTACCAACGCTGGAAATGAATAGAGTAATGTTATAATTCTCTTGGATGTGGGTAAATACAATAACTGTTGTGAATGGTGACTGCTCATTCTGGTGTTCAAATCAGTATCTGTCTGAAAAGATTTCATCGTACTGTACATAATTTTCTCAAGCAGTGTAGATCACTAATTTTCTTTGGAAGCGAATCAGCCAACATGTTATTCAGGACACACCTGGAGGGCAATTTGCTTGACTCAAGTTTTGTGAAACAAAAATGACACAATGTTAATTTGCTTTTAAACTGCTTGCCATGTCTAAGAATTAAATAAGCAATTGGATGAGACCAAACTGAATTCATTGAGATATCAGCCATGCAGTCCACTTTGCCTGGTTGTGATAGAAAAGGTTTTTATATGAGCAGTTAACATGTTCACATTTTCCACACTTGGCCTTTTCAGAAATCCTGGTGACAAATTCTTTGCTGATTTATATTCCACTCTGCATTTGAAGAAAATACAGCCGTGAAGTTTAATTTATAATGTTTCAGATTTTTTTGTGTCTGTATCCTTACTGTTTTTATTACTTGACATCATGGCTTAGTCTATATGTGATGTTGGGGGAAAATGTATATGTATTTGTAGATAAAGTCTATAAGAACACTTAAGCTCAGGATCTGATTAATTTATGTGTTTACAAACATTTATATTCCAATATTAACATGTAATTCATTACTATTAATTTATTAATTGATCAATTAATACATGGCAGCTATTTGCATAAATAGGATCCCAGTCTTTATCATCAGTACAGCTAGCAACAACTGTAAACATAATATTTCTTATACATTTCAGTTAAGCTTAAGTCTATTGATTTGGGTGATTGGAACAACCTCTGGAATGGCTTATGTTTCTCCAGTCTTTCATCATAGAGGATTTCAGTTCAAAAATTAATAGTCTAAATTTAACTAGGATGCACCCATATCAGACTGTGTTTCAAAAGCCACTATCTTAATGCTAAGGGATAAGTGGCTACCATCTCCAGGCCAAGGTTCCTCCTGCCCATTCTGGTGCCTGGAGTCTCAGGGTCTCTGCCCACGCTGAGGGATGTGGCTGCTGCTGTCCCTTCAACCAGTAGTGAGGCTGATACGGAGGGCACAAACACGGCCGGTCACACAGATGACCACTGACAAGGTGGTGCCTCCAGCCGCACCCACATTCAGGACTCACAGCAGACACAGCCACAGACAGCCACGTCACATCCTCCCCTTGGGCTGACAGAGGCAGAAGGTCACTAGTGCAGCACACACACCACACTCCACAGGTTCACAAGAACATGCACATTTACGGATCCTCCAAGTACTGGCAGGGCCCTCTGCCTGCCCAGCATGACTGTTGATACACAAGAAAGATATCAGTACAAATCACAATGGGGAAAAAGATCCTGCTGAATTCAGTGTACTATATTGCATAATGATCTAACATATGGACTTACTTTATACTTCTGGATGACAGGCATCTGTTGAACAAGCTGGATGACTGAGATGGTGAAGGAAGCGTCCTGTATCTACAAGGTATAGAGGAGGTGGAACAGGCCTGGATGTGTTCATCACTCTGGTGGGGAGGATGGATCATGATCTGATACTAATTGTCCAGGGACAAACCCAGGATCTTTCTCATGTCTCTGTTAAGATTAAATATAGCCACTTGATACAACAGCTGCCCCCTTATACATCAGGATCTTGGCAGCAGGCAGGATGGAGTAAGTTCATTTGCAGATTAAACAATAGCAATTGAGTTATAAGGTATTTCCTGGGGCTCATTGATCACAAGAAAGGAAATAAATGCAGCTAGTCATTATTCCCAGGAAACTGTGCTGATGATTTTATTCTTTTCTACACATTTTTAAATGCTTCATGACAAGGTCGGATAGCAAGTACACGCATATCAGGATGATAAGCATCTTAGAAATGCTTATGGTAGAGACACTGAAGGTTGTTGTTACTATCATAAGGAGAGACAGAAAAAATAATCTCCAAGGTACGTACATTTGCGATGGCTATTACTATTTCATTGGTATGTACAAGGCCTTTCTGGAAAATTAATGTACCATTTACTAAGCAACCAGTTTCAGTGAACTATCTCTCTACATTCCATTCAGCATGTAATTAATATTTAAACATCTTTTTCTTCCTCTTTATTTTTGTATTGTTTCTGAGTGACAAATATTTTTGTAGCTTGAATAAACATTAGCCAGGGTCCTTAAATTAATGTTTGTGTATATTTTCTGTTTAGTTTACATACTGAATGTCTGACTATATCTGTTTCTACCCTTAGGTGCATGCCAAGTACCACATATTATTTTTACTGCTTGCTGAAACATGATTTATTCATTGATTAAGGCATAACCCAGAATTATCAGTAGTAGCAGGTAAAGGCTGAAAGATCATTTCATGATTCTGGGATTCTGAAGACAAACAAAGAAATTTCTTACACTCTTAGTAAGTTCTTGATCTAAAACCATTGAACATAACAGAAAATATTCATTACTGTTAATAGGAAGAAAAGCAAACTGAAAATGCCAAAATGGATTCTCTTTGCATTTAAAACCTAGAGATACTGTAATTCTTTGAAAAGTAAATTGAGTATGCAGTTTTGCATATCAATTTTTTATATTGGAGCTTGTGGTGTGTTGATTCCTGTTCAGTTTAACTTATTCTGCATTATGTTTAGCTGAAATACCCTTGGGAAATACACTTTTCATAGGTAGGCTGCAGTAGGTATCATATTTAGGCATATCACAGAATCACAGATTGATATGGGATTGGAAGGGACGTCTGGAGATCATCTAGTCCAACCCCCATATCTGAGCATAACATTAAAAATGTATTTGTTCACCACATCTCTGGGAGATTGGTTTGGGATCATCATATTTAACAGCCATTGACAGAACTGGTTTCTAATAATTTTCTTTTCAGATCTATTGATCTTAAACACTACAATACTCTGTCAATGGATTCCATAATTTAATTATACATTGTTTCAAATTTTTCGAATATTCCTAGAACTGGATATTCTCTAGTTCTTTTTTTTTTAATTATGAATACTGAATAATCATCCCTTATTCATCATCTGTACCATGCCAATCATGATTTTATAGTCCTTTCTCATAGCTCCCCTTAGTCATGTTTTTCAAACTGAAGAGTTCCTAGGCTGCTTAATCTTTCTTCATATGGAGATCAATATCCAAAACTGGGGAGACAGAAAAGGATGGACATCATTCATGCTTCAAATGAAGACTGAAATTAGAACTGACATAAAACTGGTCTCAATGGGAGGAAAGACCTTCTTACAAAGAACCACACAGAAATCACAATATTAATGGATTCTGGAAGACTGCCCATCTGATTTACTTTCTCTGAGACTTTTGTAATCCAGCTAAGTACATTTGAGTTGGGATGATCAGAAAGGAATGCAATATTCAAGATTTCAATTTATATTGTATTAGAATGAAGCTTTCAACTTGTTTCAAAATGCTTTGCTAAAAATTCTGGTATTCTTTTGGCTTTATCTCTGGTGAGCACAGAGTAGACAATTTTGGAGGATGCTCCACATAATTTCACACCTACGTGGAATCCAATATCGCTTCCCTGAAGGGATAGCAGCTAATTTAAAGTATGTTACTCAATAAGAATGTATCTACATTGTGCAAAGAAAAATATATGAAGATCCTCAGGTTAATGGAAATCCAACATGTGAAATACCAGAGCTGTGATACCATAGAGACTGATTTCCTAGTGTTAGATTCAGTACATTTGCATACCCTAGTTGTGGGCACAGAAGTAATACTTGAGCAGGTTAATTGTAGCAGGGTCTACAGTCAGCATGATAATCTTAGGTCCAATGTTGAAAGTTTTACTGGTTTTCGACTAGATTTGGAGCATCTGAACGGCACTATCCTTGGCTAATATGAAGATAGTTGCTAAAACTTCTGTAGTCTTCACTGTGGAGTAAATTCCCAATTAGACCTTTTTACCTATAATCCCACAAAACTCTGTTTTAATTTTTGAAAATGAACCAGGCATGCTCCTTGGTTGTGGGTTGGTTTATGTGCTGGCTTGTTTCTAAAATACATGAAACTGAGGAGGAAATGGAAACCAGGCAAAGAACAGGCATCATTAAGAAGGAAGGAAAAGATCTTTAAAGTTAGCAAAAGTGGATTTAATGAATTTTAACTATGTATTTGTAATGAATGGGTTTTAACTTGTTTGACTTCGGGTTTTGCTTATTTCGGATTTTTTCATATTATTTTATAAAATAATAAGGTTTATCAGAGCGGTGATGCCTCCTATGATGGCAACCAGCTCCAGAAATGCCATAAAAGCAAATTTCTCAGACACTCAGGGTAAATTAATGAAACCTCAGGCTCACCTAAATTTTCTGCTGATTTCTTGCCGTTTGATAAAACATCTGTAAAAGGAGGGACTCGTCCTGCTCTTATCTTTGGCCTTATACTTTAAACGAGGAAAAGTGATCCCAGAGGCCTAGAGGAATGTTTAATTAAGAAAAGAGTATTGTAAAGCAGACAAGAAAGTAAAATGATGGAACAGATTTTGATATAGGGAAAACTTCCTATGGAATCCTGCAGTGCAAGGCATTATATATTATTGTTATTACTTAAAATCTTTATTTATAACTATACATATACATCATTATATATACTTATATAAAAATAATTGTTGTGTTATATATGATATGATTATATTTAATATAGTATGATTATGTTTCCATTATACAAGTCTTTATAATTATAATCATTATTATACTGAAATATTGCATCCATTATTACAAAAAGCCAAAATTTTTACAAATTCATTAACATTCAAATTACATTTTTTTGGGTCCATGATCCTGTGTGTTAATCCGAGCAAAGTTTAAAGAACTTTTAAATTCTGGGCCAAAATGAGAATTGAATAGTTGGAGGGCAATACTACTTCTGCCATAGTATGAACTGCAGGATTTTTTTTTACTGAGTGTACTGTAAAAAGCTCTTTTTGGACTTTCATAGTGTATACTGCCAATGATTTTCACCCTGAGGATTTAATAGCCCTGT
The DNA here is from genome assembly GCF_001431845.1 of Calidris pugnax. Taxonomy (NCBI): domain Eukaryota; kingdom Metazoa; phylum Chordata; class Aves; order Charadriiformes; family Scolopacidae; genus Calidris; species Calidris pugnax. The sequence goes on along the minus strand of NW_015094510.1, from coordinate 10,004,996 downwards.
GTGACATTTATGGCCTTTTTACATCAATTTCTTGATACATAGTGTTTATTTTGTGTATTGCAGACTCAGTGGTAGAGTTTATTGCAGCCATCATTTTAGATGTCCTCCAAGTGTTTCAGCTCCTTCTTCTTAAGTATGAGAAGAAAATGTATATTTAAAATATAGATTCTTGACCCCTGCCATGGGTTTGTTTGATACAGCCAGCTGTAGAAGATGTTTTGCAATAGGATATTTGAACTGTGCAATTAAATTGATTTGTGTCAACGATGATATCAGGAACATGTAATCTATGGAGTCACGCTTTCTTACTATTGAGAATAAATTACCTACTAAACCATTAACCGTTGAGACAATATATTGATGTGAAACACTGATTACTAATATATCTCGACATGAATGTTGACACATTAGTCCATAGCCACAATTGTTGCAAAGACACGTATCTCCCTGAAGAAAATGCAAATATTAAATTTTGCATAGCAGTTTCGGTGATTATAATACTCAATTCATGTCCGGTGTCGTCTTTAAAATGAAATAGCTTGTTAGTTTCCTTTTCTTAATTTTTTTCCCAAATCGTAAAAGCAATTACAGTGATTGTCATTCTTATGGAATAATTGCCTGTAAAATTTGAAAACCAAGTAATTTGAAAACCAAGTCATTTTAACTCATGCAATTCTTACACAGTTTTAAAATCCTAACACCTCCTTTTTAAGAGTTTGGGGGTTTTTTAATCAAAAATAGTGAGATTTTTCCTATTTTATTTTATTTTAATTTTTTACATCTGAATGCAAGGTATTGACTTTCAAAATTGAAAAGATATGATCTTGAGAAATTTAGATATTCAAAATATATCACTTCATAATCCCACATACGTCCTGTTTTCCATACTTACCTACCTTTCCGTACCCATGCTGGAAGAGTTTTTCCTAGGATTGGAAGAGTGAAATACACAACAGTATAATTCATATTTATGGTATTGTCCCTCTGAGACAGATGATAAGAGATATCAAAAATCTGTAAAACAGAGACCTACCCAAAAACTTTGCTATTCCAGAAATAATGGGTTTGTGTCTGTGGAATGCCTAAAGTACAAGGAATGGGAACTCTATCAATCTGCCATATGGCTGTGTTGCAAAATGTTGCTACACCAAGATGTTTTCAATTCCCTTTATTGTTTTAAGAATCACCACCTGTTAATGTATTTCGTATGTAATTGAATATTGTTTATGCTCTTCTCCATCTTCACTCTGGTAAGAAAAAAGCATCAAAACAAATTTACAATGATTAATGATGGTGGAATTTGCCTTCCCTGTTTTCTTCTTGAGTGAAAATCTGTACTAATCTGGAGGGGTATAGGAAAGAGGCAGCAATGGCTAGAAAAACATGGAGGCTGTGATCTGTGTCTTGAAACAGGTGGCAAAATTTGTTTGTTGGGCATATACACCTTCTCCTAATCCAAAAATTATTTACTCTCATATTGTCTGTATTTTCACAAATATTACTCAGTGTAGCTTGTATGTTAAATGAACACCCTCCTTGCAGGTACCTCAGCAGTCTCTGAGAGTAACTTCTCACAAATTCTTTAGAACCATGCATTAGGAGCTTTATGAAATATTATTACAAATTAATTGCTCAAACAACTTCTTAATGATTTTCAATTTGTTGATGGATTGTGTCCTGAAGCATATAATTGCTGAAGCAAATAATTTCAAAAATGTTTTTATTCTCTCTCCCTAGGTATTTTCACTATCTGTGTGCAGTAGGTTGAGCCTAACCAGCAGCTACACACCCACCTGGTTACTTGCTCAGTCCCCTGCTCTCCAGTGAGATCAGGGAGAGGAACAGAAGAGCAAAAACTGACAACTTATGGGTCAAGATTAAGACAGTTTAATACATGAAGAAAAATTGCATAGACAAGCAAAGCAAAATAAGAAACTAATTTAATATAATCATAGAATCATAGAATGATTACAGTTGGAAGGGACCTTAAAGATTATCTAGTTCCAACCTCCCTGCCATGGGCAGGGACACCTCCCGCTAACCAGGTTGCTCAAAGCCCCATCCAGCCTGGGCTTGAACAACGACTTCCCTGGGCAAGTTGTTCCAGTGTTTCACCACCCTCACAGTAAAGAATTTCTTCCTAATATCTAATCTAAATCTCTCCTCTTCCAATTTAAAACCATTGCCCCTTGTCCTGTCACTACACTTCCTGACAAAGAGTCCCTCTCCAGCTCTCCTGTAGGCTCCATTCAGATATTGGTAGGCTGCTATGAAGTCTCCCTGGAGCCTTCTCCATGCTGAACAACCCCAGCTCTCTCAGCCTGTCTTCAACGGGGAGGTGCTCCATCCCTCTGATCATCTTCGTGGCCCTCTGCTGGACCTGTTCCAACAGGTCCATGTCCTTCCTGTGTTGAGGACTCCAAAGCTGGACACAGTACTCCAGGTCGGGTCTCAGGAGTGCAGAGTAGAGGGGTAGAATTACTTCTCGTGTCCTGCTGGCCACACTTCTGTTGATGCAGCCCAGCATGCATTTTTGCTTTGTAACTACTTTGTAACTACTGGCTTGGTAGTGGGGTCACAGTGAGAAAAAGAGAAAGCCTTGACACAAATTTAAAACACATTGTCATAATTCTGCCCCAACCACAGCCAGCAGACCGTGTTAATGGCTCACTCTTGAAGTCCCATTACACTGCTGACGTGGTTCCTGCCAGGGAAAATTCTACTGAAAAAAAAGAAAAAAAGCTACAGTCAAAACAAATTTAAATATTTTAAGCTTTTTGTTTATTTTTTTTTATACATTTTACCTCTCATGAAGGTAATTGCACGGAAAGAAAATCTGGGTCAGCACATCTGTGCCTGTCTCAACACCAAATCTTGTTTCTGTAGAAGGGTTCTCTGGCAGGTTACTTGCTAAACTATAAACTCATACACAAACACATACATATGTACAAATTTACATGTATATATACATGTATATATACAGAAGATGTGTATACTTTTATAATAACAAATGTTTGCTATTAGTTGGAGGTTTGGGGGGGATTATATTTTTTTTTCTATCAGCTAAGGTATACTAGGGGAGGAACAGAAAGTAACTAAGGACCAATATATTAAATAGTACCCCAAATTCTCCATTATTTTCAATATTTTGTACCTTTTAGCGATAAGAACTTATATGAGCCGAACAGCTTTGAAGCTCACAGACTCTCCCAGCTATTACTTCTTCTCAATGTAAAGAACTGTTTCTCTCTAGTAGTGTTAACTGCACTGTGAGTGAAAAGAATTTTTACTTTTATTAGGCGATATAAATAAGCTTTGCAAAATCACCTGATCTAAATCATCCATGGCATAATTGCTAATTGATTTTCCTGTCTCTTGCAATTGTGTGTAATATGTCTACTTTGTTTAGCAGCTGTAGTCCGCGCATTGTTTTCCAAGGAGATGCACTGAATTTCTCTGGTAAATTCTGTAGAATATTATGTAATATATATGAATAATGTAAATTCAGACACATGGTTCTGCATTCAATGAAATCTAAATTAATATAATAAAAATGCTTATTCTTCAAGTAGGTTTTAGTGATAAACTGCACCAATTTAAAAAACCACTGTATAATCTGCTTAAAACTGTTGCAATCTTTGGTTTTGTAATTGGCTTTTTGTTTCTGAGCAGAGGGGCTGTAAAGCAGTTGTGATCCAGAATATGTATGTACACGGACTATGCATAGACACAAAGTGATCTATACTGATTGAAAATTCAGCCGATTCATATTTAGATCTGAATTTTTAAGCTCTTAGTCACAAGAAAACTGACATGTTGCTTACAAACTCCCTGGCAATCTTGCAAGTTCAAAAGGTTCTGGTTTTGGTGCAGAAAGGGCATGATGTCCTACACTAACCAATAGTGTTCCCTTTGAGTCTCGTTCAACCTCATTGACAGTGAAAGGACTGAATTTTTAGGCCTATTTCAAGCACAGTAAAGACACTGTCTCTGGAAACTGTCTCTCCTCGATGTTCACAGTTCTTAGACATTTTTTTGAGTTTTCTAAATATTTTTACTTGTTTTCTGTGTGGTTTTTTTCCCTGTCTTGTTTTTTCAATGAGATTGTTGACTAGATGAAAGTGATTCACCCTATTTTTAAGAGTTTGCACAATATAAATTCACAAACCATTTGCAGGTTACAAGCGAAAAATACCATGTTAATTGTTTAGATATTTCAAACAAATACATGAGCAAGATTCACTAAACCATTTTACATTAATCTTTTATGCACATGTATATTATTGCATATATTACTGCATAGACTAAGAGCATTCTGTGGATCTTCTCTTTGCAATAAAAATGCAGGTTTTGTTACATTAATTAAAATTAACATAAAAGTAAAAGAACATAGATTCATGAGAATATGGACATGAAATCCAAGCCTAGATACTGGAAGAAAGTATTTTATATGATCATCTTTACCTCACAACTAAGGGCGTTTTTCATGCTACTCTTTTGTTGGAAGCCCATTTTTCTATGTTCTCTCATAAGAGCTTTCTCAAAAGCTTGTCTTTGTGGACATCTCTTATAGTAAGTAATGTTTTGGGGTCATTAATCTCTTATTTATAGTTTGAAAGCAAGGTCCATACTATCAAGTTCACTAAAATCTATAAGCTGATAGACATAAATGGAAGCTAAGGATAAGGATTCAAGCAGCCGCCTGGTTGTGCTTATATTAAGTTGAAATAGCTCCTTGTAATAAATTTGGTTGCACTAAATAAAATAGGTATAAATAATGAAGAAAGAAGTAAAATTTTGCAGTAGTCACCAAGTGAAATGTATGTTTGAACTGTGACTATAATTAACTGCTTAAGAAGGGTACAAGCTTAACTTTCCTTTTCCAAAAAAAAAAAATATATAGATGGCCTTATTTGATTATTGGAAATGGCATTTTTTACATCTTACATTTGTTCATAATTAATATAATTAGAGTCAGACACTGAAAGAACTTCTGTGGCTCATAATTGATTCCCTGTTCATTCCAGTTGCATCTGTAATTTTTTAAAATTTTACCACAGACATCTGCAAGATAATAGCTGTGTGTTCATTCTAAAGCAGTCTGTCCTAAAATACAAATCTGAGCTGACTCATAGAGATCACCATATGAACTTCCGAAATTATTCTCTTGGAACATAACATTAGGAAATATCACAGCAAACTAGCTTGCTCACATGTTAACTACACTTACATATTAAAGACGGGTGAGGAGGCAGAGCTTAGATCCAAATGGCATTTATATTACCATTTGGGGTTCACTGATGCCAAATCTTTTGAGCTTCTCTAATCAGATTTTGCCACCATATGGCAAGCATCAGTGTTATCTTGTGGTAATGTGACCTTCTTGCGCCAAATCTCCAGTGAATACAAATAAAAACTGAAAAAGTATCGTCTGCTTTTGGATCCAAAAGAGAACAGAGTCAGACTAATGCTGAAATTTTACCTTTTTGCTAATATGTAGAGCATGGCAATTGTTAAAGCAAAATTGAGGGGGAAAAAAGGTTACTTGAATCCCAGGCTAGGAAACCTAACAGCTCATATTCCCCAGGAGAGAACACAAAGTGCCTTGGCTGTTGGAAGATTTCTTATGAGGAAAAAGTACTAATCCACACTGATTCCTTTCCAGGGACAAAATCTGGGCTTACATATAGGTGTGAGAGTCTCACCCAAATGCCTGACAGTTTTTCTGCTGTTTTTCCATGTGGGTACTGGCAACACGCCATGTACTGCCATGGTCAGATCAGAAGACGTCGTAACACCTTGGGTAATAAGGGAAGGAATATCAGTGCCTGGCTGCTTTCACATCTCTCAGCTGAAAGTTTAGGCTCAGGCAGATACTAATGAACAGAGAACAAATGTACTGCTGCAAAAGACAGCACTAACGGTTTCAGATTTCTTGGTCACAGCAGTATTCTACTATAACTATTTTTTGCTTTATAAAGCAAAGGGCCTGGTGGGGAAAATGCTATTTTAAAATTTCTTCTAACCTGTATAGAAATACTGACTGAGAATCTACAGGTATAATGTGAGTTGAATAAAAATTACTTAGAAGTGAATAATGATGACTTTTCTAAAGAAATTCATGGTAGAAGAAAAGAAGAGTAAAGCTAATACAATTCAGAAAAGCCAACACAGGCAACTCCGGGAACTAAAATACAAGGGTGCTTTAGACAGAGAGAGTTTAAGGTATAAAGGATTGAGAGAGAACTGGCAGTAACGGAAAAGTTGAGATTATATTCATAATGGCAGACTATCCCATTGCACAGGAAAGACAGGAAGCATATTAAGAGAGCAATACAGGATCAGAATCTCTCTAAGGACGTGAAAAAAAATATTAGAGAAATAAATGAAGAGTGAAAACACAAGTAGATGTCTAAGAATGTGCCTAAAGGAGAGAAAAAAAAATATTGGGATAAAATCAGAGAGACTAAGGTGCAAAATGAGTTTCAATTAGCAAGGAACAGAAAAGCCCTGGGAGAAGGAAATTTGAAAGAAGACCAAAAAAAAAAGACAATACTTAACAAACATTGGATTAGGGAAAGATTGAGACAAATAAGACCTTTTTTGTTTTAAAAACCAAACAAATACAGAAGCACCCCAAAACTTGTTTTAACTACATATAAAAAGGAATTAACTTTATAAAGTGTTATGGAGTACAGAACAGAATACAGAAAGAACACACTGTGGTGTATCTTTTTATAAAGTAGTGTGGGCAAATTCAAGTTGTGCAGCTTGGTTAAATTAATATATTTTTTACATGCAGAATTAATTTTACAGAATGTGTAGACCTCTAGAAAGTTATTTTTAGGAAGTTATGAGATCCAAAGTTCTTACAGGAATAATCTTAATATCTATACTCAAAAAATAAATTAAAAAAAAAAAAAATTAACTCAGAGCATTATAGCCGTGTTAGTCTAACTCCAATTTCTGGCAAGATTCTGTAAAAAAATATTAAGAGATCGATTTATAAGTACCTCAAAGATAATAAGGTGATAAAAATGGACAGCATGAGTTTGTCAAGAACTGATCATGTCAAACTAATCTAATTTCTTTCTCTGACAGGCTTAACAGGACAAGTGAATAAAGAAGAAGCAGTAGGTTTAGTATAGCTTGACTTTATTAAGTTTTTTGACACTACCATGCATGACATTCTTATAAGCAAGCTAAGAAAATGCAGTTAAGGTATAATCACCCATTTGAAACTTACACTGCAGTAGTTATTATGGGTTTACCTATATCCTAGGAGGGTTTTTCAAGTGTCACTCCTCATGGATCTGCCCTGGACATAGTTGTCTTGGATATTTTTATTAATAGTTGAAATGGATGACATTTCAGTAGAAGAGGTAGCAGTTATTTTCAAGGACAAATTAAGACTATAAGGTGATTTTGACAAATGGCCACAAAATTCAACAAATTAAAATTCAGAGAATTTCAAATTTCAATTTAATTTTCAGTATGTGCAAAATACATTGTCTCACTGCCTACTATGAGTGAATTGAAATTCAGAGAATTTCAATAAGAGAATACAGAGAAATGTAATGATTATATCAAAACCTAAGGTGCAAATTAAAAATTAGAGGTAACTGACAAGGCAATATAATTTTTAAAAAAGAAACCAAATTTAAAAGGTAAGCAAGGATCTTGTCCTTATAATGGATTTGAAACCAACTATGAGTCAGCAATGTGAACAAAAAGAACCCTAATTCTGGAATACATTAAGACAGTATTTCATGTGTAAGGCATTACTCTGGTAACAATTCTGCTCTCTGTAAGACGTGGGAAGCTCTGGCTGAAGTCTTTCTGCTTTTTAACACCCTCAGATAGTTGCCCACGATTTATAAAACCAAATTTTCAAAACTGCTTTCAGACAGAAGACCTTTGATCTCCTGCTAATTGGTTGTGTTTTTTCACAGCAGTAATAAAGGACACCACCTTTATGATGTGCATCATAACTCAATAAATGGATTTAGGAGCATCAGTTCTAGTAAGTTATTTTTAAAAATCCTGGCAAGAATAGTGAGGTGTTTATGAATAATGTTGCTACATTTCACTAAGCTAGAAACCCTTTCTCCCAGTAAGGGTGCCTAATTTGAGATTCTATAAACTCGTAGTAGGCAGTTAGACAATGTGCTTTGTGCATATTGAGAAGTAAAGTTATTTACAGGACACATGCCGACTCAGAAAGACCTTCCAGCTTATGATGCCAGAGAAAATGAAATATATCTTCCCTGTTTCTTGGTGCTATCATTCATGGTCTCACTTACTAAGTTGCAGGCTAAATAGAGAAGTGAGAGTATTATTGTATAGCACTAAGAAGTTTTAGGGTACAGATATACTTATTTCACTCCACATATTTAAAGGGCTGGCTGAGCATTTGCATAATGTTTTTTAAATGTTAAAATAACTATAATCAATCCATGCATTCAATGTATTTTGTACTATCTCACCTGCCATGTTGCACTTATATCCCAATAATGAAGTTTAGAAATTTCCAAGTAATTCTACTGCATTTTAAGCATTAGTCCATCCTGGGAATCGAACAGACACTCAACTCCTAGAGCTCAGCTGACAAGGCAAATCCAAGGCATGTAGTCATTTGAATGGATTATTAAACTTCAATCATAACCAATTAGTGAGGACTGTACTGTTCCCCGCCCCCATTGGTAAATACTCATTTACTTTCTTGTCTCATTTACTTTCTTGTATATACTTATTAATAAGATTTCTTCCCTGCATAAAGCAACATGCCTGCAAAAACACGCGAAAGGAAATTAAGTTCTTCTACATTACACATACAAACATTTAAGATTTTCTAAATTTTATTCATTGAGGCTTACACACACCGGCATTTAAGGTTTTGTAAAATTTTATTCACCAGGGCTCTGGCCTTGCAGTGTCTTGCATAGCAGAAAGAGCAAAAAGACTACACACTTTCCTGTAAGTACAGGGAGGAAGATCTAGGATGGAGAAAAATATTACAGGGACCAAAATAGTTCCTGCTCTCTGGAAAACTTCAAGTTTAGTCCTCACACACAGCTAGAGAAAGTAAAGGGCATGCATGCTAAGAATTGGAACAGCAAACAGTAACTGACAGTTGAAACAAAAAGAGAAAAAAAAAAAACAAAAAACAGCTTATCGTTCAAATTGGCAGTCTGTGCCCCACACTGCAGAAAAGAATAGTCTGTCCATTTCTTCTTTGAAGACACCTATTCCTGCATGTTGAGAAGTCATTACAGTGGTGCTGAAAGTGATCCTGTAAGAAGGATGTGCACTAATTCTGATATCCCTTCCAAACATGTCTTGATTCTGGAACCCACACACAGACATTGAAGTCATCTACTTTGCCCTGAGGTCTGGCCTTCCAAAATCTGCTCAAGATGTGGGGTTTCTCTAGGGCTTGACAGACCCATATAAATAAATATCTGAGGCCTCAAGGGCATGTGAAATGTTACTTGATGCCTATGCATATGCTTATGCCTATGAATCGTCTTTTCTAGGACCCACCTTTCTTGTACCAACACATAAGACGGTATGATTTCCTGGATGAGGCAAATACATGGCACAGTTATAACACCTAATCTTTGAATCACATTGGTGTGTGAGGTTTTGTGGCAAATTAGGTTCTTGTGTAAAAGTTATTTAGGAATATTCTGCTAAGAAGGCTGTCTTTGGAAAATGTGGATTATTTAGGGTCGAATAGAATATTTCAGGATTATTTAAATTTGCCCATTCTCTTTATTGAGGAAATACTCTGTTTTGATAGGAAGGTATTCTATTAAAATGTTTTCCAAAATCAGGGTACAGATTCCAGTAAAAGCCAAAAAAACTATGGAGAGTGGACTAGAGTTGTTAAAATGTGAAAGATTGTTAGACTCAACTCCTTAAGCTTATGGGTTTATAAAAGGGCTCAAGTTTCGATGTCCTACTTCAAAAGGAACTGTTCAGCACCATTGGGTATCTCTAGCTAGGACTCTCCCACTGGTATCTGTTGGAATGGTTGCACCGTGTACAAACGAATAAACATACTGAGAAACAATTAAATGGTGGCAGTCTTACCAAAATGCTCACTCTCCTAACCCCTGACATACCAAAAAATTAGTCAATCATTCTCATTAGCATAACTTATTTATTTTTTTATATAAATAGGGCATTTCAACATGATATGAGACGTAAGAATTTAACAACACGCACACTGTCGTTGACAAGTAGAAGATACTGAAGTATAAGATAAAGGCAACTGCAGTACTTTCCTTCCATGTCTACTCCTTTACCATCTAAAAACTCTGGCTTAGAGCTGGAAGATACATCAGTATGAATATGTTTAAAAGCCTTTCATGAGCCTTTTTTCTATGCAATCCTTTGATCAGACTTTGAAATAGAAATACTTCGACAATGAACTTGCCGTTTAATTAAGCAATGTGTTAAAAATCACATTACTTCTTTGTTTGGGATTTATCATCTTAAAATTTTTATTTGATGAGCTCTGGCTCTTGTGTTTTGAGAAAAAAGCATTCTTTATTCACTTAATAATGCCATTTATGATTCTCCCTTCACTGCTTCTTTTATGAAGTAAAGAAACTTAGAGAAAGACTCAGTTCAGGATCAGGACACATAAATGGAAGGGTCTACATGTAGGAGTAAATAGGTAAGCTAGACATGAGTTACCACTGAACTATTGTCTAAATGCAGTGGAGGTCTATCTATGACTCAAAATAACTGCACACACACAGGCATAGAGTACTCCTTGCGATGTCTTGTGGTTTTTATCCCTGGAAGTGTTCAAGGCCAGGTCAGATGGGGCTTTGAGCAACCTGGTCTGGTGGGAGGTGGCCCTGCCCATGGCAGTGGGATTGGAAATAGATGATCTTTAAGGTCCCTTCCAACTGTAACCATTCTATGATTCTCACTTGGCTTCCATCTGCTACTCCAGAAAGGCATGAGTTCCCTAGATATCCCCTGTCATATTTCCTAACTCTATGGATGTGTCACACACCCTGAAGAGTCAAAAATTAGTAGTCACCTACATTAAGTCTCTAGCTATCTAGTTTAGGATGAGTTGAATTCTTCCTGAGCTGCATTGCCTGGACTGACTTCAGGCTTAGTTCAGTTGCTAGAACATAGGCTTCTACTGCTATTTCAGATGCTGTAGGGTACTTCTCAGGTATTCTCAACAGGCTGGCAGATATGTTACAGGATTACAGATGTTTATAGTAAACCTATGTTTTATGGCAGAAGTTTAGATATTTAGCTTAAAGTTGACACTTATGTTGAGAAATCTAAATATGTCTTAATCTTGAACTGTGTTATTCCCATAGACCACTTAAACACTCCAAGTAGAAACCACTCTCTCTTCAGTGAAACACTAGTTCGGATCTTGACATTACAGGCAGGCATTACAGACTTCAGTAACAGACTTCATTTTCCTATATGTCAACTAGGCAACTGATTACAGAAGTTTTTACTAAACAGTGGTCATTTACTCAGGATTTTCTACTCAGAGAACTGAGAAATAAAACCAAGAAATAAAAATCTTGTGAATGTTTTCAGATAACTCAACTCTTAAATCTGTATTTGCTGTCACTGCAATAGTTTGTGTACATTGCATACATTATGGAGCCAAAAATCAAATATTTAATTTTGTTTGAGGTGAAAATTTATAAATGTTACCTCAGCAAGTTGTCAACATATCAATTATATTTTCAAGGCTACTAACATTTGAGTTGAACACAGATTTTTTTTTTAGATATTATACATTTAATGAAAAACTAAATGTATCCAATAAAATAATAAATACAATTAAAACTAGAATTAGGATGCCTAAATTCATAGCTATTAGTGTATTTATTTTAAACAACAAACTCTTTTAGTTTCTAAAAACTTTTTTTCTTCTATGCTTCTGAGTTTTAGTGTAATTAACTTCATTTTCTGGACTCACATCACAATATTAATTCATCCTGAGTGTTCTAAATAGTGTAAACCACAGGGAAATTATGATAAATGTTAACTTGCTGTTTAGTTAACTGTAGACCGTACTCTTTTGTAAAGAATGAAAATAGAAAAGACATAAATACATGGAAATAAAAGGACTGCTGGATGAAATCAGAACAGAAATCCATGATATTTTAGTGAAAAATAGGTAGAAATATGTTTTTATTTATAAAATGGTTTGTTTGAACAGCACTACCCAGCTCTCTATTATAGTTGGTTATATTACGGCAATTTGGGTTAGAAGATGATATGAATACCCACACTGCAGATTGCTATGTCAAGCTAGACTAGCTGAATCATCATATCCTCTTGATTATTAAGACAGCTTAATGTGTCTAAAAATTAGCTATCTAAGTCTTAGCTGAATAAATTTAGAAAGATAACCCCATCATTTTTGGTAAAATCAAAACACAAAGCCAAGTATTCGAGGATTACATACTGCAGCCAAATTAAATTTCCTTCCATCTTTGGACAGTCTTCAGGAACATTTTTACTCTGTTTATGGGTAAATCATGACTTACCCAGGATATATTTTCTTATATGTCAGGTTTTAAGCTGCACAATTAGGTAGAAGCAAATATGCAAACTTATTTTTTCATTAATGTGTAATCAAAATCATGTCTCCTAATAATGAGATTACAATTCTATGGCTGCAAATCAGGATGAACTGTCAAAATTCAAACCATTACACAGAGAGAATGGCTAAACCAACAGACCTTTGGTCAAGGATGGAAACGAGCTACACACAGTAATAACCATTGCACCTGGGTCAAAGCAATCCCCAAAATCAGTACAGTCTGGGTAGTGAATAGACTAAGGACAGCCCTGTGGAGAAGGTCTTGGGGTACTGGTAGATGAAAATTTGGACATGAGTCAGCAATGTGCACTTACAGCCCAGAAAACCAATCATATCCTGGCCTGCATAGAAAGAAGCATGGCCAGCAGGTCAAGCGAGGCGATTCTCTGTCTTTGATCCTCTCTGGTGCGACTCTACTCGGAGTACTACATCTGGTTCTGAGGCCCCCAGCACAAGACTGACATGGACCCGTTAGAACGAGTCAAGCGGAGGGCCACAAAAATGGTCAGAGGGCTGGAACACCTCTCTTATGAAGATGGGCTGAGAGAGTTGGAGTTGTTCAACATGGAGAAGATAGGGCTTCAGGGAGACCTAACTCCTGTCTTTCAGTATTTAGAAAAGGGGGCTTGTGAGAAAAACGGAGTGAGACTTTTTATCAGGGTCTGTAGTGATGGGACAAGGGGTAATCATTTTAAACTGAAAGAAGGTTGGATTTAGTTTAGGTCTAAGGAAAAAAATAGTTATGATGAGAGCGGTGAGACATTCAAACAAGTTGCCCAGAGAAGTTGTGGATCAGTGGAGGAGTCCAAGGTCAGGTTGGACAGGGCTTTGAGCAACCTTATCTAGTGAAAGATGATCTTAGCCATGGAAGGGGAGTTAGAACTAGATGAACTTTAAAGATCCCTTCCAAGTCAAATCATACTATGATTTTATATGGTCTTGACCTAGATATTTTAAAAGGGTGTGTGTGTATGTCATTAAGTCACCAAGGTGAAGAGCTCCTGTGCCAGCACTATCTGCAGCAGAGCTCTCAAGCATGGTGTGCAAGGAGTTTCTGAGCCGGACAAACCTCAAGAGGGGCAGTGAGACCTGTCAGCATCCTGAACCTCACGCAACAGCTGATGAGACCTGTATGGGCTCAGGAGCAACCACAGCTGAGCCCCATTCTCCTTTAGAAAAGAAGGCCCTAAGGAGCACTAGCAACCTGGAGCTCCACAAACAGGGTTGGCAAACAGAGCATTGTGCATCAGCAAGGGTGCATAGGGAGAGTGCTGAAGCTCTGCGAGCTTGACCAGGGTGCAAAAGTGTCCACCCAGCAGAAGGCTCTGTAAACTCTGCACCCGCCATGACTGATGCAGCTGCCCACAGAGAGCTCTGGTGATAACGTGCTGTTATCCAGGTGTCAGGCTGTGGGCTGTGCCCTACTTTTATGCCAGTCCCAGACACCTGTGGGAGGTGCACCCAAGTTGAGGAACTCCCCCACTTAGTGACAGAGCGCTGGGAGGAGGTGAGTAGGATGAGGAGTAACATATGGAAGTTAATGTACATAAGTAAATGCAAACTTTCTGAATAAATTCCCAGTTATTTATCCCGTTGTCCCCAGGCTCCTTGGTATCCAACCAGTAGTTTCTGCGAAAATTTTAATACTCATAACCTCATTATTTTTTAAGTTACCCATCTCAGTTCCCTTCTGAAATGCTTATCCTGCTCACAGATAACCTCTTCACCCCGTCTCTGTCACATGGACCTCATTCTAAGTACTCCCTTGAGCCCACTAGCATACAAGCTAACGAGGCTCTGTAGGATGTGGTTATTCCCTTTGTTTATGGGCTGCTGACTCTGGAGAGATTTTTAACATCTGTCTTGAAATAATCGAGTTTTCCTGTACAGGTGAGCCTACTTTCTACTATGTTTCAAAGCCCTGCTCAGTAAACTCTTGATGCCCAGTCTAAATCTGCTGAGGTGTATCCATGGCTGATATACCAAGCGCTGTGGTCTTACTCGTGTTCTGATGCTCAGCAGTCTTAAGACTTACAGCCTTAAAACCTTCAAAGAACACTTAGAGAAGATTTAAAAAGACACTTAACCGTTGATCACAACACTTAGAAACAATAGATATCACCAGGAAGTAGAAATACTTTCAAACAACTGTGTAAAACTTTAAAAAAAAAATCTTCTTTCCACTCTGTGATAGAAGAATGACAAAGGCTGATATATCTGTTGGTCTGAGAAAATATCATATTGTCATAAGCAAATAAGAGCTCCTGTTCTTCCTTTAAGACACTTAGGCACTAATCATTCAAAATACCCTGTTCTGCCAGGGATCCTTGGCAGATTTCACAGGCTGATTTACATTAGCCAGAGCGCTAAAAGTCCTCATCGTTTGCCTGCAATAGGTATATAGCAAACAGTATGAACCATACACAATTCAAAGTAAATAAACACATCACTTAAGCTACTGAGCATGTGACTTACACCTTCAGTGGTTAACCATTAGAATATCTGTTAACATTTTACAGAAATATATCAAAGATTACTCCACATTTTTCCTGGGAATATTTCCAAATATTTCCTAAACTATTTCAAAAAAATACACCTTTTGCAATCCTGTAATGTAGTAGAACATGGAAAAGAAATTATTTTGCAGTGTAAGGAGGAAAACTGCACATAACTAATCAGTTTTGTTTTCATCTGTAAAAGAATAAATTAGTTCAAAACATAATTTGATGAAAACTTACAGATAAATAGCTACATGAAAAAGCTTTTTAATTACAGCTTCTATGCCAGACACAATTAGCAGTATCATATTGGCTCTTGGGAGACCTTATTGCCTCAGTACTTCAAGTGGGCTTATAAGAAAGATGGGGACTAACATTTTAGCAGGGCCTCTTGCAGCAGGAAAAGGGCAATGGTTTTAAACTAAAAGAGGGTAGATTTAGACTAGATATATGGAAGACATGTTTCACCATGAGAGTGGTGAAACACTGGAACAGATTGCCCAGAGAGGTAGTAAGTGCCCCATACCTGGAAACATTCAAGGTCAGGTTGGATGGAGCTCTGAGCAACCTGATCTAGTTGAAGATGTCCCTGCTCATTGCAGGGGGGTTGAACTTGATGATCTTTAAATGTCCCTTCCCACCCACACTATTCTACGATTCTATGATTCTATGAATTGTAAATTGCTATGAATTGTAAATTGTAAATTGTAAATAAATTCTATGAGTTGTAAATTTTAAGATATTGTTTTTTAGTTTTCATATGATAGGTATTCCTTCTTTTTAGCTCCATTATTCACTGTACATGTTTCACTATTCAATTGGTGTACTTGTTTATTGAGTTACTCCCCAATTGGGATTAAAACTTCAGAAAGGGACTACCATTTCAAAGACAAGTGTTTTCCCTTTTTTACAACATTTTACAAATATTTCAACATTATTTTTTATTTGAGACTATTGGTAAAATATTGAGTAAATTAAATTTATTTTGATAAAATAAAATTAAATAATACATTAGACTGAATTTTTCTCTGACCTGTGGTGTAAGGATGAAGAAATCTCTTATGTTTAAATTGATAGTTAAATGCCGAGTTTATGTTAGTGGAAATTGAATTTACCAATTTGGCCCAATGACTCTAGTTAGAAGAGATTAATGTTCTTATTACATGCTATCCTTGAACTTTGTAATGAAAGAAAAAAACAACACGACAGTATGAAAAAAGCACGAACAAAAATGAATAGAATGCAAGAAAAAGAAAATAAGGTTTTTCAACAATAGAGAAAATAAAACAAAACAAATGTTTGAAATCTTCACCTTTTGCACTTAAGCCACAAACTTAATTTTCTCTTGTATTTGAATTACTTGAATTTACAGGATGTCTCCCTGATAGCAAAAAATGTTGTCATATTAGTATTTAAGTTGATACATTGGCTCTTAGTAAGATACTATCTCTCTCACATATAAAGGAACCAAACCTAACCATAGACTGATGTTGATTTCATTATTTTAGAGATACTTTTATTTGTGGGTAATTTTCATGCTGTATTGGCTCTTTGTAAAGATGGAATCCATCAGAAAAATCCTAACTCCATGTTACATATCTAGGAGGCAATATTTTCTGTCACTTAGTTGTAGCAATAGTTTCATCATCAAGATATCATTAGTGTTTGGATTGCTTTTTTGTTTCAGTTCCGGAAAACATTTAGGAATCTGCCCAAAAGGTGGAAAAACAAAATTAAATCAAGTTTTTACATGGATGCTAAATGAACTAAGCAAGGAAGAATGCTCTACTATCCCTAATAGAGCAATTGGGGAGCCTGGGGTACTATGTAATGAATGAAGTGGAGACAGTCATTGGGTTTGTGAGGTCACCTTACATCACCTCCCCTTTTTCCAGTGCTGAAGACAGAATACTGGAGGGAAAAGACCATTGGCAAATAGGACATGTCATAGTCTATTTCTTATGTTCTTAAGCCATGAAGGTCTTCAAACCAGAGTAAAAATTGCCAAGTTGAGAGTGTTTGAGAGAAGATACTGAGGAGGCAAAAACCCATGAAACTGGTGGAGCAGCTAATCCTGGAAACCTAATGAAAAAATTGTCAGGAATAGTCAGATGGATTCAACAAGGGGATGTCATGCTTAACCAACTTAATAACATAAAAGGTTTTGAAAAGACAAGCTGTTGATGTATGGGCTGGATAAGCAAACACTGAGGTGGACTGAAAAGTGAATGGATGGCAGGGTCCAGAGGGTGATAATCAGTGGTATGAAGTCTAGTTAGAGGATGGTACCTAACAGTATACCCTGTGGGTCAATACTGGGCTCATTCTTGTTTAACATCTTCATTAATAATCCAGGTGATGGGGCAACATGCACCTCCAGCAAGCTTACTGATGCCAGAGGGTAGTGCTGTCACCCAGAGGGACCTTTACAGGCTGGAGAAATATGTTGATGTGAACCTCAGGAAGGTTAGCAAGGAGAAATTCAATCTCCTGCACGTGGGGAGGAACAAACCAATCCAGCAATGTATGCTGGGCAGAAAAGGTCCTGGAGGCTCTTGTAAGCACCAAGTTGACCAGGAGCCAGCAATGTGCCCTTGCCACAAAGAATGCAAAGGGTATGCTGGGCTGCATTAGGCAAAGTGGTGCCAGCTGGTCAGACTGTCAAAGATTTTTAGAAATTTCTTACTTGTCTCTACAGCATATGATATGGTCTACTTCTTTGGATGGATGTTTTTTTCTAATGAAATGCAAGAACAGTAGACATTAATAACACTCTTTCTTTCTTTTTTCCCCTCCCTATTTAATGGAGATTTCTTGAGTGGTATGATTTTTTGTAGGATGTTCATGGAAGTGTGTTGTTGGTTGAAATATTAAATGAGCATCTGTGAACCTTCCTGGGTTTCTATGACATTATACATTGACTGTGATTGCGAGAAATGGGATTAGAGGAGAATTGAACTAAATGAAAGCTCCAGGTCCTCATTCTTATATTCCCTCTTGTTGAAATACCAAGCCTTGAGGCAATAGACCAATGGTTTATGAAGCTAGAATAATGAGAAGCAATATGTCTGCATTTTTAGAACTTGGACACTTAAATTCATGTTGGGATGCATTAATTTGTTTTCCTGATTGAACAAAATATGATTATTGGGAGAGGGGTGAAGGACAAAACCACTTGCCAAAGGAATCCATTTTACATTCTTAAAATATCTACTTTGACTGTAACTGATATGTAACTGATATATTCTTTGACTGGATACTGTCTCTGACAAAACATGAAAAACAGGACAGCCCCACACTACTAGTGCCACCCTATCCCTCCCCCAGAAAAGTCAGATTATTTTTCTTTGGTGGAATCCGGAGTTTTTCCATGCCAAATATTTGTTCTTTGCATGTATCAGTCAGAGATAACAAATATCTCTGCAAGAAGAGTTTAGTAGCATATGAAGATAAGAATGATCTTCAGTGAAAGACAGAATTTCCCCTACTTACCTGGTCATTGCTAAAGCTCATAAAGAATGTTTGTAGCTTATTTCTAAAGGTGCATAAATAGTGGAGAGAGTGAGGGGCACGCACAGCAGTCCAACTTGAAAAACTAAGACAAACAGATTTGGTTCAGTTTGTCCCAAAATAAATTTGCCTCTTTTTTATTTTCTGATAAAATAAAAAACCCTACAATATTCTTTTGATGAAATTAAAAGTTATATTTTTATATATTTATTTTTTAACCCCCTAAAATTATAGTTTATTAAATATTTCAACAATGACTATGAATTAATATCTATTTGGGAAAAGAATGGAGTGTTCAAACTCAGGAATGTCCCTTTTAGGGAGAGAGATATTTGAAACTGATTGATAAATGTGAGATGAACCATTCATGTTAAAGAGCACTCAAGCTCTCATATTCTACTGGGTTCATTAATACCTCTCTCCTCCAAAATTACCCAATTCAGCTTCTAGCAGTCACCATAAATTAATGCTGTTTTTTTGTTCACAGTAAACAAACAAAAAAAAAAATAAGAAGGAAGAACAGCAGGAAGAAAGTACAGAGAGAAGACTGGTACACTTCATGAAAAAAATGTGAGAATTCAAATACATATGATATCTGCAATGAAAAAATAAGGAATATAAGAGCAAAAATTATGAAAATGGAATTTACTGGATATATTAGTGTCTTGCATTCTCTGCTCTATAAGTTGTATCTCTTCTTTCATTTGATTTGAGATCCTCTCTCCTTTTTTCCACCTCATTCTTGGTTTTTGACATTCATCAGCTGGAGGCCTGAGAGAACTTTGAATCTTTAGCTCAGATTTAATATCTTCCATCATAAATAAAGCAAGCATGGAACCTGGAATAGAACATTGTTTGGAAAGGAGAGATGTTAAATTGATGATTTTTGCCTTTTTTTTTTTTTCAGAAAACAAACAAATCCCTTTTTTTTATATGCAATACAAAGATTGCTTGTAAATCTAAACAAAATTCACATATTTGAGAGCACTACTCATGGGAATTCCTTAAAATTACTTCCTGTGTGACAACAGCATGGTGCAAGTGTGCAAAATAATGGCTTACCAGGAAGCTTTTTTGGCCCATCAACATCATACCAACATTTCACTGCAATAAAAAGCAGTGAAAAGATTTGTGGAACATTTTTGATATTCTCACCTCTAGCACAAGCTGGACGGAAAATTTCCATACTGCAATATGGAATTTTTTTTTGTTTCCATACTGCAATAACTAAGATTTTGCAGTAATGGTAAGGTAGAAGTCAAACAGTAACTGAAGCATTTCCATTATTCCTTGATTTGGAAATTAGGAAAACAGCTTTATTGAAGGCAACTACCACCTCCAACAGTTTTGAAATTCCAGAAATAAAGAGGAATCTGAAGAACATTTTATGCAATGTATGTCAGCAGTGTGCAGTGAGAATAACAGGAATGTATTGGAAATGTAACATTAATAATAATATTATTAAATTCACAGAAAAAAAATGCTTAAAAGTGCAATTTACAGCTCTTTCAAAATTTGAAACCAAGCTGTGAATCTACCTATGATAGATAAATTCAGTGAGAAAGAGAGGGAGAAATGTGTTACGGATGGCAATTATAATTTTCCAAGCAGAAAAGATCACCCATTCTAACCCAAAAAGTTGCACTCTAGGTTTGATAAAATGGATTTATCTGAAATCAGAGAGGAAACAACGTGAGAAAAAAAGACTGTCAAGCAAGCAAAATCTAAAAAAATGCTCGCAAATACTAAGAAATGACAGATACTGACACAATCACCCCAAACACGATAATACTCATTATTTAGAAATAAAATACAAGCTTTCTGAAATGCAGTATAAACATGAGAATTTATTAGGTTATCTTGAGACATTTGCAAAAAACAGCAATCTCATAACATAGCAGTCCAATTAGTTTAGAGGAATCTTTGATTAGAACAACGGGCAATGCTACAGGTAGAAGACGAATGTACTACTAACCAGAAAAGTAAATCAAATATTTTTACTTTTAAGGTGAAAATCCAAGGGAAAAATGAGTCTATGAACCACCAGCTATAGATAATTTGGGGGGAAAAAAAGAAAAGAACAAAAAAAGGAAAACATCAGAACCGACAATTATGACAAAACTGACAAAACTAACAAAACTGACAAAATTTCATTAAAGGAATATATGAATTATATGTATGGGTAAATATAAGTGTGCAACTTATAATGAGCCAGTATTGGATGATTTTTTTGTATTAAAAGTAATTTTATTGACATGAAAACGTTTCATACCTTGTGCCTAATCAAGAGTAGATCTATTGCAAAGAATCGGGTAATGTCACACCTGAGGAACTGTCTGAACAGATCTTCCAAAGATTGAGAAATATGACAATCTAGAAGAGTAGTGAAGAAGGCTAAATGTCTCCCATTTCATAACCTTGCCACAGTTCCTCTGTTGAGGTTAGAATGAGAATATTGCTCTGGAAATCAATGTGTATCAGACTACCAGAATGCGTATAGCTGTTGGCCATTGTAGGAAAAATTGTCAGTATTAACAAATTTTTGACAGAATTTTCAGCTTGAAAAAAAAAACCCAAAAGAATTAAGTATATTTTTTAAGATTTTCTTCTGCTTTTGAAGGGGATGCATTCAGAAGGTGATGGTTGATGCCAAATATATGTAATTTTTATCCTTCGTACATCACCAGGGTTATGCTTGCTGCCCTTAGAAAAACAGGATATATTTGTGCACGTTCAACAGCCCCTTTGGGAAGCACTGTTTCTCAAACTGCCATTTGGGCTGTGTTCAGTACACAAGGTGTTTTACCAAAAAATGCAACGCTTCTTGATGTCATGTGGGTTACTGAGGTCTACACCTCTGGGTGTTGATCGGGGGAAAAGACAGTAGAAGAGCATTACCAGATACTCTAAGCAGGATTTGAACAGGAAAAAAAGATGAAAAGCAAACAAAACACAGAGCAAAGAAAACAGAAATGTGAATTTTGGGAAACTGAAATAAAAAGTGCATAAAAGTAATAGAAACTAACAGAAGAGACATACAGATATAAATCAGCAAATTGCAGCTGCCAAAAATGTCTGGTTCAAAAATCAGGGAACAAATATAAAGATGTTTTGGGTTGTGAACTATGCAAAAAAATTTCTGTCAATCCAGTTTTCCCAGAAAGAAAATAAAAGAGTACCAGAGGCAATCATAGTTTTTACAAGAAATCTGGAAACAAAAGAAATTTTAAGGCCTCTAACAGTGATGTGCTATGAAAGTACTTCCAAAACTAATTTTTCCACTGATGCAGCCAAGAAAAGAAATAGTATAGTCGGAACTAGTGGTGTTTCTGTCAAAGGCTGAAAATGACATTAATCTTTCACACCACACATTTAGCAGCATACGCCAATTCCAGAATAAATTGAACGTTGCTATTTACTTCAGATGCTAGACGACTGACATTAAATTTAATAACTTAATTTAATTTAATTTAATAATTGAATGTATAAGGTTCACTTTAAAACAGTGTTTATTGTTAATTTATTATGGCTAGCTCTACCATGAACTAACATGTTGGGAATCCTGTCTTGCACAAAGTTTTCTAATGAGCTTTTGGGAACCAACCAACAAAGCTAGGTAAGTACAGGTTACACAAGGGCGGTCGGCTGGAACACAGGCACCCAATGAAGCAGACCTTTATTTATCTCTTTGACACTGAGTGATTAGTGAACAAGAGGATGTCTGAGCTCACAGCACTGCTTGCCTCTACCACAGAATCATTTTTATTAATTTCATTGCTTTGGAAAACAGCTGACATTCAATCTGGCAGAGAGAACGAAGATATTTCTGAACTGACTTCAACAATCTTTCTTTTTGACAGCTGGCTTGCAATGAATGAAGCTGAGTAATCAGCCACTCATGTTTGAAATAGGAGCTGTACACCTGAAATACATCTTGAACTTGTATTTCAGTTATGTTTGGAGCTATGAGTATGTTAAGATTTTGCATAATTTTAGAGACACTTCTCACATCTTGATTGAATGCTGAACTTTGTACGATCAATTACATTGAAGAAGATATATTTGTAACACTTTCTTGCTGATAATGGAAGCTGCTCAACTACTTTCATTTGCATTTTCTGGAGAATATCTCTTCCTCTGGACTATGTCCATTTCAGCATTACCTTCTTTGTGATGGATTTACCTCAGGAGTTCAGGTTTTATCGTTTTGGGGGACTGAGGGGATAACATTTCCTTGACAGTGTTTATATTGCTGAAGCACCCAACTGCTGCCATTGCCATTTCTTCTAGTAATTTCTGCAGAGTATGAGCTCTGGATTGATTCTAAGGGGCCACAAACTGTAATTATTACTTTTTTTTTTTAAACAAGCCCATTTTCAGTACCCTTTCATTAGCTTAGAGTGAGCTATGCCTGCAGTGCAAAATAGGTTTGATCTGCACATTGAAGAGATTTGAAAAGTACTTGTCTTTCCTGTGTGAATCTTTCCACTTGATTTAGTAACAAAAGATAAATTAAACTTTATAGTTCCAGAACTAACCCTTAATGCTGACACAATCTGGGTGGGGATGGTTTTTCTTTATTATTGTGACATTTTTATTTAATAATTGTAAAATGTCTCTTGGATTATTTTATTTTTAAAAGTCACTATAAAAAGCAGACCCAGACAAAAAAAAAATGACACTTTTTAGTCATATTGTTGCAACCCAGTTGCTACATCTAATGCAAGTCAGTGCATGCAAGTGATCATTACAAAATTAGTGAGAGTTGTTTAAATTCTGTAATTGTGAACAAAAGGACTGTCTCCACCATAGGTGATACATTATGGAAACCAGTAAAATCTTCATGAATATTCTTGTCAGTGTCCAGACTCAAAGGTATAAAATCACGTACTGTGTTACAAAAGTCGTTTCTTATGCCTATAAAGTCACTACCATGGCATTTTAGTTAGATGCTGTCCTCCGATTTAATTATTTTAGTTAAAATAAATTGATTTGTGAATGTGTCTTATTTTGTTCCCACTGCTTCTCATATTTCAATTGGAAATAAAACACGCAAAAAAAAAAGTAGCAGCTTCTAGTTAAAAGCACTGTGGGACAGTATCTATATGTTTTATTTATTTGCTGTAAGTTGCCTGTGTGAATTTTGGAAATGTTAGTAAAAAGTGACAAAAGACAAATCTGGCTATTTGCTTGTCTTGACATTCACTGTATATTGTGTGGAATGCCAGAAGAGAGCAGAAATGTTTCCTATATTGTGTGGAATGCCAGAAGAGAGCAGAATGCCTCCAGTGGCATTTGTGCATGCTCAGGCAGGACACAGTTCTGAACTTGAGGGCAGGATAGGTACAAGGGTGGAGACAGAGAAAGAGGGAGAGACAGGTTGCAAATAGAAAACCTGAAGGAAAAATAGAGAAAAGTGTTTCATCTGAAGCAGTGCAGACATATGTGGTATAGAACTACTCATGAAGACTCCTTTACGGTCAAAGGAAAGAAATTAATCAGAATCTTCTAAGGTGAACTTCAAAACAGTTTTATGATTCACGCTGTAAGAATCTGTTTCTTTCCACTTACTAAATAGAGAGCTTCAGGTGACTAACAGAAAGATATACAGGACTTCATAGATCTATACTATTAGGTGATATGACAACCAGTCTAGAGATGTCTAAGAATAGAAGAAAGCAGATACACCATCAAATCTGGTGTGACAAAACTAGTTTCTCACAGACCAAGAAGAGATAGTGTAGAGTTTGTTGCTTAAAGCACCTCTATGTTTCTATTAGAGAAAAAGACTGCAGGGAAAGGTCCTACATGTAAAGATTCAATGAGTACAAAGGAAACTGATTGTCAGCCCCTTTCTTTTCTTAATCCGTATTAAGGATTTTAGTTTAATTATTTAAATTTTACTTTACTTTTTTTTTTAATGTTCTCATAAAATGAGGCATTAAATACAGAAAATGCATTAGGAAATTTCCAGGCACATTTTTACAATGTTCAGTGTAATAGACTTGTAAAACAAGCTGTTCTTCAGCTAACTATTATGCGTTATAGTATCATCATTACATATTCTTTCTAGTTTTTCTTTTTTTTCCTGAGTATATTGAAAACTCATTATGTTGCTAGGTGCATTGTGGTCTTTGAAGAACATCAGTTGCTTTAGGTGAGGAGATAGCTTTCAGATATGTATCTAGCCTTTTCTAATCTGTAAATCCACATTAAGTATATGCTTTTTCTGTGTGCTTTGTCTGAAGTAGTTTGGCATGAAAGTCTGTAGAGCAATAGTAATAAAGTATTCCCTCTCTAGTTTCAAAATAATGATAAATAATGATACCCTATCAAATATCAAACTGGAGCATCCAATGTTTCAATAATGATCTGTTTGAAGAAATAGAGAACATTATTATTATTGCAGATGACATGAAACAGGAATGGACAGTTAGGACACTGAAAGACAGGATTAGAATTTCTAATTGTTTCCATAAAGTAGAGAAATGGACTGGAAAATAGGGATAAAATTAAGTAGGAACAAAGGCATTTTTCATAAGCTTAGACAAAAGAATTATCTATTCAAATACTAGAATATTGATTAGTAGGTAGCAGAAAGAGGCGAACATTCTAAGACGTCTATTAGGATGTATGAACAGTGTTTTTATCATGTAAAACAAAGGAACAAAGCTGACAACATTTTGAGGATTACAGTTTAAGAAAGATATGGAGAGAGGACAATCCCAAGAAAAAGTACAGGAATGAACTAGTAGATATGAGATACAAAAAAAAAGATAGAAAAAACTGGCATCATTTTCCCTAGAAAACTGAGGAAGGACATGATAAACTATATTCACATTCATAGAAAGCTGACATGGAAAGGAAGGGAATAGTCTGTTTTTCAAGTGTAGGATTAAAAAAAAAGAATATAAAGCCAAAATTGCTGCAAGATAGATACAAACTTTGTAATGTTAAAAATAGTGATACTCCTTCACATGCAGCTGGAACAGCTTGAGGTTGTAGAAACAGGCTTGATTAAATGTGTGGTTCTCTGATGTACGTGTGCTGTATAATTAATAATTAGAGTTGTCACTGAGTAGATAAATTATTCTAAATTATTCTAGTGGCCAAAGCTTTGCCATCTACCACCATTTTCTCCTGGAAAATATTTGTTTTGTTTTGTTTTTCCTGGGGGATTTTCAATACTATCAATCTTAGTAATTAAAAATTATTGGCAATTTTGATTATTTCAGTTCTGTGTGACAAAATTCAGAAATTTTAAGGGAACCTTCATTGTGTATGTATTATTTCCTAAAACTTTGAAACCATTAAAGCTTGCAAATTTGGCATCTAAAAGTTTACATGCCAAAATCACTATTGCAACAAGTATCATAGTTCTCTAAAACTGCTGATAGCAGTCAATCCCAAAATACAGTTCTCCAGCCAATTTATTTTCATGTTCAGATGTTAAATTTAGTCTGAATGTACCTGTGGAAGTTGAAGTTATGGAGTTTTACTCAGTGGGGGCTTTAGGAACAGTTTCAAGAAACTTCCATCAGCAGTGATGCATGGCCTGGTGTTTGAAAGCTGTATTTGTTCTTTTGGTTTGCTCTAATTATTATTTTTTTTTAATTAAAAAGTTCTCTAAAACATGAGGAGAAGATGAAACAGAAGAGTCTATATGTGAGATATTGGGTGTACAGAAAACTTTTTTATATAGTAAGTTGGAAAAAAAACTAGCAATGATTATGGGATCTTCTTCTGTAAACAAGGGAATCATCCAGGGCTAGGGGAATGGGAGAAGAACCAACACAGAAGAAAGTATAAATTGTTGGTGCTCAGAAAAAGGCTTGGATGATCAGTAGTTTCATAAGTAGGAAAGAGCCAATCTGTTTGAAGAAAGAGTGAACAAGAAGCTCAGAGAGTCATGCCAAATTCCTCTTTACAGACTAGGTCAACCAATTTTTTGAGAAAGACAAAACAGAAATCAGAAACAATGATGAGAAACATCTTTACCAGATCCTAACTATCAAATATCATCTGGTAATTCAGGGATATGAGGCTTCAAGCTAAGATGATTAGAGACTCTCCTTCTGGATGGAATATAAATATCCTAAATGAAAGAATAGATGTTGTAGAGGTTATATTCAACATCTTTGTATTTTGTAATCCTATTTTTTTATATTTTATTAGAAGGAATCATGTCTTGTTATTTTCACATTCATTCCTATATGTGGTCCTCGTTCCTTTTTGTTTCTTTGTTTACTGTTCTCTCTCTTAAACTTTTGTCTTAACTTCTCTGCTTCACTTATTTTTTCTCTCATATGCAATCTTATGAATTCAGTGTTCTACCTCTTCAGGTCTTATCTTTGCTTTTAATATTTTCTTTCTTTATCCTTTGTCTAAAAATCTGTTTCTCCATTCTCTTCATCCTTTATATGTCATAATCAGTCTGATGATCAGTGCCGTGGCTTTTATGTTCTTACATGACACACGCCACAGTACTCTTTGATTTCCATGTTTTCCACTCAGCCCACTGTTTCAACCATTCTTGTTACTCAAACGTTTGTTCTCAGTTTATTACCTTGGCCTTTGATGCTTTATTTGTTGCTTGGATTTTGTTTTTGTTGTTACCTTATCTACTTTTCCTTAAATCTTTGAGGTATTTACCAAAACTGTTCTTCACACCTGCAATGCCCTTTTACTTCACCCCAAAAGGCCTTTTCTCTTTCATATTCTTCCTTAATACTCATTTGTATTTAATATTTATAAAAAACAATCAGTCTGTAACAATAAGTTAGGACCACAGGACTTTATATCTATATATACTGAGACAACAGGACATTTTAAGCTAAACCATCTAGGTGCCCCATTTGACGTACTCTCAGACATCTCTGATTTCTTCTTACTATACAAACCGGTGCATTGATTAAAATGAGATTACACGTTCTTTGGTATAGGGATCATAAAAGATCATGATCTGTCCTGTGTTCACTCACAGATGCTATTTTTTCTCCAGCCCAGATAGCTATCACAGTAGGACAGAAACTAATTCAAGTGGAGGCATGAGCACCTGCTAGTTAGTCTAGTGCAGCTGCTCAGAACTGAGTCTCTCAAAAGCTTTAATTATAAAAAATACTAAAAACATAAGTGACTCAGAAAATCACTGGAGCTTACTTGGTATGTCTGATTCAGAAAATTCTTGGCACAGAAAATGCAAAATCCAACCTGTGTTTTAATTTTAGACTACAATTTGGGTTTAGATCAGAAAGGCCCATCTCAAAAATCACCCACAGAGTGAATACTACTGTGAATCCTCCACAACTACTCCCAGCCAACAAAGAAAGGAATAAAGCTGGAGTATTTTTTTAGATTACTGAACTTTAATTTTTCACACCTCCTTCACATACAGCTGGGGTGGCTTGAAGAGTTAGTAATAGACTTGATTAATTGCTTGGCTTTCTGATGCAGGAATTCATACTATATAATTAGAGTTTTCACTGCAGTGGATAAATTGTTTCAAATCTTACGTAGATTGGGGAGGCTTTCACTTCAAATATTTCTCACCAACAGCCATTTCCTTCTGGAAGAAGATTTTCATTGCGGCAGGCATTTTATAATTCAATAATATCAGGGTTTATGGTTCCAACTAACAGCTCATTTTTGATGTTTTGGTTTTATGTACACAACTTGACACAGCTTAGACAGTCCTGATTTTCTGGAGTGCTAAGGCTCGATTTTTGAAAAGATTTCCTGGGCAGGGCCACTAAATGCTGAACTCAAAAATCACCCAGGTGATAATAATGGATGTCTTCAGTGCTGTCATTAGGGAACTAGGTAGATTTGTTTTTTTCAAAGAAGCACAGAGTGGTTGAGGTTAGAAGATACCTCTGGAAGGCAGCTGGTTCAACATCCCTGCTCAAGCAGGGCCACCTAAAGCCAGTTGTGTAGGACCATGTCCAGAGGGCTTTTGAATATCTCCAAGGAGGGAGGCTCTACAACCTCCCTCAGCAGCCTGTGTGAGGCTCAGTTACTCTAACAGGAAAAAAAAAAAGTGTTTCCTGACACTCAGACAGATTCTCATGTGTTTCAGATTGTGCCCATTGCCTGTGTTCCTGTAACCAGGAATTGCTGGGAAGACTGGGTCTGTCCTCTTTGCATCTGCATGAATTTATAGCATTGATGAGATTCTCACTGAGCCTTTCCTTTTTCAGGATAAACAGTCCCAGCCTTGTCAGCCTTTCCCCATATGCAAGCTGCTCCAGACTCTTAATCATCTTTGTGGCCCTTCGTTGGACCCTCTCCAGTATGTCCATGTCTCTCTTGCACTGAGGAGCCCAGGACTGGACACAGTACTCCAGACATGGTCCCACCAGTGCTTAGTAGAGGGTAAGGATGACCTCTCTTGACCTGCTAACAGCATTTTGCTTAATGCAGTCCAGGATAACATTAGTCTAAGTATTAACCACACCAGAGCAGGTGGATATTGCTTGAAGGAACTATGGCCCTTGGGAAAGACTTGTGCTGGAGCAGCAGAAAAGTGTAAGGAGAAATGAGAGGCAGAGAGAAATAACCAGAGTTCAGTTATGAACTCACCACAGCCCTCTGTTCCGCATGATACTTCCATCACTCATGAGGACACGGGGAAGAGGACATGGGAATGAAGGAGTGAAGTTGAACCTGCAGAAAAAGGGAGGTGAGGGGAAGGTGGTATTTTAATTTGTCTTCATTTCTCACCATTTTAAATGGTAACAAATAACAATTTTCCCCAAGTGGAGTCTGTTTTGCCAGTAATGGTAATTGGTATGTTATCTCCCTGTCTATCTCAACTTATGAGCTTTTTCATCATATTTTGTTCTTTGAGGGCAAGAGAGAGTGGGTTGGTGTGTTTCTGGCAAGCAGGCAGGGTCAACCTAGTACATCTCGATATCATGATTAGTCCTCATCTATTCTTAGAAAAAAATAGTTTACTAAAACATGTAAATAATTACTCATTTTAAAATATTTGGCTTTGTATCTATTCCTTGTATTAAGGTTAGAGAAGCTAAAGACTGTATTGGACTATTAAGTCTAATGAGAGGCAGCTGACTGAAATGGATTGTTTAGTCTGGAGAAAAAGAGACTGAGGGGAGACCTTATTGCTCTCTACAACTACCTGAAAGGAGGTTGTGGTGAGGTGAATGTTGGTCTATTCTCCCAAGTAACAGGTGATAGAGGAAATGGCCTCAAGTTGCACCAGGGGAGCTTTAGATTGGATATTAGGAAAAATTTCTTCACCGAAAGGATTATCAAGCATTGGAACAGGCTACAGGAAATGACTGAGTCACCATTCCCTGGAGATATTTAAAAGATGGGTAGACATAGTGCTTAGAGACATGGTTTACTGGTGAACTTAGCAGTGCTAGCTTTACTGTTGAGCTCAATAATCTTTGAGGTCTTTTCCATCCTAAATAATTCTATGGTTCTATGATTCTATGATCTTGCATGTTCAATGACACTTCAGTGTTGAGAGGCAACTCTTCTCAAATTCATATTCTCTAAAGTGCTCAAAGGAGTGAACACGTTTTAATTTAACCTAGAAGATACACACTGTATAATATCACATTCATTGATTCTGTGAAGAAATAAAGCCATAACAAAATGGCAAGAAAGCTAAAAGTTATTTTGGTGGATTGACAAATCCTGAAGAAGACACTGCTTACACAGTTATCCTTCAAAGACAGGAAAAATACACACATTTATTTTACTTTTCTGTCTTGTAGCAACTCTTCACAATACTTAATTTAGCTTTTACTTTGATATAATCTGAATATTCAGATTAAACTCTTTTGTGTAGTTACCATTAAATCTTTACTAACTAGCAATATGGGTGCAAGGGAAAAAAAAAAAAGAAAAAAAAAGAAGAAAACTAAATACATGACATTTGGAACTTTGCATTCCAAGTAAATTTTGGCTTTACCTGTCTTGAAGGATTTGGTAACTCAAATAACACCATGATATTATTTACCTATTCCCTTAATTTTCTGATTAGGAAGCTACAAGTCACTTCTGCTATGTTCTGAGTATTCTGGCAAGGCTGAGAACAAGTTACAATTTCTGCTGACACTGAGCATGACCTACAGCCCACTGAACTCAGACAAAAACAGCATTCCTTTTGTTTCAAGGAGCATGGTCAGAGATGGTAACTGTGGCACTTATTAGATTGCTGTAAACACCCAGTTCTGTCACAATTATTTCAAGCAAAAGCAAAATAGGTGGTTACTGGCATTATTGTCCAAATCCTTCAAAAAGAGCTTTATACTTGTGTTTTCAGGGGGAGTGGAGGTGGTGCTGTTTGCTTGTTTGCTTTGTTAGTGTTGTTTTTTCCCAGAAACCTAGTTTACAAAAACTCAACACTGTCTCGGAGAGGAGAGGAGAGGAGAGGAGAGGAGCATTGAATTTTTTTCTTATCTTTTCCTATCATTTTTATAGCATAAGGATTCTAAGGCTGTTATTAATATATCAGCTCTATTACTTACTAGCATATTAAGGATAAGAATGTAATATTTATCTGTTTGAAACCCTTGCTTGGAACACAATAAAAAAAAAAAAGCCCTTCGGGATACATTTTCAAGGAGTTTCTGTTCATGAGCCTTTAACTACTCATTCCTTTAAAAAGATAAATCCTAATTCATTCATACAACTAAAGGAAGTGATGTGTACATGGGGAAATTTAGTTAGAAGATCTACCCCCTAAAATATAGACAGGCAATGAAACTGTCTGTCAAACACGTTTCCTCAGGAGGGCTCTGAAAATGGATAAGAGGTTCTTGGGATCTCCTGGCCACGTCCTTGCTTCATCAACAAAACTGTTCTATGGTCCAGTCACTGTTACAATGTTTTCACGAGCTACAGTGCACCACAGAAGAATCACAGCTTATTCTGAATAATAGTATTTCAGTAGTCTCACTGTCTCCCAGGCATTCCAGAGGTTAAGTAACCTTTTTTTTGCAAACATCTTTTTTAATAATGAAGGAATATATGAAAGAGGAAAATAAATTCTAGTGATATATGCATAGAATACACATGATCATTCCTAAAGCTTCCTCAAGTGAAACAAGAATCTTAGAAAACTGATTTTTGAGAAATAAAAGACCAGGGATTTAGATTTTCAAAGATGAGATTATAACATATTTTTAACGTATTTCAGAAAAAAACCCAACCTATCAACCAAAAAAAAAAAAACCAAACAAAAAGCAAAAAACAGAAAAGCCAACAACCCAACCTTAAAGGAATAAAAGAGCAGTGAATTAAGGGAGTGAGTTATTCTGCAAATGTAGAGAGTTACACCGGAGAGCTCAATGATTAAATAAACTTTTCTGATCCTACAGTGTATATTTTCCTATCTATATATATCTCTATCTATATACATATATACATACCACATATATTTGAATGATAGTGAATTGTGGCAGACAAGCCTCACTGGAAGGCCTGACATGAGCCTATTAGCACTTAATGTGAATGGGTATTTTTTTAGTGAGGAACTGAGCAGGAAAAACACAGGGTTGAACAGAGAAAACAAAGCACATAGTTGAAAGCCCTAAAATAGGTTTGTTGTTTGGTTGATTTTTTGCTTTGTGGGGTTTTATATTTGGTTGTTGTTGTTGTTGTTGTTTTCTGGGTCACTGTCTGAAAGTCAGAATTTATAACTACTTCTGGAAGAGAAAGCTCGTAAATTAGAGGACGAAAAATACAGACTTCAGAAACTCAGAGGTTTTTTCCTCTGCACAGTTCTGTGCAGCTTCTATAAACTTTTAAATAAAGCCATTTTCTAAAAACAAGAACTATCTGATTTTTATCAGAGTGCAGATACAGTGATTTTTGGGTTTTTTCCCAAGTTAGATAAGGACTATTATACTTCAGCTGGAAGTCAGACTTGTCCCATATGCAACAGAGTCCTCATAATTTTAAGTGTTAACACATTTCATGATCCCTGAAAGATAAAACACTTTTCTTACTGTAACCCTCTGTTTTTAATCCCATCTTTTACAGTATATAGATTTCCAGCATTTATAGGTAAAGAAACAGATCATATTTTTGTGACATGTTATTTAATCACTTCCAGGACACAGTAAGTAGATACTACTTTCCCTCTCCTTTATTCTATAGGAAAGCTACTTTAAAGGTAATTTTATTTTATTGAAACATGTATTTATACCTGCATTACAGCAACAGAATATTGTGTTTTCTAAGGTTTGTAAGTGTAAGTCACTTTGCTGCTCTATACTTAGCCACACATATTTACACACATGCAGTCCTTGTTTTCTCTTCTCTTTCTTCTTCCTTGCATGTACTGTATTGGACCAAGTATTGTGAAATGGGATGTGTCAGTGCACTACCAGGAACAATAATTCTTTCTTGCCTTTCTCTGAAGAGACATTGTTCCTCATAATGAAAGGGAAAATGGGAACTGAAGACTAATAAGCCTTTATGAAAAGATTATTTTTTTTAAAGCTTCTAAGACAGGTAAACTTAATAAACCTAATAAAATAGTGTAGTTTTTTGCTTTCTGTGCTTTTATCTAATCTTATAATACAAGATATTTTTATCACTTTGATGGGTGTAAGGTACTGTACTTAGTGACTAGAGGTGTTACACAATGACACATGGAGTACGTTGTAATCAACAAAATAATCCTAGTTTGTCGCCTTCCTTTGAAGGCCTGTCACAGCACAAGGACATTTTGTCTATTCCATCTTAATACTATTTCCCCCTGGCTTTCATCTCTTCTGTAAACCACAAAACATAATGGTAAATGGCTTAACCAAATGGACATAAATGTTAGTACCATTATTTTCCCTTTGAGGGCCAAACTATCACAGCAGGAGTCCTGAATGAAGTACAGTGATGTAACAATATGTGTAGCTGTACACAGAATAGGATATGGGAAAAACATGATGACAAGTATCAGGATAATAAGGGGAACAGAATATGAAAGATTGGCTGGTAATCTGTTCTGATCTGAGCTGTATCATGTTTTAACTGTCAGCAGCAAAACTTGAACTGAATAGACTTCAAAGGAAATGAAACCCCACAAACGATGTAAAGAATTATCCAAAGGTTGCAATTTTATTTGTTTTCTGGGGCAGTCTATGTTAAGCAACGTTTTTGTTTTTTTTTTTTAATTAAAACAAAATGCAATCCAAGAGAAGAAAGATTTCCGTCAAAGAGGAAAAAAACAAATGCATACTCATAGAGAATAGATCAATTAATACACAATAAACTGTGAATTCACCTTTAAACTATGAGCACCTTGGTAATTCCCTTGGAAACTAATCTAATGCTTGTGAAGTAAAAGAGCTACTGTTTGATGCTTTGTTTAACAAGAATATTAATTAAAACTTGTTCAATACTGATATTTTGGATAACTGTATGTATTTGTACTATACAATGATGGGTAGAATGCATGCAGTAAAGACACTGTTTTATATTGTTTTGTTGTGAAATAATTTTTCTTCATAAGAAAGAAAAATATAATATTTTGGGGATGTACTTACTGGAGTGGGCACATTTGTGTTTTAATACTACTGTGTTGCTTATACAAGCTCTGACAAAATATAGCTATGGAGAGAAAAAAAACAAAACCTAACTACTGGTTAGTAATAGGCAGTTCTGTATAACATCAAAGAACAGACAAAAATTAATATTATTTTCAGCTGAAACTGCAAAGGAAATACACTTTAATTTGATAGTTTGCTTTCATGAGCATGCTTAAGTCATAGGACTTTCAAAAAGCTCTCTTTGACATTTCAGCAAAAGGATGCAAAATTGTAAAGGGCAGACAAGGTCTACCAATGCCAGAACTCCATATATGTATGGAAATTGCTGTTGTGTGTACAGTCTTTTAAATGCTTTCTAATTCCAGTTGAATTCAATAAATTCAATTTTCTTAAGCTGGATTTTCCTGATCCTGCACAAAAATTGAATTCACGGAGATGGAGGAAGAAATGATTATGTTGGTCTGGTCCTTTTGTCTAACAGCTCAGGCTGTGACCCGGGTTCACTACAAGATGTTAGTTAAAGGGCTTTCAAAGACGCATGAGACATAAGTCAACTTTTGCTCTTGATTCAGCTGAAGAGTTCATTTAAGTTTGGGGATTCTTAACCTGCAGAAAAGTTATCTCACTACCATAGTAAAGGGCATTTTGAATTACTGTTTCTTTATGACAGAACTGTTTCACTTCATATAGTATAAACACTGCAATATTAATTTATCCAGAGAGCGAGCACATAGGAATTATTCTCTAGCTTGAAGGCTCAGACTCTCACCCAGAAAAAAATAAAAAGTGATGATTCCTTCCACAAATTGTGTTTGCTGGCTCATGAAAAAGTTAAAGACTATCAACAGAAATCGAAGTGTCTTGTTTTTCCAATATTCACTTTTTTCTTCCCTCATCAAAAGCCCATATTCTCAATAACCATACATGGTTTTGATGAGAAATTTAATCTTAAAACAGGATGAAGACTCAGTCTAAAGTTGTCTGCAGGTAGGTTTGTGTTCTAAACAAGTAGTAGCAACATCATAATTTTTGATTAATTAGTATGTTATTTCTTTTCATTTTTCCCCAAAATTAACCCAAAATAACTGATGTAGGTGATATGCAAAATTCCATGTGGACAATTAACTATTTTTTGCTTGTACAGAAAATATTGTATTTATTCGGCATTCAGGAGGTTTTTTTCTAATTGTCTTCAGCTGTTTTACTGAAAGATCAGTTGCTCCTTACCTACCATTAGAAGATACTGGTTAAAACCAGTAGTCCTTACCCGTACTGAGTGGTGATTGTATTTATCACTATGAATTTTAGTACGCCTAATAATAAGATGGTATTTCATGGTTTAGACTAGTTTGTCATATGCAGTCCTTCAATTGCAGTAAGTTAATCCAATGAAAATAGGTAATTTACCTTAACAATGGTATAATTTTGGATTAAAAAATGCAGATTTAGTATTTATATCTCATTTTCCTCCTTTAAATTACCAATTAAAATTCAAATATGCTTGTCTTTTTATTGCATTTACTATCGGATTTATGATATAACTAAATCCTTTTACAGGGCCAGTGTCTTAGATTTCCAGTCTAACTCAAGGACAGAGCATACCCAGATATAGTCATAGTTGAAGTCCATCTCAAATACATCTGTTTAAAATATATAAAATCCTCTGAATTTTTTAACATGGTAATGAATTTTTCATGAATTAAATAAATTATTATTATAGCCCTTATGTACGTGTACTTGTGCATTTGTAAATATCTGTTCTTTAGATATGAAGTATGTTTAAGATAAACAAATCCACATGAATAATAAAAGACAAGACATACATTCAATTACTGTTATCTCTGTGTTATTCCTTCTTTTTTCTGATTCTAAGTTGTCATATCTACATAGTTTTAGGTGGCACACTGAATGGTATATTAATTGTTATAGTGTACTGTGAGCTGGTAATTTTGAAGTCCTTGATTTAAAATCTCACCTGTTCCTTCTGAATTTTTGGGTCCAAAAATGGCAAGAAGCCAATATATGATTACTTAAATACATTTCTCAGCTGAATTTGGAACTTAAAGTAGAATTCCATGATTCAAAGGCAAATTGTGGGCGTTTCTTTTTTGTGTCCTTACATAGAGTTTCCATAATACATTCTGCAACTTCTGTTACTCCTGGTGAACAATGGCAATAGCAAAAGACTGTGGCATATAAGATGAGAAGTAATGAATACAGAAAACTGCATATGAATACCTTGAAGAGTAACGTTCCCTCTGACTATCTTTTTCATTGCTTTGCTCAGTATATCTTCCAAGATGGAGCAAGGAATGGCTACAGCAGATAAACTATTGAGCTGACTGTGAACTTTGCCTTATAAATTTTTGACTTTTAAAGATTAAGCAGGTCTCCTTGTGCATGGCTACCTGTTCCCTCTGGGCTTGTTACAGTTGAAGTGAATGAAAAAGATGTTGCTCCCCCTCATCACACTTATCCCGGCATTCACTGAATGCAATGGTGGTCATCTCATTCACTTTGTTAGCATGTGGATCCAGCTCCTCAAATGCACAGAGAGCTAGGAGTGTTCTCAGCCATGCCATTTTGCACAACCTCATTCAGCTTCCCATGTGAGCCCCAAAACTGTTTTGTTTTTTTCAGTTGATTGTGAGCTATCATACCACATCACTCCAAGTAACTTCTCTCCTGTGTGTTTCCTTACAACCTCTGTATAGTAGTTTACTTGATCTATCCTCTGCTCTCTGCATATAAACCAAATTTATCTGCATGTTTTCTCCTTTTAAGAAGGCTTATGTGTACATGAAAATTAAGGTACTAAACAGGCAGTTGGATTTTTCTGGCATGTAATCTTCTAGTCTGCATCTACAAATGCTCACAGATGATTATGGTAACAAATATTCTAGACTCAATTAAAAATAATCTATTAAAAACATTTTTCTTGGTTATAGATGTAATAATATATGCAATTTATTTGAAGAAGTGGAAACTACTTACTGTTCATAATAGTTACATTTATTGTGGAAGTTCTGACTTTAAGTATAGGATATACTGCAAATAAAAAGTACAGGAAATAGCACAAGGTAGGAAACACTGAGGTTTTAACATCTACTGTTATAGCCAAGGAAAAACTGATTATAGATCAGAACAAAATCTATGATTCTGTTCATCCAACTATTCAACACAGACAACTCCTGCTGAAGTCACAGTGGGAATTCTGTATTCCGAAAGACTGTAAGATGATCCCTTTGAAATTGGCCTGATTTCTTTACATTTCTTTTGATTAGGTGATCACACTCCCTTTAGGTGTCTTTATAATATTCAACATACTCAAATTGGAAGCAGTAAGACATAGGAAATAAACAGATGCGCCCCCATATAGAAATTACTCATATTCACACCACACATTACAAACATAAGCCAAAAGATTACTTCTTCCTATCATTCTTAATGCTGTCCATTAACTAAACCTTTCATTAAAGTAATTAGGATTACACAGAGGCTAACAAAGCTGATTTATGTCTGTCCACCTTAAGGACTAAGAACTAACACTAAAGGCTCCTCATAAAACAAGAAGAGGAAAAAAAAATAGCGTTCTCTCTCTTGATTCAGGAAATTGAACAGTAGAATACCGTCACTGTTTGTAGCTTCAGAGACATACAAGAAGAGATATTAACTTTACAGCTATCAGGTAAAAAAGAGTACCGGAATCGTTATCAATCAGAAATCAATAAAGTGACACATTGAGCTTTCCTCAGAACAGACCTGAGATGCGAGCTACAGTGTCTGCTCATCTAAGCTTCCCCTGAATGGCAAGGTTTCCAGTGGGCTGTGTTGCAGCTGGTGGTGGGTACAAAATCCAGTGGCAGCATTTTTCAGTTCTTTCTGCTGTATTAGCATCAGCATGATGAAAATAAGCTGCCTTGTGTCACTCTTAAAGACACTCTTGTGTCTTTAAATTATCTTCTAAATGGTTAGAGCTGTATAGGTGAACCACCCCAAGGAACTGCAATTTAGTTCCTTCTTTCATGGGAAAGTCCAATGCTGAAGCATAGAATGCGGGCATCCCACGGAGTTTGTGGAAGGGATTCCCATGATGACACTTGACAGAATCCACGTCAAGATACTCAATGTACACAAAATGGTGTCACATCTGAAATGTTCACCAAAAGTATATTAGATGTTTAAGATGCCTAATAGTAACTGCAGTGATTGTGCCACTGCTAGTACGTATCTCGGTATCGACAGCTTTGTCTTAATTATAACCTTAAGAAGGGTAAAGTTAAGTGATATTAATAATTGAGCTTCATTTCCTTCTATTAAATGTGTGCAAAAGTTTATCTTTACAGACTGTCATGATCATATATTAATTAGTGCCTGTGAGAAAATAGGATATTGTTTTAAGTACCATTAATAACTCAAAAAAGTGTTTAATAGAATTTTCATTATTCTGAAGTTTACCATACTGTTTCAGTATTTTCTTTCCTGAATCTTTCCTGCTTAAATTGGAACGTGCATTTTATAAACAATATTTTATTTGAAAATGTTTTGTTATAAATCATTGTCATCAAACATTCTGCCATTGCATTCCATGCCATCTCATGGTAGTCCACAGGACTAAAATGGTTTAACTGATGCAAGACTTGACATAAAAAGACAAATTCAGGTGGGTTTTTTTTTCATGAATGCAAAACATCACTAAAATCAGTGAGAATTACATTGAGATTATACAAATAATGGAGAGTACATTTTGTTCCACTACCAAACTACATACTAGCCTCACAACATGCAAACAAGAAAAAAAAAATTGTTAGTCTCCAATTCACTGTTCATTCTTTGATATTCCTGTACTATTTTAATGCAATGAAATAAAAATTTCTTCCCTGTCAGTCATCCTGTAAAAAAGGACATATGCAATGAGGTGAGTTGGGGTCTACTGAGTTTATTTTCATCCCTCTTCTCATTGTCTGCTGTTTGGTCCAAAAAAGGTGCATTGCAGTTTGTGCTTTCCCAACCCTCTCACATTATGTTCAGTTATTTGAACAGCCTATAAAAATTGAAGGTACCTTAAATCAGGTAGCCAATTAATCTATGCCATCCAGTCTTGCAGCAGAAATATTAATTAACAAAAATTATGCCAGCAAATGGAAAAAAAATGTCAATTAATTTTCAAAATAAGTTATTATA
Organism: Calidris pugnax; assembly: GCF_001431845.1. Taxonomy (NCBI): domain Eukaryota; kingdom Metazoa; phylum Chordata; class Aves; order Charadriiformes; family Scolopacidae; genus Calidris; species Calidris pugnax. The sequence goes on along the minus strand of NW_015094510.1, from coordinate 9,965,676 downwards.
ATAGGGATAAAAACTCTGCTTCTGTTGGTAAATCAGTCTTTGAATGTTTGAAAGGCAGAATGTACTTGCTATTTGAGTTGTAGCCAATCCATACATACTAGGGTAATGATAACAGTGCAACCTGCTGTCAATTTACTGCATCAACATCCATCACATGAAGTTATTAAATATACATCCATCATTTGGTGTATTAGAAATAAAGTCATTGTAATAGAATTTTGTCATAAGATCAATAACTTGGAAAATAAATGTCTTGGTTTCACCTCGATGTTTACAGTGTTTGTTAGCAGGAGACCATTACCTTTTGACAATGTTCTATAGTGGTGGCAATATCTCTTAATTTAAGATCAAGTACAGTATATGTCCTTTAGTTCTTATATTATTTATAGATTTTTGCATTGGAGTTACTATGAGAAGGTACAATGAAACACCATTTGTTTTACTCTTTCTTTACTTTATTGCAAACCTGACTGCTCACACATTTGCATTAAATTGTTTCATGCTCCTGACTTATCTCTGCTGCACTGAAAATGTAATATACAATGAATGCAATACCATGTATTATTAAATGTATACCAAGCCTGCTGTCTGTCTTCAGCTGATATGTAGAATATGTGTAGGAGTTAGTGACATGAGAAGTTCTTCTTTGGATTTACTCAAGCATTGGTATAACTTCTTTGGCTACTGAACTTTTCTTGATTTACACTGACATAAATGAGAGAGCACTGTATACCTGCAAATATTTGTCATGACCACAGCACAGCTTTGAGATAATGCCTATATATTTTAGACAGTCTCAGTGGATTTTTCTCCCCCTCACAGGTTTTTAAATTATTTGAGACTATTACATATGCCCATACTGGAAATGAAGAACATAATTTACTATAAAATAAACATTGTTTGATTTTTTCCTCATGATATCTCTTATCAAATGTCAACATTAACATTAATTTCTGTTGACTGCTGATAAAAGAAGTGACAAAACACTGCCAAATTTCAGTGCTGCTTGGGAAAAGCTCCAGTGACTGGTGAGTGCTTGGTTTGCCTCTGTCCTGGAGAACAGATGACAGAAAATTCAGTAACATGACCAAACCCCAACTCTTCTCACTCGTGTTTCAACTACTGGGCACACTGTCACCAATCTTAGAAGAGAAAAGAAGAGAAATAGAATAAAATCCAGAGGCAGAAAGAGTTTTTTGGTGATATTGTGACTATCAGGAAGACTCTTCCTTTCTCTTTTCTTTGCCAGGTGGGAAAACTGGAAATTCTGGAACTGCGGTACTCCATTCTGTAATATAGATGATGTCATATTAGTATTTCATTGAATGTTTTTAGTTCTTTTTTTTTCTCATTATGCTTTCACTAATGCTTTTATTTCTACTAAGCTTAGAAAGCACTCATTTGGAAAGCAAGCAAGAGAAAATGCAGTTGTACACAAACAGTTCAAAAATCAAATGAAATTAACCACTGAAATATACTCAAAAATAAAAAAATAATAATAAAAAAAATATCCCTCAGAGAAGTTAATCTCTTTTGGATACACCAGAACTCCTGAGCTAATTGAACCTATATGCAAACAACACAATTGTTAGGAAATCATATGGATGAATTATAGAATTGCATTGCAATGTATGATTTATTATTTATGATATTTATAAGAAGATATTTTGAATGAAAACCTGATTCCATTTTTCTTTGAAGAACATGAATACCTGCAAAGATATTATCTGTACGTATATTTAAATGTACAAATACACACACACAAATATATGACTTGAATAAAAAAAATCAAAACCATTCTGAAGATTTACTTAAATAACATGACTTAAAACAAACTTAAAGAAAAGCCAGTGAAGTCATATGACTAAAAGTCCTTTGAACCCTAACTTCGTTGGAAATGCTATCATTTTTATAAAGTGCAAATGACAACTACATTTTAAGATCAGACAGAATTTCTTTAGAGTTATAGAAGAGATATAAAAATGATCTTTTAGATCATCTTGGTCAATCAAATGCAGAATTGTTCCTTGATATAATTCATACCTGTGGAATGGATCTCAGTGGAAAACTTGAAATAATTTTAAACTAATGCTAAGAATAGCCAGGTATGAAATATACAATATTTGCTTTATCTGCTTATCTCTGGTAATATTTTTTAAACATTCTTAGACTTTGTTCACTTTCTTGCTGTCTGTCCAGTCTACTCTCTATCTAATCTGCAGCAAATTACTCAGAATAGGCAAATATTCTTTTTTTCCTTCCTTATTATCTTGCAAAAATATAGGAAAAAAATATAGCCAAAGTAAAAAAAAAAATAAAAATTTGTGTCCTTAGACTCTCATCTTAGAATGGCAGTATGTATTTCCTTTCATAACTTATAATTAGCTTCCCAGATGAATAACTCATTCTTAGATATGCATTTTGGACCCCAGAATTAGAGTAGATGAATCACTCAGTAGTACATAATTTTATTAACATCTATATTTTTGAATGCATGTACTGTGACTACAGTTGACAGAAATAAAAGGAAATAAACACTATACCTAAATAAATAACTGCAAATATTATATACTAACCAAAAGCTGAGATGAATCTATAGTATGCATTGAAGTCAGCAGTACTATGCTGATGCCCTGGTTTGAGGTAAAACAGAACCAATTTTCTTTTTAGTAATTTTGCTTTTCAGCTAAGCCTGTGTCCTGGTTTAGCCTCTAACTGCAACAAAGAACCAAGTGGCAGCTGCTCTCTCACCCTGTCCATGTACCCCCGCCAGCCATGGAGGGAGAATTGGAAGAAAAAGACAAAACTCGTGGGTTGAGACAAAGGTAATTTGACAGAACAGCAAAGGGAACAAGAAAACAACAACAGTAACACTGATAGCGGAATGTACAAACACCATTATGGTACCACCACTCGCCAACTGGTCCCAGGATGCCACAGCCCACTCCCACTCAGCTGCTTCCTGCCCTCTTCCCCTGGCTAGCTCCAGGCTACAGACTGGGCATGGCTTGAATGGGATGGAATACCTATGTCCCTGCTAGATCCTGGGGAGTATTAACCCTATCCCCGCTGGAACCAGGCCAGCCTCTTCTAACTAACTGAACCCTCTGAAATCAACGACATATTTTTTCTGACGGTGTTGCCTTCTAGCAGATAAGGTCTGATGTTTACAGTTAATACCAAGGAATGGTACACAGAAAGGCTCTTGCTTAGACTTATTGCTATGACAATCAAGGTCAATTAGCTGCTATTTGTCCCGCTGGAGGGTCAGAAGCAGAAATGCATAGAAGGGTTACACCTGCTGGGAGGAGCAGACAGGACAGGTGACCCAAAACTGACCAACAAGGTATTCCATCCCATGTTCATGCCTCTAACTGCAACAAAGAACCAAGTGGCAGCTGCTCTCTCACCCTGTCCATGTACCCCCGCCAGCCATGGAGGGAGAATTGGAAGAAAAAGACAAAACTCGTGGGTTGAGACAAAGGTAATTTGACAGAACAGCAAAGGGAACAAGAAAACAACAACAGTAACACTGATAGCGGAATGTACAAACACCATTATGGTACCACCACTCGCCAACTGGTCCCAGGATGCCACAGCCCACTCCCACTCAGCTGCTTCCTGCCCTCTTCCCCTGGCTAGCTCCAGGCTACAGACTGGGCATGGCTTGAATGGGATGGAATACCTATGTCCCTGCTAGATCCTGGGGAGTATTAACCCTATCCCCGCTGGAACCAGGCCAGCCTCTTCTAACTAACTGAACCCTCTGAAATCAACGACATATTTTTTCTGACAGTGTTGCCTTCTAGCAGATAAGGTCTGATGTTTATAGTTAATACCAAGGAATGGTACACAGAAAGGCTCTTGCTTAGACTTATTGCTATGACAATCAAGGTCAATTAGCTGCTATTTGTCCCGCTGGAGGGTCAGAAGCAGAAATGCATAGAAGGGTTACACCTGCTGGGAGGAGCAGACAGGACAGGTGACCCAAAACTGACCAACAAGGTATTCCATCCCATGTTCATCATACTCAGTATAAAAGTTGAGGGATCAAAGGGTCAGGTCTTTCTTCAGTGGCTGATGTCCAAGGAGGACTCTGTCTGTTTGTCCGCCTTTCATCCTGATCCATGTGTTCCTGAAACCAGTTCCTGAGTTGAGCTCCCATCCATCACTGAGTGCACTGCCAGTGACATGATTGTCATCCTGTGACCTCAATACAGTTTTGTATATATTGTATATATTTCATTATTAATATTATTATCTTTTTTTATTATTATTTCAATAGTAGTATTTCATTAGTTTAGTTTCTTTTCAACTCATAAGCCTCTCCTCTCATTTTGTCTCCTCTCCTCTGAAGGGAGAGAGGTTAATGAGAGCATCTGTTATTCGTTTTAGTGGCCAGCCCAGTCCAAACTATGGCTAATTAAAATTTATTCATATATTGGGTAAAATTATGTGATCGCTGTTTTACTGAATGTTGCAATTGATAGCTTGTTTTTTCCCTGGCTTTCATCATCTACTGGTCTTATTTTATTGAATCTTGAGTAGGTTTGGAGCTATTCCTTGCAAAGTAACTGTCAAAATATTTCAAATTTGTTGGTGAAGGAAAGATTAGCAAATAGTATTTCAAATAAACTAATTTTTCATCTTTTTCACAGAGTACTCACAGAATAGAGACACATATGTTATGTGGTTGTCTCCTCCTTTTTGTGCTAGCAGTACTACAGACTTAAGATAAAATTACTTCCCCATTCTGTCAATAAAATTCATGAAAGTTTGTTCAGTTGCATCTAATGAAATTGCTAATGTCAGCAATGTGGATAGAAAATAACAGGCATGAAAGTAGAGCAGCACATTATGACTGGTAGTTGTATCATTTACTGTACCGAAACTGTTTTTATATTGACCCAAAATAGCATGAGCCTTGTTAATTCAGAACAGTAAGAGCATCCTTAGCCTGGTATATACTTCAAGTATGTGTTTGCCACCAATTTGGGGTGGTTTTTTCAACTGGAAGAAGTGTCTCAAGCAATCAACAATAATGAAAAGTATTTCTACCTTTTAGAAATGGACACTACAAGTGAAAACCGGTAACTTTGATCTAGCTCTTTGTAGTTCCCATTTCAACAACAAAATAATTGATTTTTCAAGAGTTCAGTTCTAATTAGGAACATACAGTGGTAAATTTTGAAAATCTGTCCACCTATTATGATACTGTAATTGGAGTGGAATCTATTTTTTTGTTTTCAGGCACAGTGACACAGAAACATGGAGATTCACTTGTTCAGTTCCCTGGGCTTTCTTCATTGCAGAGGGTTCTGCTGTACCCAGTAAAGTTACATGGTAAATGTTAAAAAAAAAAAAAAGAAAAAGAAAAAAGAAAAAAATATATTATCATACTGTACAGTCAATAATCAATTTTTAAGTAATCTTTACCAAACTTTCACTGGCACCAGTGGGTCAGTGTGCATGCTGCCAATATAAAATATTAATGAAACTGATAAAAAACCATGTATGGTCATGAATACGCTGCATAATGCAACACAGTGTGGGAGATGCCCAAACTAGCTCTCAGTAAGTTTGAACCTCTGTGTGAAGTGACACACTGTCAAGCAGGGAGACACAAGCTTACATCCTGAAACATCACAGAAGTGTCAGCCACAGCATCATAAGGAAATATCTCAAAGGTAGGAGGAATTAGCTTCTTGCAGCTCTGCTAAAATGACTATACTGATTACAGGTCTACAGCTAATTCTTTCTATGATAAACTTGTAAATCTCTGCACCCCTTGCTGTATAGACTACCATAGGATTTACCCTAAGGCCAGCACACATCAGGAAAAAAATGATACCATTGCAAAAATTATATTTCTGTTTCTGAATCCAGCAGAATTTATAATTATTAACATGGTAAAATAGTTAATATGACACAGTGGCAACATATAAAGTTGCTGAAAAAACATTTACCTCATAACCTGCAGTTTTTGGTCTCTTGATAATGCTTCAGCTTAGAAGGAGTAAACTAATCACATAATTGCTCTCACATTATACAGTTGTTCCCACATAAAGTAGTTGGCACTCAACTAACTAATCAGGTGTGATTACAACTGCAGTATTTGTGAATACTTAAAAAAAGAAATCTTCCTATAAATCTTAGGAAATGAAATTCAATATGATTGTAGCAAAGAAAATAATATGTAATAAACATTTGTGACAAGCACAAAGTCTGAAAATTAATGTTTGGTTTCCAGGACAGAGTGGTGTAAACAATGGATTCTTTTAAAATTCAGTGCTCAGGGTAAATCAGAGATCTGTAAAATAAAGAACGTGGCCAGGACTGAAATAGAAAGGTATCAGGGTTTCGACCATAAAGAAACAGAAGGAAATGCAAAAATATGTATTGTAAATGCCTCCTCCTAGTCAGTATGACCTCTGTTTAATTTTTTCGACTACTTAACTTTTTTTTCAGTTTGGATCTTTTTTGTTCAAATGTAGATGAAAATGAAAATGAAAAATATTTAAGCTAAACAAAAACTCTGACATTTTTGTAAGGTAAATAAAATGAAGTTTCTACAATCTTTGCTATAAAATTTTGAAAATAAAGTGTACCAGCATGTTTTGTACTCCAATATCTCCAATATTTGGACTGAAATTATTAACTTAATTTTAATCAAGTATATCTATAGTTACTATCCCTAATTCATTCCACTTAGTAAGCTGAAGGAAATGTAAGTTTCCTAATAGTAACACAAAGACCAAAATGCTACTGACAGTTTGAATAGCTATTCTGCAGGCTTTACTATGATACATTAACACTCTTTACCTCTGTATTTTTGCTTCATTCCATTTTTTCATCCACAGAAGTTGTAGACTACTTGTAGAAAAAAACGGGTTTAGCACAGCGTACACATGAATGAAGGTTGTTGAAGTTTACATCTGACCCCTCCCTGCAGCCCCTCAGAGCCACCATCTTCAAATGCCATTTGGCCCTGAGGTTCCCTGCACCATATTGTAATGTGATTTATCTGAATGCACGGAGTCTGGTGCCTAAGTTAATCAAGATTAATTTGAAGATACCAGTATTTCTAAAGAGGTGCTGTTTCACAGAAGTAAGGATTTTAACCATCACAGTTTTTAAATATGTGCATATTATTAACATTTATTTTATTTAAATACTTGCATAAATTTTAGCAAACCACCACTTTGTTTCACAAGGAACTTTAGAAGCACTACTACCTTTAGTTACCAGCATACCTATTACTAATAGCTATCCAACCTGTGTTAACATTCACTCAGTGTCAAAATATCAGGATCTTACTAATTTGTACCTAGACTTCTGTAAGTGTTCCAAAATCCAGGAAAGAAATGAATGCAGAGGTAAAATCTGAACTGTTACGGCTTTTTAAAGTTTCTTTTACTGAGTATTATGAAAAAAAAAGAAAAAAAAAGATAAGTGCTCTCAAGCATACTTAATATCTCAAGCCAAAGGCGTATGACACAGTGATGGGAATTTATTGGGTAACTGGGAGGAGTAATTTTACTGTGAACAATTTCCCCCGTATTCTGCAGTTAGTCATGACCATAAGAAAAGGCATTAGGTTTGTCTATAATATTTGTATCTTTTCCCTGTGTTGTTCTCAGAAAAGCAAAGCATTTAAAAAATATTGTGGTTTTTTTTGTTGTTTTTGTTTGTTTTGGTTTGTTTGTTTGTTTGTTTTAAATGGTATTGTATAAAAAAGGAAAAAAATACAAACCCATGAAAATCTGTGAAGGTTAAAACATAAAAGGTAGAGTATTTTACACTTATAGAAAAAAAAAAAAGAAACTTTATGGAATTCCACACATAATGAAGACCAGGGTCCTAGCCAGAAAAAAAAAAATCAGTAAGCTTCACTAAAAACTATGGTGATTCACTAGTTTACAGAACTGAAAATCAGCGCAACATTCTTATAAATTTTTGACTTTTAAAGATTAAGCAGGTCTCCTTGTGCATGGCTACCTGTTCCCTCTGGGCTTGTTACAGTTGAAGTGAATGAAAAAGATGTTGCTCCCCCTCATCACACTTATCCCGGCATTCACTGAATGCAATGGTGGTCATCTCATTCACTTTGTTAGCATGTGGATCCAGCTCCTCAAATGCACAGAGAGCTAGGAGTGTTCTCAGCCATGCCATTTTGCACAACCTCATTCAGCTTCCCATGTGAGCCCCAAAACTGTTTTGTTTTTTTCAGTTGATTGTGAGCTATCATACCACATCACTCCAAGTAACTTCTCTCCTGTGTGTTTCCTTACAACCTCTGTATAGTAGTTTACTTGATCTATCCTCTGCTCTCTGCATATAAACCAAATTTATCTGCATGTTTTCTCCTTTTAAGAAGGCTTATGTGTACATGAAAATTAAGGTACTAAACAGGCAGTTGGATTTTTCTGGCATGTAATCTTCTAGTCTGCATCTACAAATGCTCACAGATGATTATGGTAACAAATATTCTAGACTCAATTAAAAATAATCTATTAAAAACATTTTTCTTGGTTATAGATGTAATAATATATGCAATTTATTTGAAGAAGTGGAAACTACTTACTGTTCATAATAGTTACATTTATTGTGGAAGTTCTGACTTTAAGTATAGGATATACTGCAAATAAAAAGTACAGGAAATAGCACAAGGTAGGAAACACTGAGGTTTTAACATCTACTGTTATAGCCAAGGAAAAACTGATTATAGATCAGAACAAAATCTATGATTCTGTTCATCCAACTATTCAACACAGACAACTCCTGCTGAAGTCACAGTGGGAATTCTGTATTCCGAAAGACTGTAAGATGATCCCTTTGAAATTGGCCTGATTTCTTTACATTTCTTTTGATTAGGTGATCACACTCCCTTTAGGTGTCTTTATAATATTCAACATACTCAAATTGGAAGCAGTAAGACATAGGAAATAAACAGATGCGCCCCCATATAGAAATTACTCATATTCACACCACACATTACAAACATAAGCCAAAAGATTACTTCTTCCTATCATTCTTAATGCTGTCCATTAACTAAACCTTTCATTAAAGTAATTAGGATTACACAGAGGCTAACAAAGCTGATTTATGTCTGTCCACCTTAAGGACTAAGAACTAACACTAAAGGCTCCTCATAAAACAAGAAGAGGAAAAAAAAATAGCGTTCTCTCTCTTGATTCAGGAAATTGAACAGTAGAATACCGTCACTGTTTGTAGCTTCAGAGACATACAAGAAGAGATATTAACTTTACAGCTATCAGGTAAAAAAGAGTACCGGAATCGTTATCAATCAGAAATCAATAAAGTGACACATTGAGCTTTCCTCAGAACAGACCTGAGATGCGAGCTACAGTGTCTGCTCATCTAAGCTTCCCCTGAATGGCAAGGTTTCCAGTGGGCTGTGTTGCAGCTGGTGGTGGGTACAAAATCCAGTGGCAGCATTTTTCAGTTCTTTCTGCTGTATTAGCATCAGCATGATGAAAATAAGCTGCCTTGTGTCACTCTTAAAGACACTCTTGTGTCTTTAAATTATCTTCTAAATGGTTAGAGCTGTATAGGTGAACCACCCCAAGGAACTGCAATTTAGTTCCTTCTTTCATGGGAAAGTCCAATGCTGAAGCATAGAATGCGGGCATCCCACGGAGTTTGTGGAAGGGATTCCCATGATGACACTTGACAGAATCCACGTCAAGATACTCAATGTACACAAAATGGTGTCACATCTGAAATGTTCACCAAAAGTATATTAGATGTTTAAGATGCCTAATAGTAACTGCAGTGATTGTGCCACTGCTAGTACGTATCTCGGTATCGACAGCTTTGTCTTAATTATAACCTTAAGAAGGGTAAAGTTAAGTGATATTAATAATTGAGCTTCATTTCCTTCTATTAAATGTGTGCAAAAGTTTATCTTTACAGACTGTCATGATCATATATTAATTAGTGCCTGTGAGAAAATAGGATATTGTTTTAAGTACCATTAATAACTCAAAAAAGTGTTTAATAGAATTTTCATTATTCTGAAGTTTACCATACTGTTTCAGTATTTTCTTTCCTGAATCTTTCCTGCTTAAATTGGAACGTGCATTTTATAAACAATATTTTATTTGAAAATGTTTTGTTATAAATCATTGTCATCAAACATTCTGCCATTGCATTCCATGCCATCTCATGGTAGTCCACAGGACTAAAATGGTTTAACTGATGCAAGACTTGACATAAAAAGACAAATTCAGGTGGGTTTTTTTTTCATGAATGCAAAACATCACTAAAATCAGTGAGAATTACATTGAGATTATACAAATAATGGAGAGTACATTTTGTTCCACTACCAAACTACATACTAGCCTCACAACATGCAAACAAGAAAAAAAAAATTGTTAGTCTCCAATTCACTGTTCATTCTTTGATATTCCTGTACTATTTTAATGCAATGAAATAAAAATTTCTTCCCTGTCAGTCATCCTGTAAAAAAGGACATATGCAATGAGGTGAGTTGGGGTCTACTGAGTTTATTTTCATCCCTCTTCTCATTGTCTGCTGTTTGGTCCAAAAAAGGTGCATTGCAGTTTGTGCTTTCCCAACCCTCTCACATTATGTTCAGTTATTTGAACAGCCTATAAAAATTGAAGGTACCTTAAATCAGGTAGCCAATTAATCTATGCCATCCAGTCTTGCAGCAGAAATATTAATTAACAAAAATTATGCCAGCAAATGGAAAAAAAATGTCAATTAATTTTCAAAATAAGTTATTATAATAGGGATAAAAACTCTGCTTCTGTTGGTAAATCAGTCTTTGAATGTTTGAAAGGCAGAATGTACTTGCTATTTGAGTTGTAGCCAATCCATACATACTAGGGTAATGATAACAGTGCAACCTGCTGTCAATTTACTGCATCAACATCCATCACATGAAGTTATTAAATATACATCCATCATTTGGTGTATTAGAAATAAAGTCATTGTAATAGAATTTTGTCATAAGATCAATAACTTGGAAAATAAATGTCTTGGTTTCACCTCGATGTTTACAGTGTTTGTTAGCAGGAGACCATTACCTTTTGACAATGTTCTATAGTGGTGGCAATATCTCTTAATTTAAGATCAAGTACAGTATATGTCCTTTAGTTCTTATATTATTTATAGATTTTTGCATTGGAGTTACTATGAGAAGGTACAATGAAACACCATTTGTTTTACTCTTTCTTTACTTTATTGCAAACCTGACTGCTCACACATTTGCATTAAATTGTTTCATGCTCCTGACTTATCTCTGCTGCACTGAAAATGTAATATACAATGAATGCAATACCATGTATTATTAAATGTATACCAAGCCTGCTGTCTGTCTTCAGCTGATATGTAGAATATGTGTAGGAGTTAGTGACATGAGAAGTTCTTCTTTGGATTTACTCAAGCATTGGTATAACTTCTTTGGCTACTGAACTTTTCTTGATTTACACTGACATAAATGAGAGAGCACTGTATACCTGCAAATATTTGTCATGACCACAGCACAGCTTTGAGATAATGCCTATATATTTTAGACAGTCTCAGTGGATTTTTCTCCCCCTCACAGGTTTTTAAATTATTTGAGACTATTACATATGCCCATACTGGAAATGAAGAACATAATTTACTATAAAATAAACATTGTTTGATTTTTTCCTCATGATATCTCTTATCAAATGTCAACATTAACATTAATTTCTGTTGACTGCTGATAAAAGAAGTGACAAAACACTGCCAAATTTCAGTGCTGCTTGGGAAAAGCTCCAGTGACTGGTGAGTGCTTGGTTTGCCTCTATCCTGGAGAACAGATGACAGAAAATTCAGTAACATGACCAAACCCCAACTCTTCTCACTCGTGTTTCAACTACTGGGCACACTGTCACCAATCTTAGAAGAGAAAAGAAGAGAAATAGAATAAAATCCAGAGGCAGAAAGAGTTTTTTGGTGATATTGTGACTATCAGGAAGACTCTTCCTTTCTCTTTTCTTTGCCAGGTGGGAAAACTGGAAATTCTGGAACTGCGGTACTCCATTCTGTAATATAGATGATGTCATATTAGTATTTCATTGAATGTTTTTAGTTCTTTTTTTTTCTCATTATGCTTTCACTAATGCTTTTATTTCTACTAAGCTTAGAAAGCACTCATTTGGAAAGCAAGCAAGAGAAAATGCAGTTGTACACAAACAGTTCAAAAATCAAATGAAATTAACCACTGAAATATACTCAAAAATAAAAAAATAATAATAAAAAAAATATCCCTCAGAGAAGTTAATCTCTTTTGGATACACCAGAACTCCTGAGCTAATTGAACCTATATGCAAACAACACAATTGTTAGGAAATCATATGGATGAATTATAGAATTGCATTGCAATGTATGATTTATTATTTATGATATTTATAAGAAGATATTTTGAATGAAAACCTGATTCCATTTTTCTTTGAAGAACATGAATACCTGCAAAGATATTATCTGTACGTATATTTAAATGTACAAATACACACACACAAATATATGACTTGAATAAAAAAAATCAAAACCATTCTGAAGATTTACTTAAATAACATGACTTAAAACAAACTTAAAGAAAAGCCAGTGAAGTCATATGACTAAAAGTCCTTTGAACCCTAACTTCGTTGGAAATGCTATCATTTTTATAAAGTGCAAATGACAACTACATTTTAAGATCAGACAGAATTTCTTTAGAGTTATAGAAGAGATATAAAAATGATCTTTTAGATCATCTTGGTCAATCAAATGCAGAATTGTTCCTTGATATAATTCATACCTGTGGAATGGATCTCAGTGGAAAACTTGAAATAATTTTAAACTAATGCTAAGAATAGCCAGGTATGAAATATACAATATTTGCTTTATCTGCTTATCTCTGGTAATATTTTTTAAACATTCTTAGACTTTGTTCACTTTCTTGCTGTCTGTCCAGTCTACTCTCTATCTAATCTGCAGCAAATTACTCAGAATAGGCAAATATTCTTTTTTTTCTTCCTTATTATCTTGCAAAAATATAGGAAAAAAATATAGCCAAAGTAAAAAAAAAAATAAAAATTTGTGTCCTTAGACTCTCATCTTAGAATGGCAGTATGTATTTCCTTTCATAACTTATAATTAGCTTCCCAGATGAATAACTCATTCTTAGATATGCATTTTGGACCCCAGAATTAGAGTAGATGAATCACTCAGTAGTACATAATTTTATTAACATCTATATTTTTGAATGCATGTACTGTGACTACAGTTGACAGAAATAAAAGGAAATAAACACTATACCTAAATAAATAACTGCAAATATTATATACTAACCAAAAGCTGAGATGAATCTATAGTATGCATTGAAGTCAGCAGTACTATGCTGATGCCCTGGTTTGAGGTAAAACAGAACCAATTTTCTTTTTAGTAATTTTGTTTTTCAGCTAAGCCTGTGTCCTGGTTTAGCCTCTAACTGCAACAAAGAACCAAGTGGCAGCTGCTCTCTCACCCTGTCCATGTACCCCCGCCAGCCATGGAGGGAGAATTGGAAGAAAAAGACAAAACTCGTGGGTTGAGACAAAGGTAATTTGACAGAACAGCAAAGGGAACAAGAAAACAACAACAGTAACACTGATAGCGGAATGTACAAACACCATTATGGTACCACCACTCGCCAACTGGTCCCAGGATGCCACAGCCCACTCCCACTCAGCTGCTTCCTGCCCTCTTCCCCTGGCTAGCTCCAGGCTACAGACTGGGCATGGCTTGAATGGGATGGAATACCTATGTCCCTGCTAGATCCTGGGGAGTATTAACCCTATCCCCGCTGGAACCAGGCCAGCCTCTTCTAACTAACTGAACCCTCTGAAATCAACGACATATTTTTTCTGACGGTGTTGCCTTCTAGCAGATAAGGTCTGATGTTTACAGTTAATACCAAGGAATGGTACACAGAAAGGCTCTTGCTTAGACTTATTGCTATGACAATCAAGGTCAATTAGCTGCTATTTGTCCCGCTGGAGGGTCAGAAGCAGAAATGCATAGAAGGGTTACACCTGCTGGGAGGAGCAGACAGGACAGGTGACCCAAAACTGACCAACAAGGTATTCCATCCCATGTTCATCATACTCAGTATAAAAGTTGAGGGATCAAAGGGTCAGGTCTTTCTTCAGTGGCTGATGTCCAAGGAGGACTCTGTCTGTTTGTCCGCCTTTCATCCTGATCCATGTGTTCCTGAAACCAGTTCCTGAGTTGAGCTCCCATCCATCACTGAGTGCACTGCCAGTGACATGATTGTCATCCTGTGACCTCAATACAGTTTTGTATATATTGTATATATTTCATTATTAATATTATTATCTTTTTTTATTATTATTTCAATAGTAGCTGCCCTCTTCCCCTGGCTAGCTCCAGGCTACAGACTGGGCATGGCTTGAATGGGATGGAATACCTATGTCCCTGCTAGATCCTGGGGAGTATTAACCCTATCCCCGCTGGAACCAGGCCAGCCTCTTCTAACTAACTGAACCCTCTGAAATCAACGACATATTTTTTCTGACGGTGTTGCCTTCTAGCAGATAAGGTCTGATGTTTACAGTTAATACCAAGGAATGGTACACAGAAAGGCTCTTGCTTAGACTTATTGCTATGACAATCAAGGTCAATTAGCTGCTATTTGTCCCGCTGGAGGGTCAGAAGCAGAAATGCATAGAAGGGTTACACCTGCTGGGAGGAGCAGACAGGACAGGTGACCCAAAACTGACCAACAAGGTATTCCATCCCATGTTCATCATACTCAGTATAAAAGTTGAGGGATCAAAGGGTCAGGTCTTTCTTCAGTGGCTGATGTCCAAGGAGGACTCTGTCTGTTTGTCCGCCTTTCATCCTGATCCATGTGTTCCTGAAACCAGTTCCTGAGTTGAGCTCCCATCCATCACTGAGTGCACTGCCAGTGACATGATTGTCATCCTGTGACCTCAATACAGTTTTGTATATATTGTATATATTTCATTATTAATATTATTATCTTTTTTTATTATTATTTCAATAGTAGTATTTCATTAGTTTAGTTTCTTTTCAACTCATAAGCCTCTCCTCTCATTTTGTCTCCTCTCCTCTGAAGGGAGAGAGGTTAATGAGAGCATCTGTTATTCGTTTTAGTGGCCAGCCCAGTCCAAACTATGGCTAATTAAAATTTATTCATATATTGGGTAAAATTATGTGATCGCTGTTTTACTGAATGTTGCAATTGATAGCTTGTTTTTTCCCTGGCTTTCATCATCTACTGGTCTTATTTTATTGAATCTTGAGTAGGTTTGGAGCTATTCCTTGCAAAGTAACTGTCAAAATATTTCAAATTTGTTGGTGAAGGAAAGATTAGCAAATAGTATTTCAAATAAACTAATTTTTCATCTTTTTCACAGAGTACTCACAGAATAGAGACACATATGTTATGTGGTTGTCTCCTCCTTTTTGTGCTAGCAGTACTACAGACTTAAGATAAAATTACTTCCCCATTCTGTCAATAAAATTCATGAAAGTTTGTTCAGTTGCATCTAATGAAATTGCTAATGTCAGCAATGTGGATAGAAAATAACAGGCATGAAAGTAGAGCAGCACATTATGACTGGTAGTTGTATCATTTACTGTACCGAAACTGTTTTTATATTGACCCAAAATAGCATGAGCCTTGTTAATTCAGAACAGTAAGAGCATCCTTAGCCTGGTATGTACTTCAAGTATGTGTTTGCCACCAATTTGGGGTGGTTTTTTCAACTGGAAGAAGTGTCTCAAGCAATCAACAATAATGAAAAGTATTTCTACCTTTTAGAAATGGACACTACAAGTGAAAACCGGTAACTTTGATCTAGCTCTTTGTAGTTCCCATTTCAACAACAAAATAATTGATTTTTCAAGAGTTCAGTTCTAATTAGGAACATACAGTGGTAAATTTTGAAAATCTGTCCACCTATTATGATACTGTAATTGGAGTGGAATCTATTTTTTTGTTTTCAGGCACAGTGACACAGAAACATGGAGATTCACTTGTTCAGTTCCCTGGGCTTTCTTCATTGCAGAGGGTTCTGCTGTACCCAGTAAAGTTACATGGTAAATGTTAAAAAAAAAAAAAAAGAAAAAGAAAAAAGAAAAAAATATATTATCATACTGTACAGTCAATAATCAATTTTTAAGTAATCTTTACCAAACTTTCACTGGCACCAGTGGGTCAGTGTGCATGCTGCCAATATAAAATATTAATGAAACTGATAAAAAACCATGTATGGTCATGAATACGCTGCATAATGCAACACAGTGTGGGAGATGCCCAAACTAGCTCTCAGTAAGTTTGAACCTCTGTGTGAAGTGACACACTGTCAAGCAGGGAGACACAAGCTTACATCCCGAAACATCACAGAAGTGTCAGCCACAGCATCATAAGGAAATATCTCAAAGGTAGGAGGAATTAGCTTCTTGCAGCTCTGCTAAAATGACTATACTGATTACAGGTCTACAGCTAATTCTTTCTATGATAAACTTGTAAATCTCTGCACCCCTTGCTGTATAGACTACCATAGGATTTACCCTAAGGCCAGCACACATCAGGAAAAAAATGATACCATTGCAAAAATTATATTTCTGTTTCTGAATCCAGCAGAATTTATAATTATTAACATGGTAAAATAGTTAATATGACACAGTGGCAACATATAAAGTTGCTGAAAAAACATTTACCTCATAACCTGCAGTTTTTGGTCTCTTGATAATGCTTCAGCTTAGAAGGAGTAAACTAATCACATAATTGCTCTCACATTATACAGTTGTTCCCACATAAAGTAGTTGGCACTCAACTAACTAATCAGGTGTGATTACAACTGCAGTATTTGTGAATACTTAAAAAAAGAAATCTTCCTATAAATCTTAGGAAATGAAATTCAATATGATTGTAGCAAAGAAAATAATATGTAATAAACATTTGTGACAAGCACAAAGTCTGAAAATTAATGTTTGGTTTCCAGGACAGAGTGGTGTAAACAATGGATTCTTTTAAAATTCAGTGCTCAGGGTAAATCAGAGATCTGTAAAATAAAGAACGTGGCCAGGACTGAAATAGAAAGGTATCAGGGTTTCGACCATAAAGAAACAGAAGGAAATGCAAAAATATGTATTGTAAATGCCTCCTCCTAGTCAGTATGACCTCTGTTTAATTTTTTCGACTACTTAACTTTTTTTTCAGTTTGGATCTTTTTTGTTCAAATGTAGATGAAAATGAAAATGAAAAATATTTAAGCTAAACAAAAACTCTGACATTTTTGTAAGGTAAATAAAATGAAGTTTCTACAATCTTTGCTATAAAATTTTGAAAATAAAGTGTACCAGCATGTTTTGTACTCCAATATCTCCAATATTTGGACTGAAATTATTAACTTAATTTTAATCAAGTATATCTATAGTTACTATCCCTAATTCATTCCACTTAGTAAGCTGAAGGAAATGTAAGTTTCCTAATAGTAACACAAAGACCAAAATGCTACTGACAGTTTGAATAGCTATTCTGCAGGCTTTACTATGATACATTAACACTCTTTACCTCTGTATTTTTGCTTCATTCCATTTTTTCATCCACAGAAGTTGTAGACTACTTGTAGAAAAAAACGGGTTTAGCACAGCGTACACATGAATGAAGGTTGTTGAAGTTTACATCTGACCCCTCCCTGCAGCCCCTCAGAGCCACCATCTTCAAATGCCATTTGGCCCTGAGGTTCCCTGCACCATATTGTAATGTGATTTATCTGAATGCACGGAGTCTGGTGCCTAAGTTAATCAAGATTAATTTGAAGATACCAGTATTTCTAAAGAGGTGCTGTTTCACAGAAGTAAGGATTTTAACCATCACAGTTTTTAAATATGTGCATATTATTAACATTTATTTTATTTAAATACTTGCATAAATTTTAGCAAACCACCACTTTGTTTCACAAGGAACTTTAGAAGCACTACTACCTTTAGTTACCAGCATACCTATTACTAATAGCTATCCAACCTGTGTTAACATTCACTCAGTGTCAAAATATCAGGATCTTACTAATTTGTACCTAGACTTCTGTAAGTGTTCCAAAATCCAGGAAAGAAATGAATGCAGAGGTAAAATCTGAACTGTTACGGCTTTTTAAAGTTTCTTTTACTGAGTATTATGAAAAAAAAAGAAAAAAAAAGATAAGTGCTCTCAAGCATACTTAATATCTCAAGCCAAAGGCGTATGACACAGTGATGGGAATTTATTGGGTAACTGGGAGGAGTAATTTTACTGTGAACAATTTCCCCCGTATTCTGCAGTTAGTCATGACCATAAGAAAAGGCATTAGGTTTGTCTATAATATTTGTATCTTTTCCCTGTGTTGTTCTCAGAAAAGCAAAGCATTTAAAAAATATTGTGGTTTTTTTTGTTGTTTTTGTTTGTTTTGGTTTGTTTGTTTGTTTGTTTTAAATGGTATTGTATAAAAAAGGAAAAAAATACAAACCCATGAAAATCTGTGAAGGTTAAAACATAAAAGGTAGAGTATTTTACACTTATAGAAAAAAAAAAAAGAAACTTTATGGAATTCCACACATAATGAAGACCAGGGTCCTAGCCAGAAAAAAAAAAATCAGTAAGCTTCACTAAAAACTATGGTGATTCACTAGTTTACAGAACTGAAAATCAGCGCAACATTATTTGAAAGTCAACCATAGTAAAATTTATCTCAGTATTTAAATTATCTTCAGCTTTATTTAAATCTACACAGTCTGTGTATCATAAACAACGCTAATTGGAGCAACAGCAACAAGAACATTTACTCCAATACCTTATAAAATATTTCATCACTATTGCATAACATAATAAACCTAAGTCTTGGGTAGGCAAAGGGAGATTTAATTTACTTTCTGGTATATAAAAGTGAGTGGTTCACACACTTCTGTGTCTGATCTAGAACAGGAAAGTTTATTGTCTTTTATTTTTTTATTTACCACAGTGCAACCACAGGTAAGCAAACAGAATAAAACAGCATAGAAGAAGAATTATTTTTCTTTATTTTTCAGAGAGAAAAAAAAATTTAAGGCATAGGATTATTAATCTTATCTTCATTAACATACTTTGCTGACTGATAAAATGAATGATCACTTTCTATCTGAAGTCATGACTTCATATTTCTGAAATCTGTTGTTTAAAGTGTCCTGACTCCAGACAAAATGCGAAACTCTTCAGTTTACCAACAGCTGGTTTGAAATGGGTTTAATAGAATTGCCTCATTTTAGGTTCTAATTACCCATGTGAAAATATTATAATCAAATGAAAGGGTGAAATTAATCTGCTGGAATTCAATCAGAAAGTTGATTTGGAGGCTAGGTAATGCCAAACCTCCAAGCTCTCTCCTTCAGCCCTTCAAATTATTTAGTAATCAATTCACAGTTATGACTTTTTAAAAGGCATTTTAAAATGTCTTTGAAGTCTGTTAGATTATAGGTAATTTGTAAAGCAGTGAATAGCTTTTTTTTTTATTTACTTGCAGACTTGAAGTGCTACAAAATATTCAATATAATTAAACTATTTAAAACTTGTTTTTTTATACTGAGAGAGGTCTTCTAAAGTGATAAATGCTCACTCTGGGATTGCCATTCTCTGGAAAACTCAAACTCCCACAGACGTAGAGGCACATAGTTTGCCAAAAAGGGTTCATACAAGTTCATTTTTTCAAACGAATTCATGCAACTTATGTTTCTGAAGCTGTCCTAGAAAACCACAGGAAAAGATTTATAGAGTGAGCATATTCTGAGGAAAGAAGGAGGTACTTTGTTACATAGTGAAACTTCCTGTATAAAAGGACCAGGGCACTTTGCCGAATCAGTCCTTTTTCAAAGAGAATTCAAATTTCTTTTTCTAAGGAAGGAGCAAACAATGATCAACTGCCCTTCTGCCTCTTATTGTGTCTTTGTCTGTTAATTTTACAGTTTTGTCAAGTGGATCCCAACTCTTCTAAGCAGTTTTTGAGCCCCACAGAGGGGTCCATGGTTAGAAGAGCCAACCCCTGTTGTCAACACCAGTCCAAAAGCAGATTTGACCCACAGGATCTCTTCACTACTCCTTCAAGCCTTTCCACCTCACTGTCAGTAACAAAGGAAAGAAAAAAACCCAAAACATAAGGTCCTCTATGTCCTTGACCATTTCCCCAGTGTGTCAGAGAGAGAAGACAGGAAAGCACCCAGCTTTCTCTTGGAAACATAAGCACTGGATTTGAAACTTAACTGGAAAGACAATGCATTTAACCTTTTATATAAAAAGCAGAGCCAATCCTGAGATCTGAAAACTGAAAACTAATTCTTTAGTTTTCAGCAGGGATAGTCTTGCCTGATATTATTTTAGATCTCATTCTTTCCTCATGACTCTCACACCCACCTGTGCTACTTCGTAGCCCCTCAGTCAGGCCCACAACTTCAATTGCCCTCAGAATAAAAAGGGCCTAAAATGAAGTTTGCAGTTCTGAGTGAGTACTCTAGTGAGAAGGCAATTATGCAAAAAGCAGGTCTCTTTCTGTTGACAAAGACACTGTAAAAGCAAGCTTGGCAGTTTCTGTATCTGCACATAAGGCACAATTGGAAAGTAGGTGTCACTTGATCATGTATTTATTTAATGATTGATTCTGCTCTGGTTGGATCTTTAGGACTCATCTCCTGTTTAGATGGACTAGATCTTAGTTTATCTCTTCCTAGTTCTCACCGTTTGCCTGGCTGAATTGTATTACCTTATAAATACAATTTAATTTATTTATATCTAAATGCATGACTTCCTTTTCAGCTGTATTGAACCAGATATTGTTTGATGATGAAAGTTTCAGGATTGTCATCACTTTTTCATAACTTTACATGTACTTGATTTCATTTAAGATATTTAAATAGTTGTCTGACAAAATGCACACTTTTTCTTTTTTGTCTTGCTTTCTACCCAGTTATGTCTAAGGCCACATTTCAGTCACTTGAATCTGACATCATAGAAAATACACACCAATGAAAGTCATAATTTAGAGAAAACTTTATGTTTAATTTAGTTGTCTCAATAACTCCAAAGGCAAGTTATCAGATTTTTCACCAGCGCCTGTACATAACCACAAATAGTTCTACGTCACCTTAGGGTGATACATGCATAATCCTTGCCCTTTCTTCCTATATAAACATGAAACTCTTATAAAAGCAGGATATTATAGGTGAGGGTATAGAGCTACTAATCATAGTTCATCCAATGTTTGGGTTTTTGGAGGGTTCTGTCTCCATATGAACATGAAAATTCTGTAACAATTCATAGAGACAAAATGTCATTCGACACAATTCCAAATATTTTTTAACAGATTACATGATATAAGTTAAAATATTCTGTTGCTCTCTTCAGATAAATGTCACTTTTTCCTAAAAATTAAGTTCATCAAGATGCATCAGCATGCATGTAATAGGTCTTTTCACAAGTGTCAGGTTAGGTACATACACAGGTGTGAAGGCTGGAAACAATGACTCCTTTAATTTCTTTTTTGGTCTACCTAATCAGCAGATTTATAAAACCAGAAATAGAAGTTCCTCCAGTATATTTATGCTAAACTTTTGCAATTATGTTGTTACATGAATAAGCTTTCAACTTTGAGAGCAGTCTGTATATCCACTTAGTCATCTAATTAGAGTATGGAAACACTTCAACAAAACTTAAGGTTCGATAACACCTGTTTTAAGGAAGCCTTCCTAGTCATCTGAAGTTGTATTTGAGGTTTCCTCTGTATCAGACTGCCTGAGATCTAAGACAAGGTGTTTTAAATTAAGTGAGCTAAACTCATTTCTAAACTAATTCATTCAAGACAGCCTGTCAATATTACTAAATTTAATCAGATAACAGTACTTTGTACAGAAATGACTATACATGAAAAGGTACAATGTTCTTTTCACTTGTGGTCTCAGGATTGCTCTGCAAATGCCAATTCAACACAAATGCTCGTAGTATTTTGTTGCAAATTGCTAGGATGTCAGCAGCTCCCTGAGTCTAGTTTGAACATTTTATAAGTAATTAAGGTATCCCTTATCAGTAGTTTGTAGCTTTAGCTAAACAATAAAGTCTGTATCAACTGTTTCGTGGGTTTGTGGGTTTTTTTGTTTTGGTTTGGTTTTTTTAGGGTTGTTTTTGTTTTTTGTTGTTTTTTTTTTTTCCCCAATTCAACCTCCTCTCAGTTTCTCTCACTATCCATATAGTCAATGGTTTCCCCTCTGCCAAGTGCCTCACTGAGATCTGATTTAGTGCATGTGGACATTAGATGCCACTGAAAACTTCCTGCTAATGAAGGTAAAGGACAAAACCAGACTACAGTTCTGCCTGAAACATCCCTCAAGTTGTGCCTGCAGAGTAGTTTGGTTTGTACACAATATGTCTGAGAATGAATTGGGCTTACTGCACATGGAAACCTATGCAGTGATTGCACAAAAGATGTGGTGCATCCTAGAAATACCATTCTTGCCATTGATAAAAATTCTGGAGGGAAAAAAAAGATCTACTTGGATAATTACCTAAAATGGAAGTTTTATCATGTCTGAGGTTGAAGTGTGTTATTGAACAGTGTCCCTGGTACACACATGCATTTAAATACTGACTGTGGTGATGACAGTGACACTATTAAAGCTCAAAAAAAATATCACTAGACGTGAAGAAGAGAACAAAACATAGCCCTTATATTCCCCAAAAGGACTAGTAAAAGAAATTAAGTTAACATCCAAAACAAATGCAATAAATAAATTATCTATAAAATAGAGAGAAAGTAGGCTTCATTAGAGTCCAATGACCAGCACTATATTGGGTTAAAATAGCAATTTCTTATGGAAAAAAAAAAAAAAAAAGGTTGGAGGAACAAATAATTTGCTTGAATTTTGGTAGCAGTTAAAGGATTTTTGAGAACTGAGCATTCTTCATTGGTTAAACTACATTACCCTCACTCCCTTTTCTTTTTTTGAAGTACAACCTGTGTGAAAATAAAAGATTTATGAATTTAAAAACACAAAGATTGACCATAAAATATCACTGAATGGTGATTAATAAGTATTAACAGATACTATTTCGAGAATATTAGTGGAACATGCATAATAAGACTATAAAAAGACTACAATAGGACTAGGTTACACTTGGAAAAAAAATAAATGAAAGGACTAGGAAAAAATTGCAAGAAAACCCTGCTGAAATTCTGTCATCTATGACCAGAAATTCTGATGGCTCCTCAGTCATAAAACCTGAAACAGTTTTTCCTACCCATGTGTTTTAGGAGACAGAGTAGCATATTCTGCCTCAATCTTGAGCCTACAACTGCTATCGACTTGTTTATGAGCTATGGCTATGGCCAAAGTGGTGACTGTGTGCTTGGCTTCCTATGTGATTCTCAGTGTCTGCGTGGAGTCCCTCACTAGCTCCAGATCGTGCCCGTGTTGTCCTTTGGGACTGTACCCATGGGTCAGTCTCCAGCATCAATTTCAACTTGCAAATTCTAGGTCCTTTTTTTCCTCCTGAGCATTTGTGACTTCAGTATTTTCACCCTTTTCTTCTAATCATCCCAGACAACCAGGTCTCTATTGCCCTGGATAGTAAATTCTCTGAATGCCTCAAAAATCTCATTTGATTACAGATTATGTTGGAATAAAGGGTGGCAATTCTCCATTACTCTAAAGTACCATGGGAATTTTTTAAACTGAGTTTGTTATATACCTGCATTATGTTTCTGTCAAATGTATCTATAATCTCTAAAATAATACCAAAAATGTAAAATGGATATTTCTCCCTTGCTAAAACTGTATACCCTGTGTGAAATTTAAGACTACAACAATTTGATATGCTAGTTATAAATCACTGAAATGCATGGTTTATGATGAAAACTTTGACAAACCTAACTGTAATTGTACAAACACATCACTAACATGAGAAAAATCAATGTTTTTTCCAGTAAAAAAATGTGCTATTGCACTTGTACATTTACATTTTTTATCTGTATAGTGAAGTAATATAGTAAATTATAATACAATGATTAGATGTTGCAAATGTTAGAGATAATGATCATAACCTTTACATTCTATGGCTGCAGAAATAAATTTATATGAAGGCAAGGAGGGCAATAAAGCTTCAAAATTATTCTCTTTGATGATTTTTTATAATTAATTGAAGTAGAAAGTGTTAACCTTTCCTGAAAATTATTAGCACTGGGGAAACAATAAAGGAAATATTTTAATGTCTCCTAGAACAATTCCATATATGAAAAAACATTAAATTCACAGTTTACTTAAGAAAATAAGTAGCATGTGATCAGTAAGATTGTTCACAAGCCTTCTGTTGAGGCCTTAAGTAAACTAATGGATTGCCAAGGTTTTGAATTGGCATACCTTTTAAGAATAATTTTCCTTCCCCTTAAAATCAAACACGAAAGCATGTGGTGTACTTGGCGTCCCATTTTTTTTCATTCTTAATGCTTCAGTCCATGAAGTTGCAAAATTTAGTTTGTAAAGCTTTTTTTCCCTGTAGCAAAATTATGTTTATGTCTTCTCTGGCGATATTTGCTGAGGCAATTTCGTAAAGAGAAACAGACTTGTACAAGAGCTAAGGATGTACATTTGGAAAAGTATTTCTGTGTTTTCTCATTTGAGGTTTACCTCCTCCAGGTTAAAGCAATTACTAGATTTGTAACCTGAAATTCCCATTGCTGATTTTAATTTTTTTTTTCCTGTTGAGTATATGGCACATTTATACAGATTCTTAAGCCTGAAGGCTTCTTGAAGCACATTTATGTTGAAGCAGTTATGTCTGTGAAAGACAGACAAACAGGTTTGGTTATCCTCTCCAATTTAAAGACTATAATGATGTTACTGCAAATTCTCATGTGGATAAGAACAGAATGAGGCCACAGTCATGTCTCCACTAAAGGTTTGGCTTCATAGCTTCTGTGATGTGATTAACTATCTTCTATTCCAAATGTTGCCAGTAATGGAAAGGAAAAGTCTGGAAGTTTGTGGCTGGGGCCCAAGTCCACCAGATCTTTTGAGTGCAACTCCTTCCTTTTTCCCTTCTAGCATTTTTTTGTTTGTTTAAGAGAAAATGTCAAAAACCACAGAAGGACTGAAGGCTTATTATCTCTCACACCAGTGCATGTCTGGAATACTGAAAGAAGACACAAACCCAGGGTAAGACTTGGAGAGAATGCCAATCTGTTGGTGAGAAAGGTTTGAAGATCTGAGAATAAGACGGCTCCTGAAGAACAAATATCTTACTCAAAAACTAACAGATCAACATCTTCCAGGGTCTTTCTGGGATAGGTAATCTTCAACAAATCCCTGTTCAAAAATTTCTACCCTCTGTCACCTCAGAGACTTCACCATGCATGAATTATCTCCCTCTATAGGCATGTCCCTGGCGAATTACAGCGTCTTTCAGAGTACATTTGTGCTGCCAGATATCCACTCCCAGATTCTCCAAGGCTTGTCGTACTCAAAAGATTTCAGAGACAAAGCTGTCCCTTTCTGTCTCCAAACGGCCCTTCCCAACCCAAAATGAAGCATTTCTATCAAGACAAAAAAGAAGCTTTCCTCCTTCCTGCTCAGCCTCCAATCTTTTAACAACATGTATTGAACTTAGAAAGTAAACTGGAAACAGGCATATTAAATACTTCTACCATCTGTCACAAAGCAGTTGCAACAGATTTACATATCTTGTGCTGCCATAACAGGGGTAATGAATGTCTTAGCTTTTAGTAGTAAATAAGAAAAATATATCAATATATCGTAGACTGAGTGGCACTTTTTTTTTCCTGACTTTTTCACTTTTTTATAAACTCACAAGCAAACATGTGTGCTTTGTATTACACTGCTAGGACAATAAAAAAAGTGAAGCAATTTACCTGTGCGTTAGCACACTGAGTTTCATATATTTGAGTTACAAAACTTAAAAGTATTTTGTTTAATTCAGTGGCTTGGATTTAAGGAATTATCATTGCCACAGATGAAAGAAAAAGAAAGAATAAAATAGAGTTCAAAGTATGTCATGAGCACAAACCAACATAATTAGTAGGACATGACTGCTTTTCACAGTAACTGCATTAAGTCATGGCCCTGTTCAAAAATTTTATATTTACAGATAGGAAGTGAAGCTTGTAAGGCTGCTTCTCCCAGTGAGACAAAAACAGAAACAAGAAGAAAATGAATTGATATCCTGATTTCTGCACTAGGGAATTCATAGACATAGGTTAGTTTTTCCATTGACTACCAGAACACACTGAATAAGTGATACACAGTCAGTGAGGTATTCTGTCACCTCCTGAATGACTTCTGGGTAGCTCACTGTATCTCCAGTTACAATCTTGCTTTAGCATGCACTGAATCGTATTAATTCCTGAATGAAATATGTTGCTGAAATCAATGCTGAATTTTCCACAGCTTGCAGGAACATTATGAAGTGCTCAGTATGATATGTGCATGTGATTGTTTCACTGTTTTACATTTTCATGTCTTATTTAGCAAATAACAAATATGATAATTGTTCAAGAGTGTAAAATGCCTGTCAAGAGAACCACATTTCTGAATTAAAACCTACCTCAGTTGCTTGCAATAATAAGCAATGCTGCCCACCTCTTGACATACACTTTCCAATGTCTTAGCGACTTACCTAGATCATGTTAACATTTCTGTCATGGATAAATACATAACAATACTGTAGCTATTAAGGCTGAATCTTTCCTTTGTTAGGGGAATAACAGTCCTCTGCTTTCAGAAGTCCTGAAAAAAAACCCACAAAACTTTCTACATTTACCTATATATAAGAGACAAAACTAAGAGCAGTATCCACCCTTATTCACCAAGATAATGATTAACTCTACATTTTGACCTTTTTCTTCCAGAAATCTCACAATAACAAGGGTAAATGTATGGAGTGAGATGGTTTTGCCAAATAGAGACACAAATAAGCCTTATGGAAATAAGTGCAAATGAAAACATAAATAACATTTTTTCATTAAATACTGTAACTTAAGGATACATTGTTACCTTATGCTTTTGGGTTTTTTAGAAACATTTATAAGTTACTCCCTTCTTTCTTAGTGTCCGTTGCTAAATACTGAAAAATTTATGAAAATGAGAAGAAAAAAAGATTACTATTTTGTAGAACAGTCCAGGGATGTCAGTGACCTGACAGACACATTACAAGAAGAACAGTGTCGGTTCACTAGGAACTTAACTTATATAATAAAAAATCTACCCTGTCTGCAGTAACCTTGCTTTGTGTGGACAGGACACACCGAAGTAATGATCTTTTCAAGCTATAACCTGTATGTTTTGTTAAATTATCATATTTAGAAGTATAAAATTTTAATATTCTGGGAGAAGGGAATAGACAGAGGAATGACTTCAATTATTTATTGTCTATTATTTTAATGTGAATGATTGAAGTATATTTAATCTTGTTTTCTTTAAAGAGCATGTACCAAACAGCCTCTTAGGAAACCTTCCAGATATAGTTTCAGTGGCTTTTGTTTATTTAGCATTTACTGATTTCCAAGATTTAAAGTTAGCCAGTATAAATATATTATAGGGGGTCTTGCTGTGTCCATGGACACAGTAACATCCCTCTCTCCTTACACACAGCTCAGTGAGGCATGTTGTGGAATTTTTTTTTTTTTTTTTTCCCAAGAGCTTATTCCTAGTGGATTTAGGCATCTCAATGCTCCTAAACCCTTTAAAAATAAAAATCTCATCTATGGACTCTAGAATGCACTGTCTCCTCAGTTCTTTATTCCATTTCCTCTGGAACTTCTCTCTGAATTCAACTACGTGAAATGCAATGAAATAAACATATGTAGTACCCTTATTTTTCTTAGCAGATTTGAGGAACTTTCAATAGGTGCCGTTTTAATGAACTTGAAATTAATAGTTACAATATTTAGCAGACAAGTTGTAATGTTAAATCCATATTTTGTTTTAATCTACATAGGATCTTTTTCTGTTATCAGACTCTGTGATAGTGTGGTGTTTGTGAAATCAATATATTTTTATATAAAGATTTTATTGATTTAATATTTCCGTATTATCTTCTTAAAAAAGGAACATGAGAAGCTAATAATAAATATTTTGGATTGTATTTTGTTTTGGGGTGGTTTTTTAAAAAGTTTTTTAAAGCAAGCTTACCCCAAGACAGCAGTAATTATGATATAAAATTGTTTGAATTTTAATTTATATGGAGGCTATTTTCAGTTATTAGATTTTAGATTAAGCATACTATATCTCTTATATAATGTCTGCATATCAGTTTTTTGATTTATCACGTATTGAAAGAGAAATTGTGTACAGAAGAAGAACCGAAGTCAGAACTGAAAGCTATAGGAACCACATGTGGTTTAGAAATAACTGTGAAAGTGTCTGGTTTCCAACCAAGGGGTCTTGACAATGCAATATTTCACAGGAATGGCACTCAATTCACATACTTAATGTGAGCAAAAAAAGTCTACTAGGATAATCAACCTCAAGCATTCAAAACTCATGAGATTATTTTAGAAGCATGAAAATTTATCAAGAACAAAATGTCAATTTTTCTGATTAATTTTCTATTTTTTAGTCCAGTTTTTTGTTCTCTGGGAGAGGAGGTAGACAAATGAGGGATGAAGCAGTGAATTTGAGCCTAGGAAAAAGGGGAGATGGAGGGAAGATGTTTTTAACTTTCATCTTCGTTTCTCACTACCCAAATCTATTTTAACTGGCAATAAATTAAATTATATTTTTCCCAGGTTGAGTCTGTTTTGCCCATGATCTTTGTTAATAAGTGATCTCCTTGTCTTTATCTCAACCCATGAACTTTCCCGTCTTATTTTCTCTCTCTATCCTGCTGAGGAGGGGGAGTGAGAGAGCAGCTGGGTGGGTGGCTGGCAGCTGGCAAGGTCAAACTACCACAGCAATGTAACAATAGATTTTTTCATTTCAGTTTTTCATTAAATAATATTTAAGAATAATTAAAATAGAAGTAAACAGGTCTACCAGCACAGATTCATAGTGAGGACAGGAGAGAAGAATGAAAAGGAAAGCTGGTAGGAATGGTTGAGTTTCTTGGTCTACCAACAGTCTAGAAAACATAGCTCAACTTAAAATGTAGATTTCTTGTTGATGATTTTCATTTTGTTAGTACTCATTACTCTCCATTTTTTCCCCAGAAGAGCTGTTTCTATAATGCTGCCTGCATGTAATAAAACATTAGAGTAGAATTATTTGTTCCGCTTAATGGCATTATTACACTTTGCTGTGAAAGAACTCACAGTATCAGCAGAGTGCCTCAAAGGAAAAGACAAAAAAAATCCCTCTCTGCTTTTTTATGAGACAAAATTCTTAGTGAAACCATTGGGCAGAGGAAGACCTCCAGACTCAGTTTGAGAAGAGCAATCCGTTAACTATCTAATGAGCGTCACCTCGCAGTGTTACAGAGGAAAGCAGAAAAAAAGGAGAGAGGGAGGAGTGCTGCTTGAGAGACCCTGATCTAAAGGCATGAATGTTTAGTTTCTGCTCATAGCACTCCATTATGCCATGGAAAGGCAGGCCTGGCTCAGTGGTAAAGGAGAGGACATTTTCATAGGATAGAATTTTCAATAAGGTTATGTCATTCTGCTGTGGAGCTTATAGCTACCCAGCTTCTATGAGCGACACAAGATGGAAACTTCACCAAGGCACCTGGTGAGAATACCAGTAGTGTTGTTTCCTCGGTAGATGTCACTGTTTGAGCCCCAAAGAAAACCTGCTGCCAGTGGTAGAAGTGCAGAGAGGGCAGGCTTGGCTGCTTTTCTTTTAATGAAAGTTTCTCCCATCTCATTACATGGTGAAGTATTATACTTTCAGATACAAAGACATTCTGGAAAGAAAGAGAAATGTCAACAAGGAAATGAGTGAGTGATTTGAAGAAATTTTGAGAAACATGAAGCAGGGATCCTGTAAGGAAAAAATGTTAAACTTATTTTTGTGTTACCTGAGCATGTATGTATAACTGCAAAGAAGTTGACTTTGATGTTATTAATACTGCAATTATTGCATAAATTTGTGGTGGGTTGCATGCATGAAAATGCAATTACAATTTTCAGTAAAATGAAAGGAATTTTAGACAATTTACTTCTTCCTGCCTGTACCAAATCATACATATATACCTATGTAGCTTAGATCTCATTAATTCACTTTGTTTTGCATGCTACAGTCTAAATTCCTACAGGTAGCAGCAGCACAAAAATTCTGGATTCAGTGAAGTCACCTGCAGTGCATGCTGCCATCTGGGCCACACTGGGATACGAGTAGTTTTGCAGAATACTTAACAGTGGGGGATTACTTACTTGAATAGTAATTGCAGAATATAAGGTAAAGATACTGGTTAGCCTAAAATACTGCCATAGAGATTTTAGTTTTTCACGAAAAAATGGTCCAATGAAAGGGGATCTGTGAATAGGACAGGCAGCTGAATAGGGCTGAAGAAAATGGAAAAGGATCATGTCTTCACAATATGTTATGCTGTCATAAAAATTATATTAGTAATGTGCCTGACATATTGATGTTTTACAGCTGAATGCCATTTTTAACTAGAGCTGGCTAAACAGATGCCCCATGAAATCCATCTTTTCCTTTTGAAGCTTCCTATGTGTTTCTTCTCTTTTTTTTTTTGAACCCTATAATTCATACTAGCAGTTCCAAAATGCTTTATATCTATACTTCCAGAGGTGAAGCTTTTAAAAATGTTTTATTTTGCATATTTAGAAACAGTTGAAGTCCCCAAAGTAGGAAGAAATGGAGAATGAAATTTGACCATAGTTCATAATCTTTGTGAGTACCAGCATTGCCATCTTATATGACAAGAAACAGTTACTTAAATGTTATTTCTGCAGTAATTAATGCAACTATTTTCAAAGCGTTTAGAATTTTTTATGTTGCAAAAATTAGTGTGGGTTTCTGTTTACAAGAAGACCTTTTTGGTTTTTATTCTCCTATACCTATTTGAGACAATATCTCTTTCTAAAAAACTTCTTTCACACTATGTAAATATTACCTTAGCAAGAACTAAATTATTATCCCAGTTAATCTTTGTTCTGAGTTTCCCATCAGAAATCTCACAAATGCAGTTGTGGAGGCATAAAAATAGAAAACAAGATAGCATCTTCATTTGCCCTATCTGATCAATACATTTGAGAATGAACTGCATGAGAAATTTACTTCTTTAGAGAAAAGATTTAGTGCAATGAATACAGCTTCATAAAACTGAAACATTTCCTCATAGGTATATTTAAAACCTTGCTTACACATAAACTTGTGTGAGTTCAGTTAATACAGTTTAAGTATTGTTGATACTTGTAACTTTGAATGTTTTTTTCGTAGTTAGCTAGTCATGTCTAACAGCCTCAAATTGAGTTGAATGCTGCTCTCTATGCAAATTGCTCTACTTTAACATGTCATAGTATTAAAATGACATAGACTACCTGATATTAGAAAAAAGAAAGAGAGAAGCTTGTGGCTATCTTTACACAAGTGTACACTTTATCTTGATCTACTTTGACTAAAAAGGTTAAAATTATGTTAGAAACATATTTGAATGCCAACAGGGCAAGATTTGAATGTGACATTCTGCTTTTATTTTTTTGTTTGTTTGTTTGGTTTTTAAACCATGATAAAGATGATTACAGTTGTAGGTTCTTTTAAGTAATCATGAATGGTGCATTTATGAGGAATACAAATACATGCTAGGAAAAAATGACATTACTTTTACTGCAAAACTACTGTTTCACTGACATATGCTAATTACTCTCCTGTAAAAAGAACTAGATAATGCTTTCTTTAAAATACTCTTTAAACAATTAGTAACACTTCTGAGTTATAAAGTACATAATGCAATTAAGCATCGTGGAAAGCACAGCATACTATACAATATCAGATGGAAATATAGTTTTAAATTTTGTTTTACTCTGAAAATGAATAGGCACAAATATTCGTTATTTATTGTACATGAAAATATAATTAAATTCTTTTTTCACGTCAGAAAACAGATGGATAGAAAAATGTTCTTAAAATATGTTTCCACAAGACAGTTTCCTGTACTAAACATGAATAAAAATATGTTAATAGAAAAATAAACTATGTTAGGAATAACACCGCCATGTTTAGTTCTGAGGAAGAAACTGAGCCCAAAGTTCTGCATACATAGCAGCAAAACGGTTTCATGATAAACTTGTCCTATTTCTGAAAGTGAGTTACAACACTGGTTGCTGTTATCTAGTACAGGAAAGCATTATCCTTTTAAAATCTATTTGAAGATTAGGATTTTGGCTCAGAGTGTTTCTATTTGTTGATTTCTTTTTTGTAGCTTTTTTGTTCCTTTCTCCAAACAGCCTCTGCACAATTAGCCATAAGTATTTCTGGGCTATCAGTGTTCTTTTTGCTCCTTGGCTATTTGCACTTGTTCTTTCTTTCCTTTCTTCCCCTTCTTATTTCTGTCCTTTACTTCAGTTATTTCCTACATTAGCTAACAAACATTAACATGGCTTTTAATTAGTTAGCATTACTGTTAATGATATAAAGCTTGTAGTTATCATTTATTTCTTTTTAGGGATTATCCTTTCCGTAAAAAAGGCTATAGCACAATTAAGGAACAGCATGTTTTTCTTTTTTCTAGTTTAACATTATTGTGCTTTCAAGCTATGATAGGTGCTGAATACTAATGAAGTAATAGCCAGTCCAGTGAAAGGCATTGAAGGGTCATTAGTCTGAGCACCACACACTTGGCTTAATTTTTCAGGTGCCAGATGAATCAGGCTGTTCATGAATATTTTGGGGTATCCCCAAGTATCAGGTTTTTGAGCTCTGGACTACGCGTGGATTTTTGCCTAGCACAATTTATATGCAAAAGGTGTGTTGTATAACTTTCCAGTGGAATTTAGACAGAAATTGAGCATAAATAGAGCATAAGTTATTCATGAAAAGAAATTGTAAGATTGTTGACAAAAGTGGATCTATTCTTTTTACAGTTGTTGTCATCCATATGGATGCATTTCAGCCTAAATGCAATTATATAGGACTTTCTTTCTTAAAATATTTTCATAAGAATGAGATATCTGAATTGTTTTGTGTTAACAGAGACTTGGCACACAAAGAAATTCAGATTAAATTAGAAATTTATTTCTAAATCTCTCAATTATCATATTCAGAATGCTGAGAGGGCGGAAAAAAGAAACAAACCAAAAAAAGCACCAGAAAAAGCCCAAACTGGCTTTCCCAGTTCTCATAAACAAGTAGATACACTCAGAGTCAAAATATTAATATACAAATAAATTCTGAAAGGATAATGCTTTCCTGTACTAGACTTGTTCCTAAGAAACCAGCTGGATGGTCACACTCGGAGAGTTTCAGTAAACATATTGATGTCCATGTGGTGAGTGGTGTTCCTCAGGGGTCACTACTGGGACTAGGACTCTTTAACATCTTTGTTGGCAACATGAATGTTGGGATTGAGTGCACCCTCAGCCAGTTTGCTGATGACACCAAGCTGTGTGTCTTGGTTGACATGCTGGAAGGAAGGGATGCCATCTCAAGGGACCTGGACAGGCTTGAGAGGTGGGCGTGTGTGAAACTCATGAAGTTCAACCAGGCCAAGTGCAAGGTCCTACATGTGGGTCAGGCACAAATGCAGGCTGGGCAGAGAATGGCTAGAGAGCAGCCCTGGGGAGAAGGACTTGGGGATATTGGTGAATGAGAAGCTCAACACGAGCCAGCAATGTGCGCTGGCAGCCCAGAAAGCCAACCGTGTCCTGGGCTGCATCAAAAGAAGCGTGGCCAGCTGGTTGAGGGAGGTGATTTTGCCCCTCTACTCCATTCTGGAGAGACCCCACCTGGAGTACTGCATCTAGCTTTGGGGCCCCCAACATAAGAAGGACATGGCATGGGCCTGTTGTAGCAAGTCCAGAGGAGAGCCAAAAAGATTAGCAGAGGGCTGGAGCACCTCTCCTGTGAAAACAGGCTGGGAGAGTTGGGGTTGTTCAGCCTGGAGAAGAGAGGGCTCTGGGGAGACCTTATAGCAGCTTTCCAGCATCTGAAGTGTGCCTACAAGAAAGCTGGAGAGAGTTTTTTCACAAGGGCTTGTAGTGATAGGATGAGTGATGATGGCTTCAAAGTGAAAGAGGGGAGATTTAGGTTAGATTAGGAAGAAATTCTTTACTGTGACGGTGGTGAGAGACTGGAACAGGTTTCCCAGGGAAGTGGTGAATGCCCAGTCCCTAGAAGTGTTCAAGACCAGGCTGGATGGGGCTTTGAGCAACCTCGTCTAGTTGGAGGTGTCCCTGCCTATGGCAGGGGGTTGGAATTAGGTGATGTTTAATGCCTTTCCAACCTGAACCATTCTATGATTTTATGATAAGATGGTACTTACTTGACTTTTTTTTTCATATATGTATCTGATAAATTCTTAATGGATATGTAGCAAATATGTTCAGATGCTTCATGAAATATGTGATCACAGCATTACATATGAGAATGGTATTATGCCTGTTCACTTTTTTGTCTTATTAGAAAAGGTAGGTGTTAGCCAATGAGGACAAGAATGCAAGAAGGTCCAAATCTGATATCAGAAATGATAAGCCACAAAGTTTGGAAGGACTTGTCCCAGGTTTTTTTCTGAGCCATCTTCAAACTATTGTTGTTATTACTGTTATTATGACCTATGTTATCATTATTTATTATTATTGAGCTTCTTGCAGCATTATGAATATCTGTCCATCTAGCTGCAGAGTGTAGTGCAAATCTCATCAACTTTTATCTAAAACCTTCACACTAGCACATTTCAATGCAATCACCTGTTAATGTCCATCAAATCACAGAATACTGAGAAAGAACTCATTTTTCTTATGATGTGACATTAAAGAGTCCTAGATCCGGGGATAAAGGTTATTTATTATTAATTATGCATGACCAAAAATAGAACTGTGGTCAATATAAATTCAAATTATGTTCAGAATAGTTATGTTGGTTATTACCTTCAACTTTCAGTATGTGAGAGTTTCTGAAAATTAAGCATGAAAAAAGATAATCTAGAAACCAGTAGAAGTACTAAAATTGTAGATGCATCTGCATATCTTCTTCATAACCTATTCTTTCAGGTTTAGTACATCTGGGGGAAAAAGGAGAAAGTTATCGTTTTGTCTTAATCCATGGGATGGTAGCAATACCAAAACATTTTCTCTTCATCTGAGAGAAACCCTTCCCTTCATCTGAAATAAAAATACATGAGTTTTTAGAAATACTTGAAAAAGGAAGGAAGTGTTCTTCATTTTCTCCTTCATTCACAAACCCCCAATTTTCTTGTAATTACAAACAGGGAAAAACCTAGTAGTAAATACAAAAGGGTGAAAAGGTACACACATGCATTCAGTGTATCTGTGTAATGACTGGATAGCAATCTTTCCTGTAAGTAATTTACAGTAAAACATAATGGCAGAGAGGGAGATAGATAGCTTATTCCACTGTTTTGTGGTACCCAAGCTGTGGAAAGTACTGACAGTAGCCCAACATCTGAAAGGAAGACTGAGTCTCCCAGCACCTTGCCTAACCACAATCTTCAGCCAGCTAAAGACAGAGATGTGCCCAAACTTTTTCTCAGATGGACAAGGGATGATTTATATATACAGGTAAGAAATTCTCTTGTTCTACCCAATTCAGAGGTTTGTGTTAGCATCTATGCTTCAGAATAAAGTTGAAATAACCTTAATTTTTTTAAAGCCCTGGAATTTGCCTATCATTGATCGTATAGCTTTATGATTATGTCTTCATAAGAAACATAGCATTTCAAAAGGAATGGAGTCATCTGACATCGAAACAGGAAGTGTTAATTCAGGAAGGGATGAGGGGAATAAAAAAGTATTATTTTTTTAAAACAAAACAAATGCAAACAAAAGGAATATGAGTTGTCAATATAAACCTGAATAAAAAAGAAAATAGTCGTAATAATTGATATTATATAGTATTTTTCATCAAATCAAAAATCCAAATAAAAAATAGCATTATAGTTGAAAGACATTATAGGATGTTAAAGTTAACACACATACATGTGTGCACACACGCAGAGAGGATATTATCCCCAAAGAGAAATCAGTTACCTATGTAAGAAACCGACAGACGAATTTTTCTGGGCCAAACTGTTTCTATTTATTGAGGAAATATTACACATTAACTTGCTTTAAAGTAGCACCCAGTTAATATTGCTGCAGCTTGAAGTAATTTCTGAAATTCCAGGAGAGTCATTTTCCTAATGACTTCTTTTGACTGAGCTAAGGGGGATACTTGATAAGTGAAATGGCTTTGATGGTTTCAAACATGGTCTGTTTTCGAATATAGGTAAAAGAAGGTAAAATTACCCAAACTTGATGTGATGAAATTATGTTGAAAATATGAAATCAGAAGATTTTCCTGATCATGATGAACAAGTGTAATAACATTAGTGACTACATTGGTACCGCTTTTGGCCTTTGGACATAAGAGTGTTACAAGGTAGCCCTACAACACAAAACCAGTTTTGAAAGCTCTAAGTAAGTTTTCCATCACTACTATAAGTCAAGTTTCACATCCAACACAAATCACATTGCAGGATCCTTCTGTTCAACTTAATTTTCTGTCAAAAGTCAAATCTGCAGACGCAGTAAGACATGGGGTTCTGGTTTGTCCCTTTATGCATGTTTTAATAACACTTATCATTTATACAAGGACATATCTAGTAATAAAGTTGTTTACTACTGACAGACCTTTCCAATAAATATGGATCCAGAGGAAGATGTGGTAAAAGAGCAGCAGGGTTTCTAGGGTCATACCTCCAGGTATCTGAAGAAATTAATGCAATTTTAAAAGCATAATTTTCTGTTTAAGTAAATTGAACTTCTTAAAAGGCAAAAATCATCTTCCTGAATATCTTATTTATTAATTATAATCATATATAAATATCGCTGATCTTTCGCTAAATGTCCAATGGTAAAACTAGCTTAAAATACATTTATAATGAGTATGGATACCATGGCTTTATGCACTTTTGATGACTATCTGCCTGTTAGAAATGTGAACAATTTAGAGCATTTGTATAAGAACTGTCATAAAGTAGTTTATGATTCAGTAAATTATTATATCCAGATGATTTTATTAAGAAGAAAAAAAAAAGCACAGTAGGTGTATGAAAGTCAACAACAGTATCCTTAAATCATGAGAGATGCATCCAGCACTTCGCTGTAAATCATATGGCAGTCTTTAGGAGATGAGAGGAGGAATCATATAAAATGAGAAATAGAATGAGTATGAGTTCTTAAGTCAAAGAAGTAGCCTATGAACTATCTAATGAAAGAGTGTACTTAATGTAAAAAAGCAGCATAAAATAAGAGCAACTAAGAGCTTTTGAGAGAGTTTCAGGCTGTCTATCACTGACATTTTAAAAAGAAATATGAGGACAAAATATTTAGCACAATACCAAACCTATGGAATCTTTTTACGAGACTTAGGTTTCTCTTAAATTCAACTCTCAGGCAAGCTGTGTGAGACTGATTATATGCACAGATCAGTATACTTGCCATCTTGTAATATAGGATCCTGAATTTATCATGAATCCTTGAATCAAGATATGCTGAATTTCAACTTCAGAGCCAAAGGCCCTGAACTAACCCAAGTTTAGGCATCTAACTAAAACCTTAATTAAGGAGCCTTGTAATTTTAGTTTCTCACTTGTCCCTGGGCAGAAATAATTTTGAGAGTTCATTCAGCATACCTAAGATCTAGACATAAGTTGCCTACTTCCTTTAACTAATGCGACAGAATTTAGGATCGTGGTGCTCAACCTATTTGCACACTTATTAGCAATAAGTGCACACTATTAGGTGGAGTAAGTCTTCACAGCAATTGAATTTTAAGCTGTGAATTAGGACCAGAATCCCATAACTGAGGCCAATATTTAAATATTTACTATCTCACAGTGTACATTAGTTTGGATTAGTATTTTAAGTCTTTCTATAAAAGCAGTAATGCTTAGATCACAATTGAAATCTAGATATTTGTTCAGAAATTTAGACCTGTTGTTATGGTTCATGTTTAGTTCTATTAGCAGTATGTTTTGTCATTTCAGAAGGTGAAATACATTCAGTGCAATTCAGGAATAAATATTTTCCCAAATACTGGCATTCAAAGTAAAAAGAAAATACAGTAAGCAGGATGAACTGGAAAGCCCAGCTTTCTACATGAAGCATGAGAAAATGCATGGCTACTTTTAAAATGAATAGACTTTCATGCTTTGTTGTATGTACCTGAAATGAGAAAAAATTTCTGCATGGACAGATTTTTCCATTACAGATTTCCTTGTATCTTCTTCCAAAACATCCTTGGTCAGATAGATGTGCAACATGTCACACTGTGCACTAGATCAACTATTACTCTGGTATGATATGATTCTATGGGTATGTGAATAAATATAACCTACAGGTTTTACATTTTTGCAACCTCTGTCACTGAAAAAAACCACTCTTTTCCATAAAGTACTGAAGCTCCAAGTATTGTTATGAATGCAGATAAGTATATAGAAAATAATACACATATAAGTGCTTTGCTGAGTCAGTGCCTCAAGGCATACTGTTACTATTATTGTTGCTGCTACTCTTGAAATTATTAAAGACCTTACCAAAACAATTTTTAAGCTTCAGGACCAAAAACACCTGAACCAAGGTACTGATACTCTTACAAGTTTTAGGCAAAGTGTTTGAGAGGGAATTTGGGAAGTGAGGCAATGAGACCAACTATTAAATCATTTGAAATACGCTGTCTTGGGACATGTCTTTGTGAGGATAAAGTGGAGGGAAATACTGAATAATAAGTATTTGTGCTGGTTAAATAGTGACAACTGGGTATGTACACTACCATGATCTGCTGTGACACTGAACGAAGAGATTGTGAATCCCGCAGGCTGTTAAGAACTCTTCATTAAAGCCATTATCTTTGTAGGGATTTTGCATAGTATCCAGAAGTTAATTTCTTTTTCCATAGCAAATAATTTTTAAATTAGCCACATATCATATACCCCTGTGCATAGTTCACCTTCGGGCTTAGTTAATGCAATAAACGTGAAGTTTCTAGACCAAGCTGTTTTTGAGATAAGCCGTGGAAGCAGAGGTAGAAAAGAGCCTGTGCAACTTCTCTTACATGGAGATTCTGTGTTTAAGTACAAGTTTCTGGGCAGCAGGCAGGAATTAGAAGGTAGAACTCTCTACCTTATCTATCATAGAAGATTAGACTGGATGAGCATAACCTCGAACTAAAATGAAGATCTGTTTGCTAGACCAGTGAATATTATCCTTCTAGGGAAACAGATTCACGCATATTTGACAGAGCCGGAAGGGACCTCTAGAGATCATCTAGTCCAACTCCCCTGCTAAAGCAGGATTGCCTAGAGCACATTACTCAGGACTGCATCAAGGTGGGTCTTGAAAATCTCCAGAGAAGGGGACTCCACGACCTCTCTCAGCAGCCTGTTCCAGGGCTCTGTCACCCTCACCGTAAAGAATTTTTTCCTCATTTTTGAGTGGAACTTCCTATGTTCCAGCTTATGCCCATTGCCCCTCATCCTATCGCTGGAAACCACTGAAAAGAGTCTAGCTCCATCATCTTTCAACTCACCCTTTAGGAACTTGGAAACACAGATGAGGTCTCCCCTCAGTCTTCTCTTCTCGAGGCTTAAAGAGCCCCAGCTCTTTGAGCCTTTCCTCGTAAGGGAGGTGCTCCAATCCCTTATCATCTTAGTTGCCCTACACTGGACTCTCTCCAGTAGTTCCCTGTCTCTTTTGAACTGGGGAGCCCAGAACTGGACACAGTATTCCAGTTGTGGCCTCACCAGTGCAGGTGAGGGGGAGAATGACCTCCCTCGGCCTGCTGGCCACACTTCTCCTTATGCAGCCCAGGGTTCCAATGGCCCTCTTGGCGACAAGGGCACATTGCTGGCTCATGGAGAGCCTGCCATCCACCTGGACTCCCAGGTCCTTTTCCTCTGTAGTACTTCCCAGAAGATCCACCCCTAACCTCTATTGGTGCCTGGGGTTCTTCCTCCCCAGGTGCAGGACCTTACATTTGCCCTTGTTGAACCTCATTAGGTTCTCTGTCCAACTCTCCAGCCTGTCCAGGTCATGGTGGATGGTGGCACAGCCCTCAGGGGTGTCGGCCAGCCCTCCCAGTTTGGTATCATTAGGGAACTTGCTGAGGATACACTCTGTCCCCTCGTCCAGGTCCTTGATGAATATGTTGAACAGGACTGGGACGAAATTGACCCCTGAGGGACAACACTGGTTACAGGCCTCCAACTTGACCCTGCACCATTAATGATAACACTCTGAGTTGTGTCACACAGCCAGGACTCAGTCCACCTCACTGCCCCCTCATCTAGCCCACATTTCCTTAATTTTCTAATGAGGATGTTGTGGGAGACAAAAGTGACAAGAGTGTCAAAAGCCTTGCTGAAGTCAAGGTAGATGACATCTGCTGCTCTTCCCTCATCCAGCCATCTAGTTATAACGTCATAGAAGGCTATCAGATTGGTTGAGCATGATTTACCCTTGGTAAATCCATGTTGACTACTTCCAATAACTTCCTTGTCTTCAATATGTTTGGAGATGACATCCAGAAGAAGTCGTTGCATTATTTTCCCAGGGACAGAGGTGAGACTAATTGGCCTGTAGTTCCCTGGGTCCTCCTTCTTGTCCTCTTTGTAGACTGGTGTGATATTTGCTTTCCTCCAGTCCTCAGGCACTTCTGTTCTGCATGACCTTTCATAAATGATGGAGAGTGGTTGAGCGGTAACATCTGCCAGCTCTCTCATGGGTGCATTCCATCAGGGCCCATAGACTTATGGATGTCTAGTTTGGCCAGGTGGTCTCTAACACAATCCTCCCCAACAAAGGGAAAGTCTTCCTCTCTCCAGACCATCCCCCTTGTCTCCAGGGTCTGGGATTCATGAAGGGCAGCTTTGGCAGTGAAGACCGAAGTAAAGAAGAAACTTAATACTTGTATCTGAAGTGGTTACCAGAACTTAAGGTAGTGTGTTTAAATGTTGTAAAGGATTTTGTATTCACAGGAAAAACGGGGAAAAAAATAGTTCTTGGACTAAAACTACCATAGTGACCTTTTTTCCATTATACCAGCTTTTACACAATCTAAACCAGGTAGTATATAACACAATGGAAAGATGAAAAAGGCTACTCACTGAAAATAATACTTTAATTATATCACTATTATGTGATATCTTGCTGTCTTTGCTAGTATATGGGATGCCACTTA
Source organism: Calidris pugnax (assembly GCF_001431845.1). Taxonomy (NCBI): domain Eukaryota; kingdom Metazoa; phylum Chordata; class Aves; order Charadriiformes; family Scolopacidae; genus Calidris; species Calidris pugnax. The sequence goes on along the minus strand of NW_015094510.1, from coordinate 9,924,288 downwards.
AGTAAGTATTTCCTGTTTTGGGGTGGAAAATCACATAAGATCACATGAAAATAATTACATTGTCTATCACCCATACGACTAGTCTGATAGTCTGTTAATAGTAATATGATCTGCCTTGTTCTGATCTGCGGTTTTCTGGGTTGATGGGACCTGAGGAAGCTGAACTTAGCTCCTGGGATAAAGAGCATGGCTTGTCCACTCAGCAGTAAACTTTCTGGCCAATATATCAGTGTCGACAATCTCTCAAGAATACCTGTGTGGACCTTTACCTAAAGCATGGCTAGCTGAAGGTTATAGGTAGGAAAGCTTTAAGAATTTTTACTTCAGTTACACTGGTGTTTTTCTAGGGGTAAGGAGTGGATCACATTCTCATAGAAAAGGAGTATAAAGCATAAAAATAAGCAATCTCCTGATCACACTAGATCCAAAATAATCCACATGCCTCTGGCTGCAGAGGTTAAGAGAGATGCTAGATGCTCTGCTGTCTCCCTGGGGAAGGCTGTCAGTGCACAGCATGGGTGAGGAGGTGATGTTGGTCATGTACCACATGTGATGCCGAGACCAGATCAGCTGAGATGATGACTAAGCCATTCTGTCCACCACCACCATGAAGCAAACTGCCAGCTCCCAGATTCCAGAAAATTAAGAAAGTAGGAAAAATATGCCTAAAAGAGTGTTTTTGAATGGTAGTGTCTTTTCAGACCACGTGTCCAACACCAAGGTGCAGAACTGAGATCTACCTTTAAATCAGATTTCTTCTTTATGAAGAGTATTTTGTACTTCAGACATTTTTAAAGGATGGACACTTAACACTTAATGCTTTTACAACTGAGGCAGGATTTGCATTGACAACAGCTAGTACATTAGGCAAGCTTAGCAGGTGAGTTTTCTCATCTTTGTTTTCAAGTTTCACATTAAAACCAGGACAACATCAGTAAGTGTCCCTGGGTGTTGAATCAATATTTCAATTTCTATCTGGTATACTGAGAAACTATGTAGATGTCTCTTTACTGCAGTCTACTGCACCTAGAAGTTTTCTTTGATTGAATCTGTTGGTTAACATAAGGATAACTAAGTAATGCAAGAGAAAACATGGCTGCAAAAACAAGGGAAAAAAAAAAATCCCCTTAGAAGTGACTTATTTTCTGACCCTATTTTAAATGTTAAGATATTCTTCAGCATACTTCTTAGATAAAAACCTGATTTTCACTTTGTTTTTCAAGCTGTGGGTCCTCAGAACCTGATCATTATGATTGTTACTATTATTGTTGTGGTGGTTGTTTTTATTATTATTAAATATGGCAATTTATCTGTAAAACCATTTTGCTTTTGCAATTTCAAAAGAACTTGTTGGCAATGTCACTCTGCTACTGACTCTTTGACAACTTACAGCTTTATGCTTTGCCTTATGACATCGCTAACAGTAAAAATACACAGTACTCCTACTAGTTTCATTCACAAGATCAGCAATCAGGTAAAGTCCCCAAGGGAAGGAGATCAACTACTCAGCTAGTCAAATACTGCCATCAACACAAAGTGTAATTGTAGAAAAGATGCAATGTGGCTACCGTTTCTAAGTGTTGTTCTTAAAGAGTGACGATTTTGTTCTGTTTTGCAGTGTATATAGCATATATTTACAGAGAAAATTCCTCCTTTACCATCTTTACCTAATCCCACTCTCTATCAAATGCTGTCACAAAACTTAACCTTTTGTTATGAGTAAGAGTGAATCACTTTTTCAAAAGGGAATTTAAGTTCTCAGATTCACAGCCCGGCTGAGGAGATATAGCTGTCGTGCCTCCATTATACATTCAGCCTCACAGAAACTGAAATAAACAGCCTTATATCTGTTACTTCATTTTCACATTAGGTTTGACAATTCAGTTGTATTTGTGAAAGTCTACGGGATATTTTCACTTTCACTCCAGCAAATCAAGGAAAGGGATTCTGGACTAGCTGCTGTAAAGCATCTGAAGTAGTCCAAAGCTTACTCTACTCGTTAAGTTAACCACCTGCTGATCGGACAAGACCCAGATAACACAAAATAAGTTCATTTAGATTGTGAATATTTGGCCTTAGTTTTATATCTTAATAGGACGTTGGTCTAATTACCAGTAGATTTATTTTCAAATTTGTTACTAAATGAAGTTATTTTCCTCTTAACGAGAGTCAGTGGAATCACAGCTGGCATTTCCATTATTTCATTTTCTAATTCCAAAAGGAACCAATGAAACCTTCATGAGGCGGAGGTTTTTAAGCTCTCATTAATCTCTGTCTAAAGTTCTTTACTGGGATTATTAGTCTCAAATAAATAAAAAAACCACAACAACCCAAATCCCACAATTAAAAAGCCAAACAATGTGCCCCTAGGTAAACAATCAATTATCGATCTAGAGGTTTTCTTCTGGAATTATATGAAGCATCCCTGCTCTTTTGTAAATAAAATTTGAAGGGCCTGGAGGAAATATCCCTTTAGCAGAATAAATAAGCATATCCAAAGTGAATGGATATAAATTGGGAGGAAAATCTGTGTTTGCCTGTGGTTTGTATTGCTATATTAATGGCCAATGGCCAATTAGCAATCACACTGCAAAAGTAACATTTCCATCATGTATTTCTGCAGCAATATATGCAGTGACAATAAAAATTCCAAGATGTAAAAGATTGAGCTGTTTTGTAGAATTTGATGAAAGTCTGGTGCCGGTCTGGATGAGCCAGAAGTAAGTATTGTAAGTTTGCAAGAGAGCACAATCCCTTACTGCATTCCTTATGTTGCGATGAACAGTTCTAAATAATTTGCATAATATATATTCCGTTGCTTTTGGTGCTATTGAAAATACACAGTAGACACTAGATTTTAACTTGCCTGTAATGAACTTGCTACAGGGTTGAATTTGTTTGTTTGTTTGTTTTATTTATTTACTGTTTCAATGAAAAAATGACATCAAAAGCTGATTGCTTCTAGCTATTGAATCTATAAAATATCATTTGTAGAAATAAACTTCTCTCTTGAACAAGAGTTAAAATTTAAAGCAAAATTGTGGATGTAAAATCTGGAGACGTGAAAGTATAAGAGAAGGTGTTATTTTTTAAAAAATATCTTAAAAAACTGCAAAAATGAATTCTTTTTTAAGTGTACATATCCATAAACAAGTTTCATAATGGAGGTTTCTGTTGAGGATCTTATTCATTTGCTTGCTTCTGTTTCTGAAAGGTGCACATTTGTCTGTGTGAACTTTAAAAATTAATAAAGCTGTACATAAGGAAAAATCAATGTTACATGTCAGCATGCATATATTATGCCTGAGCTTACTATAGAATGAAAGATATCCTGCATGGGTTTGTGCACTATTTGAAATCTGAAATCTTTCAAATACTTTGTAATTCAGACTACATTATTCTATAAAATATTCATGTTGTATTTAAATATATTTTAATTTTTTAATTTTTTTTTTTTTCCCCAGCTAGCCAGTAAGTGTGACATTCTATTTAAAAACTGGGTGGTATTGATTTTTATATCTATTTGAGTATGTGATTACATGTGGAAAACTCACCAAGTTTCAAGTCAAAACTGAGTAGACATTATGTTCTATATGAAGTTAACAAGCTTTTTATGAAAGGTTGTCTATGGGTTGTCTATGGGAAGCTTGCAATCTTTTCCTGTTGAAATCTTGTATTTAATCCTAGTAGCATTTGTTTTAACATATCCTGAAAATTGTAAGATTTAATGTTTTCAGTTTCCTTTCACATTTTTTTATTTTTCTTCCTTTTTTCTTCCTTTCCCTCCAATTTTCTGAAAGTGACTAAATTTCAGTTAATGATGTTTTAACTGTTGTCTAAGATCCTTTGGGATCTTCTACCTGCAAAAACAAGTAAGCAAGCAAGCAAACAAACAAAACCCCCACCCCCGAACCCCCAAACCTCAAGCAAACAAATGCCCACCTTTTGCTATTCTTCTCTACATGCGTCATTACTGAATCTCATGAAAAGTCATACATTAGCCCAAATTCAATACATAATTAAACAATTAAAAAAAAAAATGGCAATTTTAATATTTGTGCAATTGTCTGTCTGATTTGTTTGCCCTCTAGTGGCAAAAGATACACCATAGGTATGGGCTCTGCAGGTGTTTCAGTACAGCTGGATACTGAACATCAGCAGATGTCAGGTCCTATCTAAAGGGCAGGATTGCATTGCCACACCACCAGCATCTAGACAAAGGCTTTAGCTTTCTCACCTCAGATGCCACAAACATTTGAGTTTTGGCAGTTTGCAAGATTCTTCTTCCAACCTGAGAGAAACTTGTGTTTTGTCTGGTAGTTGAATTAGTATGTCAGTGTTGTGGCACCTGGCTTCTACTACTAGTGTGCAAAGTACGATGACAATTTGTGTATGTGATAAATGCCACTGAGTCTGGCGACTGTTGATCAAGGAAATTGTGAATGCTTACATGGAAAGCCATAAAAAAATTGTTTAAAAATTACTCTTTAAGTTTTCCAAGTCAAAAATGTTTGACTTCAAATCCTAAAACATACCAATGTAATTTTTCAGTGTCACTGACGTGTAAAATATGAGCTAACTGGAAAGCATTAATTTGTTTAGAAACAGTACTGGATTATTTACAAAAATGCCTCTTTGGCAAGCATGTTCTTGGATGATTTTGGAGTTCTGTTAGCTTGTAGACTAAGGCAAAAGGAGGAAAAAAAGGAAAAATCGTGAAGCTACAAAAAGCCCAAGGTTTCAAAACTGCAGGACTCTGAGGTAGGAGTGCAAATATCCACTGGAGCTAATCAGCAGAGCAAGCTAACATTGCCATCAGAGCTTGTGCCTCATCAGCTCAGCAGGGTGGGATGCACTAGAGAGGAAGTGGCAGCTGCTGCAACGCGTCCACACTATGTATTTCCTGAGCAGAAGGTCTTTCCTAGGAGACATGAAAAAGCACCGGTATCTCACAAGGCATAAAATACTGCCCATGCTATAATGAGAAATGGGGTAAATAACGAAAAACTGAGAAAGCAAGAACAAATACAAACTTCTCTGAAGTTTCAGAAAGGTTTATTTTCACACAAAATCAAAACTATTTCTTACAATACTTCCAAATATGACACTGCTCTTGGGAGCTAATCTATTCCTCCCCTCTTGTAAAGGTCCTCTCTTTGTGTTTAATAAACTGAAACATGGTCTTCCCTTCACCGGTTTTAAACAAATTTCTCATCTTTATGTAAAGATGTTTTGTGTCTGGCCCACTGACCTACTTCTCACCTTCTGACATAGCAAGTGGATTTAACAATATAACTAAAGAATATGTTAAATCTGAAATAATGCTCAGGCTACTGTCTGATCTGCCCACAGGAGACCATGCAATTCTTGTTTCCTCTTGGGTGAGAAAAATCTCCCATCTTCCATTGTGACCAGCTCATTTAACACATAGAGGGTATCTTTTTGTACTGCGGCTCAAGAGAGTCTTACCCGTACTGGAGGGGCCATTGGGCTATTCATCTTGATCAGAAAAAGAGACGGTGCCAGGAAAAGACACAATGTTCTCCCTCTAACAGTAAGAAAACAAGGCAGCCACCAGTATAATCTTACAGCTATACACATCACTCAGGAACAGTGAATGTCGTCCCTAGTTGTGTCACAGTCTTCCACTTGGATCTTTTGCAATTATTTCCATTCAGATCTTTTAGATGCTTAAATCTTTGCCCACGATTTAAAGAACTTTTGAGAATTCATGCTGTGGACTTTCAAGGTCTCAGTTTGCTAAAGTGAAATGTGAAAGACAAGGACTCTCTATTCTTTCCTACATTATAGCTTTCATTAGTATTAAAGGAAGATGTTCCAGTGACTGAGATGATGTAAATATAATTTAGATCAGCTCATGTTGTCTGTTTGCGTGGAGAGCTACTAAGTCAGGGGGCAGGGAAAGAAATAAAAACCTAATATATTTGAATAGGTTGGATCCTGGACAGGAGTCCAAACCATTTTATCTTATCTTTCAATGCTTTAAAATGTGCACACTGTTCATTGTAATGTCAAATCTACCTTAACTTCTTAGGCTTTGCAAAGCCTAAGCATCTTGGGTTTATTACACCAATCAGAACAGCTTTGACTTTTTTTCTTTTCTTTTTTTTTTCCCTTAACCTATGTCTGGCAGGGATGGAGTTATTTTTATTCATAGCAACATGTATGATGCTGTGTTTTTGACTGGTGACCAAAACTGTGTTGGTAACACACCAATGTTTTACCTGCTGTTGATCACAGTGTCAAGGCTTTCTGTTTCTCATTCTGCCCCACTTCAGGCAATAGGCTGGGAATAGATCAGAGGTTAGGAGGGGACACAGCTGAGACGGCTGACCCGAACCGACCAAGGAGATATTCTATAGCATACAACACCATTCTCAGCAATAAAATGGAGAGGGAGCCTTTCCAAAGTAGCTGTTGCTTGGAGACCAGCTGGGCATTGGTCTGCTAGTGAGAAGTGTTGGGTGATTGCCATTGCATCACCTGTTGTTTCGATTGTGAAGGTTCTTTTTCCTTCACTTATTGAACCGTCCTTATGATGACCCATGAGCTTTTTTCACTTTTGCCCTTCCAATTCTCTCCCCCATGCCACTGCAGGGAGATTGAGCGAGCAGCTGGTGGGTGCTTAGTCGCTGGCTGGGGTCACACCATCACACCTGCTGTTCATTCAGTACCATTCGACTGCTTGCCTCAAAGATCAGCTTCTGATTCTCACAAGGATTTTCATTTTCAGGACACAGAGTATTATTTTTATGGATATCACAAAAGTCTGATAGGATAATTTTTCACCTTTTTTTTTCTTTATAATGTGAGATAAATATTTTACAGGGTCTCACATCAGGTATAAATCACTGCAGTACTGATTCAGAACTGGTAAACTACTTCTGCCTAGGACTGTTGTTTTAATTACTATTGGAACATACACATTGATTTTACACTATTGCAGCCAATGTCTTACAGCAAATATTTAAAATAAATAAATAGTTAAATCAGTACATGAAAAAAATGATCCTTTTAAGTGTTTTAATAATATCTACGATTGACTTTCTTAAAATGCACATCTGAAGAAATTATGTTTAAAATATTGTTAGGAATTAGTAAATATTGCTAAGCATTTCTTAGAAGTATGTTCTTATTAGCATTCAGATCTGATGCTTAGAAATACATTCTTATAGCATTCAGACCTGATCAACTTGTTAATAAGATTGTAGGGAAGCAAAAAGAAAGTCCCAAAAGATAATTCTCAGTGAGTGACTTCTAAGTGAATTATTTGTTGTTTTAGAATATCCAAGATGCCTGAGAAGTAGAATCAACACAATGACCCTATAATATAAGTAGAATATCTGTATATAGGTCACATAGCTGAGAGTATGTATTCATTTGAAAACCTGAATTAAGCTTTTAATACAGACCAACAGATAAAACACAGTCTGTTTTTCCTGATGATGCCAAAAACTCATCTCATCTTCACCACCATGAATTTAGACTTGGGAAGACTGTTCAGTACAGTTATTCACATGTAACTATGAAATAAATCCACCAAGAAAGGAGTTAAGATATAAACTCCTCAAAATAAAATTCTCAAAATTTACTTTGAGATGCTTAGAATTTCTCTCTTTACATTCCTTTCAGTGTAATTTCTTTGTATATGCACCTATACTGTTCTTGCTAGTTTAGACTATTAAATCTTATTCTGTCACACCTGTATGAGCTGTTTCTTTAATGAAATATAGTGTCTTGAAAAACTTAAGGTGAGTAGGAAGTTATTAAAGTAGAATTAAAAGAAGGATTTCACACACTGTTTGCAAGGGAGACGTTTCATCTACCAGACTTTTCCTCTCTCTACAGACTTTTGCCATTTAATCCTTCATAAAGATTATTTGATTGGAATTGTATTAAAAAGCGTAAGCATTTGTTCTAACGACATGCTTGTAACCATCATTGGAAAATGTATTAAAGCTGCTGTCAAACTGGCTAACTGATGTGAAAAATCCTTCTTCAATCCAAAGAGAGATGAGTTTCATCACAGTTTAGTTTTATGATGAAGGCTGAAAAAAGCATATAAACATTAACAGGAGTCTTGGGAGAAAATAAGTGCCTTGAAAAAATTTTAAGAAAAATAAATTTTAAAATTCCAGTAATAGGGAAAAAGTTTTAATTCTTAAAGATGGTGCATTTTAAAACAGCATAAGCAAGAACATTCATAAAGTTTAAATAAGATTAAAAATCAACAGTGCTGTGATGAAAACACATGTAACATCAAAATAGGCAAAAAAATAACACGTAAGATATAAAACTGGAATTAGACTGGAAAGTGATCTTGGTTTACTTTTTTATGATTTTTCTTTTTTGTGTACTTTTTTTTAAAGACAAAATGTGAAAATGTGTATGGAAGACTGCAGAGGTAGGATGCAATACAGCAAAGAACAATTAAGAAAAAAAACATTTTTGTTCATATCATCCAGTTAACAGTTTTTGTCCCGACATGCAAACATTCTCTTAACTTTTTTAAATGTATATTGTGTAACTGGGAAATTTTTGAAAGAGTGTCGTACTTTCAGCTGGGAGGCAGTTGACTTTCCTACTGTCAGCTGGTACAGTGCTATGTTTTGGAATTGGGATGAGGATGGTGTTGATAGCACACTGATGTTTTCAGTTGTGGCTAGGCAGTCAAGGCCTTTTCTGCCCCTCACACCACCCTGCAACAAGTAGGCTGGAAGCGCACAAAAAGCTGGGAGGAGACACTGCCAGGACAGCTGACCCCAACTGACCAAAGGGATATTCATGCCATATGACATCATGCTCAGTACATAAAGCTAGAGGAAGAAGAAGGAAGGGACACACACACATTCAGTTATGGCATTTATCTTCCCAAGTAACTGTTACAGGTGGTGGTGATTACAGGAGCCCTGCTTTCCTGGAGATGGCTGAACAACTGCCTGCCTATGGGCAGTAGTGAGTGAATTCCTTGTTTTACTTTGCTTGCATGCACAGCTTTTGCTTTATTTATTAAACTGTCTTTGTCTCAACCAACAAGTTTTCCTTTTTTTTTGATTATTCTCCTTATCCCACTGAGCAGAAAGAAGTGAGCCAGTGCAGTCCTAGTTGCTGCCAGGGGTTAAACCACAACAAAGGAGACAGTGGATAGGTACACAATTAGCTGATACAGGCTAATATATTAGAAGCTTTGAAAATAAATCTTGCAATCAACATGTATTGAAGATATAAGCATTACACCCTACTAAACTGCTTATTCTATACTTCTGGTCCTCCTTGTTTTTTATGAAGTTCAAGCAATAAAACAATTTTTTTGTATCAATATATATGACAAGTCTCTAAGACACAAATGAAAGCATTGACCAGTGTAAGATTTTGAAATCAAACCTTTACATCCCTAATTGGCTTTTCGAAGGTAAAGTTCTGCATGGAGACGAGGGGAATAAGAACAGAGAAAGGATGTAAGGATTCACCCCATTAGGTCTGAGGAAAATAAGGAAGAAATAATGCACCTAGTAGACTGGAGTAACTGGAAGCCTTTTAAGAGTTGCTGTCTTGACAATGCCAAGATCAGTGTCTGTGTTTGTCATTTGCCACATTATCAGCTGTCTTTACTGGAAATTTTCTCATTGTTGCGCTGATGAGCTGCCAGATTGTCCCCTTTCTCTTCACTCCATTTGGGACTTACTCAACCCCAGAAAGTACTAGCTAAATGTGCCATTAACCTGTGAGTAACAGCTGTTGATTAAAATCTGTTTTGTATGAGGGAACAAGGTAAAGAATATTTTTGTTGCAAGTTCGTCTTCAATAATACCAGTTTTTATTTAAGACCCTTTGTATCTAGGCTCCTGGATCTGTCTTCCACTTCACTGCCAAATCAGGTAGCTATCATTGTAATGCTTTTGAAAACAATTCCTGCCATATATGAAATAGATTTTTTATGATATGGAGATAAAATGCCTGTCAATGGACTAAAATAGCATTGACCTGAAAATACGAACCAAAATTTTTAAAAGAGAAAAAGTTTCTTTTTTTTTCCCAACACAATAGTCTGAAAGTTCACATGAAGAAAAACATTACAGTAGACTGGCTTTGAATTTATTTCAAACTGAAGTTTTGAGGTTTTTTTAAACTGACATTTCCGAGCTAACTGCTTATGCCAATCATCTTACAAATTATGTCATGTACCTGCAACACTAAGATAATATAAATGAAAGATATGATAAAGCAGATCTTTATCCAGCCTTTATGAAAATTTACAATCAGAACAGGAATTTTAATGTTTAAAAATTAAAGATCTTGTTTAAAAATTAAAACATTTAAAGCCTTTCTTTTGATTATTTTTAAAAAGCACAGAAAACCTAGAAAGAAAACTAGCTAGCAGGTTTTTTTTATTTTTGAATTCTAAAGATATTAGTATCACAACTGATGTCACTTTCAGCCATGTGATTCTGACCAGCAATTTCCTGAGAAAAATTCCCTTGTAATTTGTGTTATATCTAAAAATTTCCATTTCTTCACTCTAAACAGTATTTCTCATACTTCAAACTTATGGAAAACCAAGTTAAGGAGAACAACAAAGATACTTCTGAATCTTTTATGAAATGAAAACTCAAAATTCAGATACAAATTTGGGAAAAATTTAGGGTAGTACTCAAGGGTAAATCATGGCTCTGTGATGGAATTTATATTTTGCAAACTTTAAAAATCAATATTATGGGTAAATAACTTAAATCCAACAGTAAGATGAGACATTCCTGTGAGGTTTTTGCTGATTTTGAACTGGTATTAGAATACAGTGGTTTTTCAAGTTAATGTTTAAATGGGAGGTAAAATAAGATGAGCTCAAATACCATCTGAGAAACCCCTCAGAACTCAGAGAGTCCAGTGATCTCCTCTGAATCAGATCTAGTAACATTTTATAGGGGTAAGTTCCCTGAACAGGAACCTCTAATGCCATTTGAGATTCCCTAGATTATCCCAAGTAGCATCCTACTAACAGTCCAGAAGGGAATGCAGGTCACTCATAGGTTTTACTTGCCAACTTCTTATAGATATCTTAGATACCCTAGGGCTTCTCAGATGCCACTAAGTGGTTTTGCATATGGGGGACTAAGATGACCCTTGTCGCTTTTCTCTAATCAGATTTGAAAGATGAAGAAAAACACGTTTAAGCAATAAGCAGCTGTAGCAATCTAGGAGGTTTTTACCACTCTTTTTTCCTTTCAGTTCAGACTTTATTAAATATTATTATGTTAAAAATCTTGTTTAAGGGGAAAGAGGAAACATAACTTATGTATAAAGCCAATAATATATTGTTAGCGTAGTGGCTATTTTAACAATTTAATTCAGGAAGAGTTATTAGTTCAGGTCAAATTATTACAGAAAACGAAATAATATTTCTCTATAGAAAAAAAATTCTCAGTAATAGCAATAATACAATTAAAACTCTTACAGACACATTTAGGTTTTGTGGGTTTCCTGACCTTTATCCCTTCTCCTGCTACTTTGAGTCCTGGGGTCAGTTTCATTCTGGTGATGGTGGATGGGGTGCTACAGTGAGTTTTCAGCACCAGGAGTCCTCCGCTGGAAGGAATATGGTTGGTGTTCATGTTGAAAGCATCTTCTCGGTCACTCTGGGATTCGCTAAGAATAGTTATTATGTTTTTTGTAAAACGATTTTACAACTTTCTCTTTCTTCATTGCTCTGCAGCTGCATATTAGATCTGAATATAATATCTATGATAGTTTTTAGGCATGCTAAATAATATTTGTTACCCCTAAAACAAATTTTGTCCAGCTCTAGATATTTATTTCTGTGACTGACTGTGGGTGAGTTCTTTACAGCCATGAGGTCTCCAGTGCCATCCTGTATTCCCTCCTTTATCATCCCACTTCTGTGTTCTTCTGTGCTGCATACCCACTTCCCAAAGCTTCTGCTATCTGACCAGGTCTGTATTTCTCTACTCCACATCATTATCTTAGAACCATAAATATCTCATTCTGCATAGAAAAAACTACTTGTCTCTATTATTTCTATAAAACCATGATTGTACCATATAATGTTACGGAAAAAAAAAAGCTGTAACCACCTGATAAAAAAAAAAAATTGCTGTTACAGCTAAACCAACTAAAAATAAATCTGCACACAGGTGAAGAAAAGTTCACACAAAACAATCCTGACAAACCTCAGTCCTAAGACCTTGTGAGCTTATTGCAAAGCCTGTGGCCTTTACTAGCTGTGGGTTTATTGTATTACAGGTTACAAGATTACAGTACTTGCAGAGAAGGAAGTATTATCTCACATATTGCATCAATCTTAGCCTCATGAAACATAAAATTCAAATTTTAGTTTCTTTATTTTTAAAACATCACAGTGAATTTCACATTTATGACTGGACCTGGAATCATTCATAAAAGAGAAGCAAATATCCAGACTATGGATCTTAAAGCACATGACCTGTCTTCTGAATCTGGAAAGTGAACAAACAACCAAGACTGCTGCTATCCTGGCCTGAGTCTACTACCAGAACTGAGAAGACTTTGAGATGGCTATTGCAGATAGCTTAGATGTGTTAGCTTGGTTTGGTTGGTTTATTTGTTTGTTTTGCTTTACGTAGGGAGTTAGTATCTGGGAGGTTGTGAAAGCAGTCTGGATAGCTTACTTGAATCTAAAGACTTTAATATTTTTGAAGTTTATATTGATTAAGTTCAGTAAAGACATCATGGCAGGAAGTCAGAATATGACTTAAAGGTTTCCTTATTGCTGAAATATGTAAGGACCTTCCACAAAAAAAAAAAAAAAATTCCTAATCTGTGGTCACATAATAGAAAATCTTGTGCTGTTTTGCCATTGTATTTTTGAGGCCTTAAGCAACACCAGAAACCAGTATTGTTTTAAGACTACTGAATCCATAACGGAGGGCACTGGACAGCTCAGAAGCAATTTCTTTATTGAATTTCCCCTGAATGGTCTCAAGGAAAATGGCTTAGTAGATGTGGGATACATTTATCAAAGCTTGCTGCTATGAAAGGACAGCAGGCATGATTTTGCGTTACTCTTGTCTACGTTTTTAATCCTCTTGTCACATGTAAGTAATGAAATAAGTGTTTATTGAGCATTCCATTAACAGAAGGAATTCTAACAAAACCTTGTATAAACATATCAGAAGACAGATGACATTGTAGCTCCAAAGCTCTCTGGCTCTCTCTCTCTACAAAGCCTGAAGTAGACTTCAGAATAGGTTTACAATAGATAAATTCAGGCTCTGTATAAGCTGATAACTAAAGACAGGCCAGGGATTAATCCCTCACCCTGAAATCATCTGAAAGAAGCTTGTTTTAGACCCACATTGACTCACTAGATCAGATTTGTCTTGGAGAGATCTACCTGGAGTAAACCGAACCTGAGCTTTGTACCAACATAACAATTAAGCAGAGTGAACAATAGCACTTCACGTACTGCATGATTGCATGACAGGGTCTTAAGCCTGAATAGCATGGCATGGCTTATAAACATAGACCTAACTCTCCTACCTTCCCAATCAGGCTAGCCACAATGCATTGCCTCTTGTGAATCGTCCTTAGCCCATGTGAATGATTAAATCGTGGTCAAGCACTGTTATAGAGTGTTGGCTGAATACAGAATAACAGAATGACAGAATAAACGACAAGATGTACTTACCTAACACTTTAACACTGTGGATTTAACAATTGTGTGCCTGTACCCATGACATACCCCTTTAAACTTCCCTGGAATATGTACTGCCTTGCATTTTAGATGCTCAAGGTTTCTCCTTCCTCCTCTTTTAATTAGTAATACAGATGTAGGCTGAAACACAGGCACTTTTTGCCTGCATTGCTGTCTGTTGAATTGTTTGTAGCTTGGCTTAAAGTGTTCACATTATGCTTGGAAAAAGACAATCTGATGTACTGCTGCATATTACAATCAGTTTTTACTGACCTAGCAGACTGCAAGACTGAGCACGTGGGTGAAACTTAAGACAATGAGTACACGAAGAATCCGCCATCTAAGAGGGATCAGAGCTCGACTCTGCCTCAAATTGAGCCCAAGCTTACAGAAATAAAAACACAGAAAGTAATCAAGCTTTAGAATCACACCTGATTGACAGTACGAGAAACTTCCATGTTTAATCTTTGCTTAATGCAGAAAAGTTTTCAACAGTGTGGTTGTAACTGTAACCTGAAGCCACCACAAGCAGAATACTTATTTGCTTTAAACATATGACTGATGGGCCAGTTGTGGTCTCTGCCTTTTCATAGATGTTTGTCAACATCGTAAAGGCACCATGTGGCTTTTCAGACATCTGGTAACGGCTGATCATATTCAGGACAAGGGCAGCAGGACTTCTGTTTGGCCAGATTGCAACACAGCACTAAAACAGCAATGAAGAATCTTGCATTTTACTTGACTCTATCGAGTATCATCAGCCTCCTCCTTTCAGAAGCATTCAAGTATTAAATGAAAACCAGAACCCATTTATGAATACATTGTTCCAGCTCTATATATGCTGTACAATTAAAGAGCTATTACACCAGTAACTGATTGCCCAAAATGACTGCAGCCAACCGTAAGGGAACACACAAAACTGTATTCACCATTTGTTTAGTAATTTAAAAAATAATAATATAATAAAAAAAAGTTCAACCAAGTCTAAGGGTGAAGAGAAGGTCAAATTTCAGTGGATTTTATTGATTAGATTTTGTTTACTGCTATGGGGCACACTCTTATGAAACGTGCTATACAGAAAAAGAATTAAACCAAGCTAGAATGACTCAGGGGCCTCCCAGGGCTTTTAAAGCAATGTTTTAAAATTATGTCTGGGAAGGGTAGCATGGGACTCAGCATACACCTGTAGGCTGTGGCAAATTTAGGCCTAATAGCTCTAAAACAATGTAAGCAAGCCAGTGCGGATAATGAATCTGCCTTCTGAACATGTGTTAGCAGCAGATTTTCTAATGTATGGATAATGTAAATATATGTATGCTTAATAAAAAGAATAAAATTAAGAGGCTGAATATAACTATTAACAGCATATCAGGTGACTTAAGTACCATCTGTCTGCTCAAGAGTAAAATATTTTCTGGTTGTTATATTGCTTACGCTTGGAGAATTAGGGCTAAAATTTTCTTAGCATTTAAACAAATAAGACTCCACTCCTCCACTGTACCCAAGTACTTTTCTCACAAACCTATAACAAATTGTGGCTTAATATACTGGGACTCTGTAAGCACTTTGAGAATCTCTGGTTTACTGCCCAGTCTTAAATAAATTTAAAATTTTATTCTTTACTTTTACCCATTTGAGCACTAAATACAGATACAAATATTGCACCTAGAATAAACACATAACAGACTAGAAAACTAGTTTTGTTCATTACAGAGTTACAAGGATGAATTTCAAAGGAAGGATGTTTTCACTAAGTACAAAACTGTATTTCTGTGAAAACTTGAGTTACTCTCTGAATTGTAAGTAACTTTGGGAGTTAATCCTCTCAGATTCAAGGAGGCTTAAGGAGGTCTAACCATTTTCCGTTAGTATGGAAAATTCTGCTGAAAGAGTTTGGGTCTGGTTGTTGTTTTTAAAAAAAAAAATTCCCATAGATATAGCAAGACACTTATTGAGTGTGCAAGTAATTCAGAGACTAGTCCAACCCTCAGCTAAGCCAATGGAAGTTTTGCCATCGCTTTCAGTAGCACAGGATCAGGAATATTGCATTTGGTGTTCAATAGGAATTAAAGCATGGTCTTACAGGCTCCAGCTATGGAAAGCATCGTGCTGGTTCACTGCATCCTTTAGGTCCCCCTGCATGACTCTGAGTAAAATATACATTCATCTTTGCTGAGCAGCAATTCCATGTAAGACTCTGAGAGCAGAAATGGATCTCTATTAAAAAAGGCACTGTTGATACAGAATTGTGCCTAATTCTGGCAGTTTTAATTAAAAGAAAGTAAACTTTGCTTCATGGCTTTTTATCTGTATGAGGTTGTACTAAATTGTCAGAGTGTTCATGGGAAAACTGAAACTTACTGAAAAGCCTAAACTGCATATATCATTACTAGGCTAAAATAACATCCTGCTGTACAGCTAAGGACATTAGTGGGATAAAGTCTGTAAGGAGATTTGGGTTATTCAGCCTGGAAAAGAGGAAGCTCTGGGAATACCTCATTGAGACCTTTCAGTCCTTAAAAGGGACTTATAAGAAAGATGGGGACCAACATTTTAGCAGGACCCGTTGCAATAGAACAAGGGGTAATGGTTTTAAACTAAAAGAGGGTAGATTTAGACTAGATACAAGGAAAATATTTTTTACAATGAGGGTGGTCAAACTCTGGAACAGGTTTCCCAGAGTGCTGGTAGATACCCCATCTCCGGAAACATTTAAGGTCAGGTTGGATGGAGCTCTGAGCAACCTGATCTAGTTGAAGACGTTCCTGCTTGCTGGGGGGGATTGGACTAGATGACTTTTGAAGGTCCCTTCAAAGCCAAACTATTCTATGATTTCGTGTACTCTCTTCCATTGGTCATTTGGAATTGCCAGAAAATTAAAAGCTTTTTTGAGCATGCAAACCCTACTTGCAAACCTTGTCCTGTCCTTGTTAAAAAGAATAATTCATTCTGAAGGGCTCCAGAAATATATACACAGGTGTGAAGATATTCTCTTAATGGCTAAGAGATTACTGAAACACATTTTTATCCTTTTAGATGCCCAGAATGCTTGTACTTTTTCTCATGTTGCATACATATTAATTCCCCCAGCATGCTGCTGCATCAATAGAAGTGTTGCCAGCAGGTCCAGAGAGGTGATTCTGCCACTTTACTCTGCTCTGGTGAGACCTCACCTGGAGTATTTTGTGCAGGTCTGGAGCCCTCAGTATAGGAGGGATATGGACCTGATGGAGCGGGTCCAGAGGAGGGCCACTAAAATGATCAGGGGGTTGGAGCACCTCTGCTACAAGGACAGGCTGAGGGAGCTGGAGTTGTTCAGCCTGGAGAAGAGGAGGCTTCGGGGAGACCTAATAGCGGCCTTCCAGTACCTGAAGGGGGCCTACAGGAAGGCTGGGGAGAGCCTGTTTACAAAGGCCTGTAGTGATAGGATGAGGGGAAATGGCTTTAAGATGGAGGGGAGCAGATTTCGATTGGAGATGAGGAGAAAGTTCTTTCCTGTGAGGGTGGTGGAGCACTGGAACAGGTTGCCCAGGGAGGTGGTTGAGGCCCCATCGCTGGAGATATTCAAGGTGAGGCTCGATGAGGCCCTGGGCAACCTGGTCTAGTTGGGGGTGTCCCTGCTGACTGCGGGGGAGTCAGACTAGATGACCTTTGGAGGGCCCTTCCGGCCTAGACAATTCTATGACTCTATGATTCTATATTCTTTCCAAGTAGCTGGCTGCCTGATATTCAGTAGTTTTTTGGCAGGCAATTAAGCAAAATTAGAAAGAAAGAAAAAATGATTAGTCCATTTTCAAATAAATGACTTGCTGGTTTTGATAATATTGTTACTTTTAAAAGTATCAGTACCTGAGAGTAAGTTTTTTGATAATTCACATCTTCAGAAAACTCCTCAAATGGAGAAAGGTAACTAGAAGCAAATAAAAAAAAATGAGCAATATATAGAAGGAAAAGAGGGGAATTAACTCCTTTGTTCTAGTTTGTAATATGCACTGTAGCCGAAATATGACTGATAGTTATTGTTGCTTTTATAGGTGATAAACGTTTATAGTATATTACAAACTTATCAGGGTTTTAGGAGAAATGTGATGTAAATGAAGGAGAATTTTTGGAGGAGAGGCAACAAGGTCTGCTCTCCAGTGGTGAAATATGGTTTCCAGTCTAGAAATATTCCAAAACTTTATCTGTAAGTTGTGCCACCACATTCATTTTGACAGGCTATTCTTGAAATTGATTAAGCACTTGCATTTGTTTTCAAAGCTTGGCTTTCGGCTGACCAGCTAAATAACCTTCTGGTACAAAAAAAAAAAAACCAAACAAAAAGTTCTTAAGGTTATTTTGTATAAAACACTTTTCATCTCTTTTCTGCAATTATACTAAGTTAAGAAATTGAGACCAATTTCAAAGTTAAAAATTTAATTACTGATATGACATGGAATCATAGAATACCAGGTTGGAAGGCACCTCAAGGATGACCTGGTCCAACCTTGCTTGGCAAAAGGGTGGTCTAGGCGAGATGGCCCAGCACCCTCTCCAGCTGAATCTTAAAAGTGCCCAGAGGTAGGGAATCCACCACTTCCCAGGGGAAATTGTTCTAATGGCTGATTCTTCTCATTGTGAAATTTTTTTCCTCTTGTGTTCAACTGGAATCTCCCCAGAAGGAACTTGTACCCATTACCCCATGTCTTTTCCATGTGACTCATGGATTCACAAATTCATGGAATTGTCAGAGTTGGAAGAGACCTCTAGAGATCATCTAGTTCAACTCCCCTGCTAAAGCAGGATTGCCCAGAGCACATTACTCAGGACTGCATCAAGGTGGGTCTTGAAAATCTCCAGAGAAGGGGACTTCATGACCTCTCTCAGCAGCCTTTTCCAGGGCTCTGTCACCCTCACCATAAAGAATTTTTTCCTCATTTTTGAGTGGAACTTCCTATGTTCCAGCTTATGCCCATTGCCCCTTGTCCTATCGCTGGAAACCACTGAAAAGAGTCCAGCTCCATCATCTTTCAACCCACCCTTTAGGAACTTGGAAACATAGATGAGGTCTTCCCTCAGTCTTCTCAAGGCTAAAGAGCCCCAGATCTTTGAGCCTTTTCTCATAAGGGAGGTGCTCCAATCCCTTAATCATCTTAGTTGCCCTACACTGGACTCCCTCCAGTTCTTCTTGAACTGGGAGCCCAGAACTGTACACAGTTGTGGCCTCACCAGTGCAGAGTAGAGGGGTAGAATGACCTCCCTCGACCTGCTGACCACACTTCTCCTTATGCAGCCCAGGGTTCCATTGGCCTTTTTGGCGACAAGGGCACATTGCTGGCTCATGGAGAGCCTGCCATCCACCTAGACTCCCAGGTCCTTTTCCTCTGTAGTACTTCCCAGAAGATCCACCCCTAACCTCTATTGGTGCCTGGGGTTCTTCCTCCCCAGGTGCAGGACCTTACATTTGCCTTTGTTGAACCTCATTAGGTTCTTCTCTGCCCAACATTCCGGCCTGTCCAGGTCATGGTGAATGGCAGCACAGCCCTCTGGAGTGTTGGCCAGCCCTCCCAGTTTGGTATCATCAGTGAACTTGCTAAGGATACACTCTGTCCCCTCGTCCAGGTCCTTGATGAATATGTTGAACAGGACTGGGACGAATATTGACCCCTGAGGGACAACACTGGTTACAGGCCTCCAACTTGACCCTGCACCATTAATGATAACACTCTGAGTTGTGTCACACAGCCAGGACTCAGTCCACCTCACTGCCCCCTCATCTAGCCCACATTTCCTTAATTTTCTAATGAGGATGTTGTGGGAGACAGTGTCAAAAGCCTTGCTGAAGTCAAGGTAGATGACATCTGCTGCTCTCCCCTCATCCAGTCATCTAGTTATAACATCATAGAAGGCTATCAGATTGGTTGAGCTTGATTTACCCTTGGTAAATCTGTGTTGACCACTTCCAATAACTTCTTTAACTTCAATGTGTTTGGAGAGATGACATCCAGAACAAGTCGACCCATTATTTTCCCAGGGACAGAGGTGAGACTAATTGGCCTGCAGTTCCCTGGGTCCTCCTTCTTGCCCTCTTTGTAGACTGGTGTGATATTTGCCTTCTTCCAGTCCTCAGGCACTTCTCCTGTTCTCCAAGGCCTCTCACATATGATGGAGAGTGGCTCAGCAATAACATCTGCCAGTTCTCTCAGCACTCGTGGCTGCATTCCATCGGGGCCCTTAGACTTATGGATGTCTAGGTTGGCCAAGTGATCTCTAACCCAGTCCTCCCCAACAGAGGGAAAGTCTTCCTCTCTCCAAACCATCCCCCTTGTCTCCAGGGTCTGGGATTCATGAGGGGCAGCTTTGGCAGTGAAGACCAAAGCAAAGGCGGCATTCAGCAACTCCACCTTCTCTGTGTTTTCCACCACCAAGGCACCCACCTCATTCATCAATTCTTGTTATCTTTAAGTGTCGTGGCCAATTTAAGTTCTGCTTGGGCTTTCGCCCTTCTAATTTTTTCCCTACATATCTTCACTACACCTTGATATTGCTCATGAGTAACCAACCCCTTTTTCCAGAGATCATAGACTTTCCTTTTCTCCCTGAGGTCCAGCCAAATCTGTCTATTTAGCCAGACTGGTCTTCTTCCCTGTCTGCTCGGTTTATGGGACCTGGGGATGGCCCTCTCCTGTGCTTTTGAGAGTTCCTCCTTGAATTATGACCAGCCTTCTGGGCACCTTTGCCCTTCAGGACTGTCTCCCAGGCGACACTCTCAACCATGTTCCTAAACAGGTTAAAGCCTGCCTTTCGGGAGTCCAAGGTGGCAGTTCTGCTCACTCCTTGTCTTGCTTCTGCAAGAATTGAAAACTCTATGATCTCGTGATCACTGCCTAAGATGACCTTGAACCTTTACATCCCCCACAAGACCTTCTGTGTTAACAAGCAGCAGGTCCAGTAGGGCACTTTCCCTGGTTGGTTCGCTCACCAGCTGTATTAGGAAGTTGTCTTCCACACACTCTAGGAACCTCCAAGATTGTTCCCTCTCTGCTGTGTTATATTTCCAGCAGATATCTGGGAAGTTGAAGTCCCCCACAAGAACAAGGGCAAGTGATTGCAAGAGCTCGTCCAGTTGCTGATAGAATGTTTTATCGATTTCTATGTCCCGGTTTGGGGGTCTGTAGTAAGCTCCCACCATGATGTCTGTCTTGTTGGCCTTCCCCTTGATTCTGACCTATAAACACTCTACACTGTCATTTCCATTATTAACTTCTAAGCATTCAAATCTGTCTCTAACATAGAGGCCCACCCCACCACCTCTCCTTCCTTGTCTATCCCTTCTGAACAGTTGGTAGCCATTGGTTCCGGCACTCCATTTGTGTAAGTGATCCCACAACGTTTCTGTGATGGCAACTATATCGTAGTTTTCCTTCAGTACAATGGCCTCCAGCTCCTCCTGTTTGTTGCCCATACTACATGCATTTGTGTAGATGCACTTGAGCTGGGCTCCCAATTTCACCCCCATCCTTGGCCTTTTTCCCCCAGGCTCATTACCACTGGGTCTGTTTTTTTTATCCCCTTCCCCCTTCATTGTAAAAAGGGATTCCCCGTCTTCTTTGTAGCCACTCTTTAAATACTGAAACATGGTGATAAGGTCTCCCCTAAGCCTTCTTTCTCAAGGCTGAAAAAAACCAGTTCTCTCAGCCTTTCCTCATATGGCAGGCTTCCCTGTCCTTTGGTCATCTTTATGGTCCTTCCTTGGATGCTCTCCATCCTGTCCACATCTTTTTTGTATAGCCGGAACCAAAACTGAACACAGTATTTCAGGTGTAGCCTGAGAAGCTCTGAGTAGAGTGGGATAATGACTTCTTTGTCTCTGCTGGTGGTGCCCTTGTTGATGCAGTCCAGAATCCTGTTGGCTTTTTTTTTGCCACTGCAGCACACTGTTTGTCCATATTGAGCTTGTTGTCCACCAGGACTCCCAGGTCCCTTTCCACAGAGCTGCTCCCCAGCCAGGTAGATCCCAGCTTGTGTTGTGCTCCTGGATTGTGTTTTCCCAGTTGCAAGACCTTACTTTTCCTTTGTTGAACTTCATAAGGTTCTTGTTAACCCACTCTTCCAGCCTATCCAGGTCTTCCTGCACAGTGGCTCTCCCTTCCAAAGTGTCCACCTCCCCACTCAGTTTGGTGACATTGACAAAATCCACCAGGGTACACTTGACCCATCATCCAGATTATTTATGAAGATAGTAAACAGCATTGAGCCCAACATCAGTCCCTGGGGGATCCAACCTTTGTCAGGTTGACAGTTTTAAAAGGAACTATTTACCACCACTCTCTGTGTGCGGCCTCTCAGCCAGTTCCCCACCCACCACAGAGACCACTTGTCTAGACCATAACACATCAGTTTTTCCAGGAGGAGGTTGTGGGGAACCATATCAAAAACTTTGGAGAAATACAAGTAGATGACATCCACCATTCACTCCACGTTAACCAAGCAGGTTATAGAAGATGATCCCTGACCTTCAGTTTTTTATGTATTTTTCTTTTCTTTTCTTTTCTTTTCTTTTCTTTTCTTTTCTTTTCTTTTCTTTTCTTTTCTTTTCTTTTCTCTTAAAGCACATGACCTGTCTTCTGAATCTGGAAAGTGAACAAACAACCAAGACTGCTGCTATCCTGGCCTGAGTCTACTACCAGAACTGAGAAGACTTTGAGATGGCTATTGCAGATAGCTTAGATGTGTTAGCTTGGTTTGGTTGGTTTATTTGTTTGTTTTGCTTTACGTAGGGAGTTAGTATCTGGGAGGTTGTGAAAGCAGTCTGGATAGCTTACTTGAATCTAAAGACTTTAATATTTTTGAAGTTTATATTGATTAAGTTCAGTAAAGACATCATGGCAGGAAGTCAGAATATGACTTAAAGGTTTCCTTATTGCTGAAATATGTAAGGACCTTCCACAAAAAAAAAAAAAAAATTCCTAATCTGTGGTCACATAATAGAAAATCTTGTGCTGTTTTGCCATTGTATTTTTGAGGCCTTAAGCAACACCAGAAACCAGTATTGTTTTAAGACTACTGAATCCATAACGGAGGGCACTGGACAGCTCAGAAGCAATTTCTTTATTGAATTTCCCCTGAATGGTCTCAAGGAAAATGGCTTAGTAGATGTGGGATACATTTATCAAAGCTTGCTGCTATGAAAGGACAGCAGGCATGATTTTGCGTTACTCTTGTCTACGTTTTTAATCCTCTTGTCACATGTAAGTAATGAAATAAGTGTTTATTGAGCATTCCATTAACAGAAGGAATTCTAACAAAACCTTGTATAAACATATCAGAAGACAGATGACATTGTAGCTCCAAAGCTCTCTGGCTCTCTCTCTCTACAAAGCCTGAAGTAGACTTCAGAATAGGTTTACAATAGATAAATTCAGGCTCTGTATAAGCTGATAACTAAAGACAGGCCAGGGATTAATCCCTCACCCTGAAATCATCTGAAAGAAGCTTGTTTTAGACCCACATTGACTCACTAGATCAGATTTGTCTTGGAGAGATCTACCTGGAGTAAACCGAACCTGAGCTTTGTACCAACATAACAATTAAGCAGAGTGAACAATAGCACTTCACGTACTGCATGATTGCATGACAGGGTCTTAAGCCTGAATAGCATGGCATGGCTTATAAACATAGACCTAACTCTCCTACCTTCCCAATCAGGCTAGCCACAATGCATTGCCTCTTGTGAATCGTCCTTAGCCCATGTGAATGATTAAATCGTGGTCAAGCACTGTTATAGAGTGTTGGCTGAATACAGAATAACAGAATGACAGAATAAACGACAAGATGTACTTACCTAACACTTTAACACTGTGGATTTAACAATTGTGTGCCTGTACCCATGACATACCCCTTTAAACTTCCCTGGAATATGTACTGCCTTGCATTTTAGATGCTCAAGGTTTCTCCTTCCTCCTCTTTTAATTAGTAATACAGATGTAGGCTGAAACACAGGCACTTTTTGCCTGCATTGCTGTCTGTTGAATTGTTTGTAGCTTGGCTTAAAGTGTTCACATTATGCTTGGAAAAAGACAATCTGATGTACTGCTGCATATTACAATCAGTTTTTACTGACCTAGCAGACTGCAAGACTGAGCACGTGGGTGAAACTTAAGACAATGAGTACACGAAGAATCCGCCATCTAAGAGGGATCAGAGCTCGACTCTGCCTCAAATTGAGCCCAAGCTTACAGAAATAAAAACACAGAAAGTAATCAAGCTTTAGAATCACACCTGATTGACAGTACGAGAAACTTCCATGTTTAATCTTTGCTTAATGCAGAAAAGTTTTCAACAGTGTGGTTGTAACTGTAACCTGAAGCCACCACAAGCAGAATACTTATTTGCTTTAAACATATGACTGATGGGCCAGTTGTGGTCTCTGCCTTTTCATAGATGTTTGTCAACATCGTAAAGGCACCATGTGGCTTTTCAGACATCTGGTAACGGCTGATCATATTCAGGACAAGGGCAGCAGGACTTCTGTTTGGCCAGATTGCAACACAGCACTAAAACAGCAATGAAGAATCTTGCATTTTACTTGACTCTATCGAGTATCATCAGCCTCCTCCTTTCAGAAGCATTCAAGTATTAAATGAAAACCAGAACCCATTTATGAATACATTGTTCCAGCTCTATATATGCTGTACAATTAAAGAGCTATTACACCAGTAACTGATTGCCCAAAATGACTGCAGCCAACCGTAAGGGAACACACAAAACTGTATTCACCATTTGTTTAGTAATTTAAAAAATAATAATATAATAAAAAAAAGTTCAACCAAGTCTAAGGGTGAAGAGAAGGTCAAATTTCAGTGGATTTTATTGATTAGATTTTGTTTACTGCTATGGGGCACACTCTTATGAAACGTGCTATACAGAAAAAGAATTAAACCAAGCTAGAATGACTCAGGGGCCTCCCAGGGCTTTTAAAGCAATGTTTTAAAATTATGTCTGGGAAGGGTAGCATGGGACTCAGCATACACCTGTAGGCTGTGGCAAATTTAGGCCTAATAGCTCTAAAACAATGTAAGCAAGCCAGTGCGGATAATGAATCTGCCTTCTGAACATGTGTTAGCAGCAGATTTTCTAATGTATGGATAATGTAAATATATGTATGCTTAATAAAAAGAATAAAATTAAGAGGCTGAATATAACTATTAACAGCATATCAGGTGACTTAAGTACCATCTGTCTGCTCAAGAGTAAAATATTTTCTGGTTGTTATATTGCTTACGCTTGGAGAATTAGGGCTAAAATTTTCTTAGCATTTAAACAAATAAGACTCCACTCCTCCACTGTACCCAAGTACTTTTCTCACAAACCTATAACAAATTGTGGCTTAATATACTGGGACTCTGTAAGCACTTTGAGAATCTCTGGTTTACTGCCCAGTCTTAAATAAATTTAAAATTTTATTCTTTACTTTTACCCATTTGAGCACTAAATACAGATACAAATATTGCACCTAGAATAAACACATAACAGACTAGAAAACTAGTTTTGTTCATTACAGAGTTACAAGGATGAATTTCAAAGGAAGGATGTTTTCACTAAGTACAAAACTGTATTTCTGTGAAAACTTGAGTTACTCTCTGAATTGTAAGTAACTTTGGGAGTTAATCCTCTCAGATTCAAGGAGGCTTAAGGAGGTCTAACCATTTTCCGTTAGTATGGAAAATTCTGCTGAAAGAGTTTGGGTCTGGTTGTTGTTTTTAAAAAAAAAAATTCCCATAGATATAGCAAGACACTTATTGAGTGTGCAAGTAATTCAGAGACTAGTCCAACCCTCAGCTAAGCCAATGGAAGTTTTGCCATCGCTTTCAGTAGCACAGGATCAGGAATATTGCATTTGGTGTTCAATAGGAATTAAAGCATGGTCTTACAGGCTCCAGCTATGGAAAGCATCGTGCTGGTTCACTGCATCCTTTAGGTCCCCCTGCATGACTCTGAGTAAAATATACATTCATCTTTGCTGAGCAGCAATTCCATGTAAGACTCTGAGAGCAGAAATGGATCTCTATTAAAAAAGGCACTGTTGATACAGAATTGTGCCTAATTCTGGCAGTTTTAATTAAAAGAAAGTAAACTTTGCTTCATGGCTTTTTATCTGTATGAGGTTGTACTAAATTGTCAGAGTGTTCATGGGAAAACTGAAACTTACTGAAAAGCCTAAACTGCATATATCATTACTAGGCTAAAATAACATCCTGCTGTACAGCTAAGGACATTAGTGGGATAAAGTCTGTAAGGAGATTTGGGTTATTCAGCCTGGAAAAGAGGAAGCTCTGGGAATACCTCATTGAGACCTTTCAGTCCTTAAAAGGGACTTATAAGAAAGATGGGGACCAACATTTTAGCAGGACCCGTTGCAATAGAACAAGGGGTAATGGTTTTAAACTAAAAGAGGGTAGATTTAGACTAGATACAAGGAAAATATTTTTTACAATGAGGGTGGTCAAACTCTGGAACAGGTTTCCCAGAGTGCTGGTAGATACCCCATCTCCGGAAACATTTAAGGTCAGGTTGGATGGAGCTCTGAGCAACCTGATCTAGTTGAAGACGTTCCTGCTTGCTGGGGGGGATTGGACTAGATGACTTTTGAAGGTCCCTTCAAAGCCAAACTATTCTATGATTTCGTGTACTCTCTTCCATTGGTCATTTGGAATTGCCAGAAAATTAAAAGCTTTTTTGAGCATGCAAACCCTACTTGCAAACCTTGTCCTGTCCTTGTTAAAAAGAATAATTCATTCTGAAGGGCTCCAGAAATATATACACAGGTGTGAAGATATTCTCTTAATGGCTAAGAGATTACTGAAACACATTTTTATCCTTTTAGATGCCCAGAATGCTTGTACTTTTTCTCATGTTGCATACATATTAATTCCCCCAGCATGCTGCTGCATCAATAGAAGTGTTGCCAGCAGGTCCAGAGAGGTGATTCTGCCACTTTACTCTGCTCTGGTGAGACCTCACCTGGAGTATTTTGTGCAGGTCTGGAGCCCTCAGTATAGGAGGGATATGGACCTGATGGAGCGGGTCCAGAGGAGGGCCACTAAAATGATCAGGGGGTTGGAGCACCTCTGCTACAAGGACAGGCTGAGGGAGCTGGAGTTGTTCAGCCTGGAGAAGAGGAGGCTTCGGGGAGACCTAATAGCGGCCTTCCAGTACCTGAAGGGGGCCTACAGGAAGGCTGGGGAGAGCCTGTTTACAAAGGCCTGTAGTGATAGGATGAGGGGAAATGGCTTTAAGATGGAGGGGAGCAGATTTCGATTGGAGATGAGGAGAAAGTTCTTTCCTGTGAGGGTGGTGGAGCACTGGAACAGGTTGCCCAGGGAGGTGGTTGAGGCCCCATCGCTGGAGATATTCAAGGTGAGGCTCGATGAGGCCCTGGGCAACCTGGTCTAGTTGGGGGTGTCCCTGCTGACTGCGGGGGAGTCAGACTAGATGACCTTTGGAGGGCCCTTCCGGCCTAGACAATTCTATGACTCTATGATTCTATATTCTTTCCAAGTAGCTGGCTGCCTGATATTCAGTAGTTTTTTGGCAGGCAATTAAGCAAAATTAGAAAGAAAGAAAAAATGATTAGTCCATTTTCAAATAAATGACTTGCTGGTTTTGATAATATTGTTACTTTTAAAAGTATCAGTACCTGAGAGTAAGTTTTTTGATAATTCACATCTTCAGAAAACTCCTCAAATGGAGAAAGGTAACTAGAAGCAAATAAAAAAAAATGAGCAATATATAGAAGGAAAAGAGGGGAATTAACTCCTTTGTTCTAGTTTGTAATATGCACTGTAGCCGAAATATGACTGATAGTTATTGTTGCTTTTATAGGTGATAAACGTTTATAGTATATTACAAACTTATCAGGGTTTTAGGAGAAATGTGATGTAAATGAAGGAGAATTTTTGGAGGAGAGGCAACAAGGTCTGCTCTCCAGTGGTGAAATATGGTTTCCAGTCTAGAAATATTCCAAAACTTTATCTGTAAGTTGTGCCACCACATTCATTTTGACAGGCTATTCTTGAAATTGATTAAGCACTTGCATTTGTTTTCAAAGCTTGGCTTTCGGCTGACCAGCTAAATAACCTTCTGGTACAAAAAAAAAAAAACCAAACAAAAAGTTCTTAAGGTTATTTTGTATAAAACACTTTTCATCTCTTTTCTGCAATTATACTAAGTTAAGAAATTGAGACCAATTTCAAAGTTAAAAATTTAATTACTGATATGACATGGAATCATAGAATACCAGGTTGGAAGGCACCTCAAGGATGACCTGGTCCAACCTTGCTTGGCAAAAGGGTGGTCTAGGCGAGATGGCCCAGCACCCTCTCCAGCTGAATCTTAAAAGTGCCCAGAGGTAGGGAATCCACCACTTCCCAGGGGAAATTGTTCTAATGGCTGATTCTTCTCATTGTGAAATTTTTTTCCTCTTGTGTTCAACTGGAATCTCCCCAGAAGTAACTTGTACCCATTACCCCATGTCTTTTCCATGTGACTCATGGATTCACAAATTCATGGAATTGTCAGAGTTGGAAGAGACCTCTAGAGATCATCTAGTTCAACTCCCCTGCTAAAGCAGGATTGCCCAGAGCACATTACTCAGGACTGCATCAAGGTGGGTCTTGAAAATCTCCAGAGAAGGGGACTTCATGACCTCTCTCAGCAGCCTTTTCCAGGGCTCTGTCACCCTCACCATAAAGAATTTTTTCCTCATTTTTGAGTGGAACTTCCTATGTTCCAGCTTATGCCCATTGCCCCTTGTCCTATCGCTGGAAACCACTGAAAAGAGTCCAGCTCCATCATCTTTCAACCCACCCTTTAGGAACTTGGAAACATAGATGAGGTCTTCCCTCAGTCTTCTCAAGGCTAAAGAGCCCCAGATCTTTGAGCCTTTTCTCATAAGGGAGGTGCTCCAATCCCTTAATCATCTTAGTTGCCCTACACTGGACTCCCTCCAGTTCTTCTTGAACTGGGAGCCCAGAACTGTACACAGTTGTGGCCTCACCAGTGCAGAGTAGAGGGGTAGAATGACCTCCCTCGACCTGCTGACCACACTTCTCCTTATGCAGCCCAGGGTTCCATTGGCCTTTTTGGCGACAAGGGCACATTGCTGGCTCATGGAGAGCCTGCCATCCACCTAGACTCCCAGGTCCTTTTCCTCTGTAGTACTTCCCAGAAGATCCACCCCTAACCTCTATTGGTGCCTGGGGTTCTTCCTCCCCAGGTGCAGGACCTTACATTTGCCTTTGTTGAACCTCATTAGGTTCTTCTCTGCCCAACATTCCGGCCTGTCCAGGTCATGGTGAATGGCAGCACAGCCCTCTGGAGTGTTGGCCAGCCCTCCCAGTTTGGTATCATCAGTGAACTTGCTAAGGATACACTCTGTCCCCTCGTCCAGGTCCTTGATGAATATGTTGAACAGGACTGGGACGAATATTGACCCCTGAGGGACAACACTGGTTACAGGCCTCCAACTTGACCCTGCACCATTAATGATAACACTCTGAGTTGTGTCACACAGCCAGGACTCAGTCCACCTCACTGCCCCCTCATCTAGCCCACATTTCCTTAATTTTCTAATGAGGATGTTGTGGGAGACAGTGTCAAAAGCCTTGCTGAAGTCAAGGTAGATGACATCTGCTGCTCTCCCCTCATCCAGTCATCTAGTTATAACATCATAGAAGGCTATCAGATTGGTTGAGCTTGATTTACCCTTGGTAAATCTGTGTTGACCACTTCCAATAACTTCTTTAACTTCAATGTGTTTGGAGAGATGACATCCAGAACAAGTCGACCCATTATTTTCCCAGGGACAGAGGTGAGACTAATTGGCCTGCAGTTCCCTGGGTCCTCCTTCTTGCCCTCTTTGTAGACTGGTGTGATATTTGCCTTCTTCCAGTCCTCAGGCACTTCTCCTGTTCTCCAAGGCCTCTCACATATGATGGAGAGTGGCTCAGCAATAACATCTGCCAGTTCTCTCAGCACTCGTGGCTGCATTCCATCGGGGCCCTTAGACTTATGGATGTCTAGGTTGGCCAAGTGATCTCTAACCCAGTCCTCCCCAACAGAGGGAAAGTCTTCCTCTCTCCAGACCATCCCCCTTGTCTCCAGGGTCTGGGATTCATGAGGGGCAGCTTTGGCAGTGAAGACCAAAGCAAAGGCGGCATTCAGCAACTCCACCTTCTCTGTGTTTTCCACCACCAAGGCACCCACCTCATTCATCAATTCTTGTTATCTTTAAGTGTCGTGGCCAATTTAAGTTCTGCTTGGGCTTTCGCCCTTCTAATTTTTTCCCTACATATCTTCACTACACCTTGATATTGCTCATGAGTAACCAACCCCTTTTTCCAGAGATCATAGACTTTCCTTTTCTCCCTGAGGTCCAGCCAAATCTGTCTATTTAGCCAGACTGGTCTTCTTCCCTGTCTGCTCGGTTTATGGGACCTGGGGATGGCCCTCTCCTGTGCTTTTGAGAGTTCCTCCTTGAATTATGACCAGCCTTCTGGGCACCTTTGCCCTTCAGGACTGTCTCCCAGGCGACACTCTCAACCATGTTCCTAAACAGGTTAAAGCCTGCCTTTCGGGAGTCCAAGGTGGCAGTTCTGCTCACTCCTTGTCTTGCTTCTGCAAGAATTGAAAACTCTATGATCTCGTGATCACTGCCTAAGATGACCTTGAACCTTTACATCCCCCACAAGACCTTCTGTGTTAACAAGCAGCAGGTCCAGTAGGGCACTTTCCCTGGTTGGTTCGCTCACCAGCTGTATTAGGAAGTTGTCTTCCACACACTCTAGGAACCTCCAAGATTGTTCCCTCTCTGCTGTGTTATATTTCCAGCAGATATCTGGGAAGTTGAAGTCCCCCACAAGAACAAGGGCAAGTGATTGCAAGAGCTCGTCCAGTTGCTGATAGAATGTTTTATCGATTTCTATGTCCCGGTTTGGGGGTCTGTAGTAAGCTCCCACCATGATGTCTGTCTTGTTGGCCTTCCCCTTGATTCTGACCTATAAACACTCTACACTGTCATTTCCATTATTAACTTCTAAGCATTCAAATCTGTCTCTAACATAGAGGCCCACCCCACCACCTCTCCTTCCTTGTCTATCCCTTCTGAACAGTTGGTAGCCATTGGTTCCGGCACTCCATTTGTGTAAGTGATCCCACAACGTTTCTGTGATGGCAACTATATCGTAGTTTTCCTTCAGTACAATGGCCTCCAGCTCCTCCT
Source organism: Calidris pugnax (assembly GCF_001431845.1). Taxonomy (NCBI): domain Eukaryota; kingdom Metazoa; phylum Chordata; class Aves; order Charadriiformes; family Scolopacidae; genus Calidris; species Calidris pugnax. The sequence goes on along the minus strand of NW_015094510.1, from coordinate 9,893,320 downwards.
GTTTGTTGCCCATACTACACGCGTTTGTGTACCTGCACTTGAGCTGGGCTCCCAATTTCACCCCCATCCTTGGCCTTTTTCCCCCAGGCTCATTACCACTGGGTCTGTTTTTTTTATCCCCTTCCCCCTTCATTGTAAAAAGGGATTCCCCGTCTTCTTTGTAGCCACTCTTTAAATACTGAAACATGGTGATAAGGTCTCCCCTAAGCCTTCTTTCTCAAGGCTGAAAAAAACCAGTTCTCTCAGCCTTTCCTCATATGGCAGGCTTCCCTGTCCTTTGGTCATCTTTATGGTCCTTCCTTGGATGCTCTCCATCCTGTCCACATCTTTTTTGTATAGCCGGAACCAAAACTGAACACAGTATTTCAGGTGTAGCCTGAGAAGCTCTGAGTAGAGTGGGATAATGACTTCTTTGTCTCTGCTGGTGGTGCCCTTGTTGATGCAGTCCAGAATCCTGTTGGCTTTTTTTTTGCCACTGCAGCACACTGTTTGTCCATATTGAGCTTGTTGTCCACCAGGACTCCCAGGTCCCTTTCCACAGAGCTGCTCCCCAGCCAGGTAGATCCCAGCTTGTGTTGTGCTCCTGGATTGTGTTTTCCCAGTTGCAAGACCTTACTTTTCCTTTGTTGAACTTCATAAGGTTCTTGTTAACCCACTCTTCCAGCCTATCCAGGTCTTCCTGCACAGTGGCTCTCCCTTCCAAAGTGTCCACCTCCCCACTCAGTTTGGTGACATTGACAAAATCCACCAGGGTACACTTGACCCATCATCCAGATTATTTATGAAGATAGTAAACAGCATTGAGCCCAACATCAGTCCCTGGGGGATCCAACCTTTGTCAGGTTGACAGTTTTAAAAGGAACTATTTACCACCACTCTCTGTGTGCGGCCTCTCAGCCAGTTCCCCACCCACCACAGAGACCACTTGTCTAGACCATAACACATCAGTTTTTCCAGGAGGAGGTTGTGGGGAACCATATCAAAAACTTTGGAGAAATACAAGTAGATGACATCCACCATTCACTCCACGTTAACCAAGCAGGTTATAGAAGATGATCCCTGACCTTCAGTTTTTTATGTATTTTTCTTTTCTTTTCTTTTCTTTTCTTTTCTTTTCTTTTCTTTTCTTTTCTTTTCTTTTCTTTTCTTTTCTTTTCTTTTCTTTTCTTTTCTTTTCTTTTCTTTTCTTTTCTTTTCTTTTCTTTTCTTTTCTTTTCTTTTCTTTTCTTTTCTTTTCTTTTCTTTTCTTTTCTTTTCTTTTCTTTTCTTTTCTTTTCTTCCTTTCCTTTCCTTTCCTTTCCTTTCCTTTCCTTTCCTTTCCTTTCCTTTCCTTTCCTTTCCTTTCCTTTCCTTTCCTTTCCTTTCCTTTCCTTTCCTTTCCTTTCCTTTCCTTTCCTTTCCTTTCCTTTCCTTTCCTTTCCTTTCCTTTCCTTTCCTTTCCTTTCCTTTCCTTTCCTTTCCTTTCCTTTCCTTTCCTTTCCTTTCCTTTCCTTTCCTTTCCTTTCCTTTCCTTTCCTTTCCTTTCCTTTCCTTTCCTTTCCTTTCCTTTCCTTTCCTTTCCTTTCCTTTCCTTTCCTTTCCTTTCCTTTCCTTTCCTTTCCTTTTCCAGAACAGGATGTAGTCACCTGACTTCATAAGGTCACAACAACTGTGACAATGTATTGCATATTACATTGCAATATATCTATATTGACTTCTTTAAATAGTTTAATAGTTTAAATGGACCTTTAAATAGTTGCTCTTTTACTATACAACAACAATTGTATATATAATATGCAGGTACAAACGTGCATAGAAGAACAACATATAGATGGGCAAACAATGTCATTTGTGGTTGTATTTAAACTTACTAACCCCGAATTTGGGACTAGGATAGAATAAGAAATGTTTTGAAATACACTATATATTTTATATGTGTCTCATAAACTAACAGAGAGCTATTTAAAGACTGGTTCAGATATCTTAAAAGTTTTAGTGGAGTGGTTTTTCATTTTTTTTTCCCACCTGTTAAACCAGGTGTTACAGTCCTGTGAACGCAGATGTCCACAGCTCAGAAAAAGCTGTATGGTTTCTGATAATGTGCTAAAACAGAGACTATGTACATTAAAAAGCCAAGTCTTTAATACAAGGACAATCATATTACTTATAAATATACAGCACGTACATAGATGACAGGTATCGATGCAGTAAAATCTGGAGTTTTTTCAGTGTAATAACTAAAGACATGAGCATTATTTTATTAAGTCAAGATCATTACCCACTTTTGGGTTTTATGGTAAGTTGTTTGGCCAATTTACTTTATAGTGTTCTCCCAGCAGGAAACAGCAGTTCTGCTTGAAGAAATAAGTCCTCATCTTCCAATGTACATATGTATTTATATGTTGAATATATATGGGAGCATGTATGTATTTATAAACTTCTGTGCATGTGTGTACTTATGTATTGTAAACTTGTGTATACATATGTAGATACATATATATGCAAGTATATATATATAAATATATGTAACACATTGTAAATACTTAATATTCTAGCTCTACAGTGAACATAAACTTTCAGAATATCTGAGATTGCTCTTGGTGCATATAAAAATTGTCATTGGTCTTAGTCTATTATGTACCGAAGCAGTGTCCATAACTTAACACACTCAAAAACCAATTGTATTGACATCCTTGTTGTAGTCTCATGAAAAAAAAATATATACTTGTTCAAAAAGAATTACAAACTGAATCCAGCTTGTGTAACCCTTGGCCACTGAGACATGAGCCTTCGGCACTTATCTGTCATGTATCCCTTTACACCTCTAAATCCCCACAGTAACAGACCATCTGCACCCGTAATCAGATGGCCAGACTTTAGAGCAATACACCTTGTTTATAAAGGGCAATTCTAATTTACAACCACCTCTATTTTAGGAGGTACTCTGGGAGCAAACCTCTGATGCTTTCAGATCGGCCATCTGTCTCCACTCTTGCCAAGTTACCTCTAGGTTATGCTCTTTCCCCTCTTCAGCATATTATCCTGTCTGTTGCACACTCAAATAGACCGAAGATCAAGAAAAAGAGCATTTTGAGCAATTAAGACAAGGAATAATAGTCCTACAATATATGTTTACATGCTCTTTTAAGCAGACATGGTTTCAACAATGGGTTGAGGCAGTTTTAGGCACTTTCTGGTGTGGTATTTGCTGCTTCTGTGCCCCTGATTTTCAAGGGGAGACGGGGTAATACAGGCTCAGACTCTTTGCACAGCCTAAAAGCTGTGGCTAAAGGCTTTGCACAGCCTAAAAGCATCAGCACTGCCCACCTATGTCTGTGCTGTTGGGCTCCCTGGGGCTGGAAAATCCTTGTGTGGCCCTGGGCACCTCTGCCCAAATCTATCACATCACCCTCAAGCAGCTCTCCAGAAGAAATCAGCTGTCTTCCCTTGCAAGACTAGAAGAATGGTCTACCAGCTAAGTTTGATGCCACTTTACCATTCTGCAAAGTGACTTATTCTGAAGATAAACTCAGTTTACAGCAAGCTAATTGGTACACAGAAGTGTATCCATTAGGCAAATACAGCACTTTGGACCACATATGTGCTTCCTTAAAGGTGTTTACCTGTAAAGTGCCCAAGCCATGGCACGCTGCTCATTGCCGCTGCTGCCTTTGAATGTGCTGATGTGTTGTCAAGGTGCAGCAAGTTTTGACCAGATAACACAGGCTAAATTACTCCCTGGAAGAGGCCAAAGTAGGACCAAGATTTCAGCAAATCTCCATACAGCATGTCATTTCACTGCTCAGAGTATGTATCCCATCGATCAGTGAGAGCAGCCACAAGGACCAGAACTTCTGCTGTACTAGAAAAGATGTTAGCGCTCATGTTTCTGGGAAGAAAAACAGGAAGGTGGGAATAAAATACATAAATTTAGGGAAAAGATAGCTAGATTAAGTACTTTGTTATTTGCAAAGAGGCATGAAAATATTTTGCTGCCTTCTTTCAGCAGGTTGATAGACCATGACCATTGTAAAACCACTCCAATACAATCCACATAGCTATGCTGAAAATCTGTCAGTCTCCGGAGTAGCACAGTTAGCAAATTTCATGTTTACTAAATTCACATTTGTATCAGCTGCATAATGTAACAACCTGGGGAAAAAAAATAAAAAAAAAGAAAAGAAAAAAAGTTGAAAAATACCTTTAAGAACAGCTACAGTGAGTGGATTTAGCAATCTGAATAATATTGATAGAATGTTGTAAATACAGAAGTCGGCATAATCATGTCAGCTCTGGGAGTATCTATCATTTTTGTTTAAATAGCCACTAAATCTCTATAGAGAAGTTCTGTGAAACAGTACCAGGGCAACATAATGTTTGTTTTGAGTAAATTATTACAAGTCTTTTTAAGGAAATACCTAAATACTTATGTTGTTATTCACTAAGTATGTGAAATATTCAGATAAGCTTGGTTTTTCTTCACACAAGACCTGCATTATCCAATTCCCTTAACAGTTTCAAACACCATCTTCTTTACTATGGTGTCAGGGTATGCTGAAAAGAGTATCAGCTGAATTACTCTTTCAGCACCAGTCTTGCATCATTTTCTTGAGAAACCTGCCTAGTCCCGGTATACTCTTTGTATCAGCATTGCTACTTTGTTTATGGGCTTGACTTTCTAATGGTGTTGTTATAGAAATATATCTTGCACTGAAGTAATGTTGATAAAGCTTATTTTTGGATAAGGAAATAGATGTTCATTCTAGAAAAAAACTACTCAGCTGAAAGCAGCTATTAGATAAGCTATCTCCCGTGCAGATTCCACCCCACACCTTCCTATTGAAAGCACTTGTGGATTAGTATTGCTCTGGTCTACTTCTGTCTGAATGAAATGGGTTGGCGAAGGGCTGTTATTTAAATGGTTCAGGTCTGTTGACAGATATCCTGGGCACATCTCCATTGGTGAGACATATCACCACCCAGCACAGCTTTTTTTTTTTTTTTTTTATTGACATTTCTCAATCAGACTTGATTTAGAACTGTTAAAATGTTCCCAAAGCTTAGTAAAAATCAGCCAAGTAAGGTCAGACCTTGTATTTAAAATTTTTGAGCTGAACTGAACAGACTAAGAGAACATTCTTCATTATTTTCAGCATCTGAAGTTCAGACACCTCTCACTTTCCATGCCAAAATTTAAATTTCTTTAACAAGAGTTAATGAAAAATGATTTTTTTTATTCTTTTTTTTTTTGTTTCTTTGAAAATAATTTCAAAAGAATGGAACTTTTTTATTTACTGTAATTTATCTCTTTTTTAAACATTCCAGGAAAATCTGAGATTTTGCTCTAAGGTTATTTCAAGGAAGTGGGAACTTATATTAATATATGCTCCTTAAAGCAACAAATGGCTATGAAAGTTGCATTTAATTGTAAGTAAATAGTAGAGTATTCCTGGTCAAGCGACTTTTACTGTGTTAAGAATCTGAATAGAGTTCATATGACTGCTGAAGTGGATATATTTCCAGAATGAGAGTAAAGTCAGGGTTTTTTATGAAATATTGATGCAATTCATGCCTCAAACTATTTCTGAATACCACAATATAATTCTCTGAAGTGTCATTTTTTTTTTTGGTATCAGTGAACCTGTTGAGTCAGAAATGAGAGTTCTCTAACCTTTGTCTACTTTTAGTGTTACACTCTGTTTAAATCTTTCTGAGGTGCTTAAGCACTTGGGTAAATACAATTTCTCTTCCATTTTCAGGAAGCCTGAATTGGAAGTGCCAAAATGTTATGATATAAATTGTTCTTCAGGGATTTTGGCTTAAAAATGCTACTGGCAACGTGGAAAATATCTACAGATCTGTAATTTTCTGTCCCATTTCAGTGGTCAGAGATTCAGGAATCCAAATACTTCAGTTCTTGTAGAAATATTCTGAACTATCCCATTTCCATCAATTATTACATTGTGTTAGGTATTAGTGTAGTTCTTATTGGTTTTGACTGCCCTCATCTCTTCTTTGCTGCCAGGACTGAGGTTCAGACGCATATTTCATGTCGAAGCAAAACTCTTATTGCCTCTATATCATAATCGGCTATAGACAGTGAAAGGAAACTAAGCTAGCTAATTGATTCCAAAATCACTTACCAGCCCACCAAATGCTGGGACCTGTTTCTGCATTTATTTTTTTCAGGCATAGATCAAAATAATAGATGGAATGCTGATTCTGTGGGATAATCTGTAATGATTATTTATGCAACATATATCTGTTATGATTATCTATGTATCTATCTACCAACATTTGTATATAAAATAAAAAAAAAAGATGCACATATAAATATAGATAATTAAGTATACAATGTAATAAGGGTTTCTGTTTGTTCCCCTCTTTTTAAATTTTGTTATTATTTCATTGCACAAATGCTCTGTCATACAAGAGTTCATCAATATTCATTGCACAGTTCAAGTACCATATACAAGTTAGTAATCTATATGGAAAAGTTGACAAAGTGCCAAGTATTATCATCTTCTATGACAAATAATGACTACAAGTGTTCATCCCTGAACCATAAACTTTTGCTGCCATACTCTATATTGAAAAAGCTGGAAAGTTGCAGTTTATGAGAAGCAATTTGCTCTGGCGTATGTGTAGAGAATATGCATCCTTTATCCTTGGAATTATTAACTAGAAACTGTGATTTAATTTTTTCCCTATGAATTGCAATTTTGCCAGCCCATTAGGTTCTGAAGCAATGATTCATGACCCTGAAATCTGTAGATTAGTTCTAGATTCAAATATCTAGAATCTTGAATGGATTAATATACTTTGTCTTCTTTTATGCGAATCTGTAGAGGTAAAGTTACCATGTTTTCCCCTCTAACAGCAATACTAACAGCATTACTTTATGATTTTTTAAGAGAATTTTGAGATACATTATTCTTGTGAGGCTGTAAAGTCACCACTGAACTTGAGTAAACACATACAAAAAAAAGCTTATTTCATTCTGGAAGCTGACCAGGGTGGGATTTGAAACACACGGAGCCCACTGTCGATCTCTCCCCTTGCTTCCTGAGTTAAAGTAACAGGAATCATCCATGCATTAGATCAAGGAAATAAAAAATCAGTCAGATTTACCATATAGGAACTGAACTCAGACTTTAAAGGCATCTCCCTGACTATAGAAGAAGCCAGCTAACAGCCATAGCACACATTGGCTGCATTGCTCATTGACACAAGCCAACAATGTGAGAGGCTGAATGTTTTATCTTGCCAACAATTGTAGGTCTCTGTTTTTTGCATCTGTAGCTTTCACCATTTTAAGAGGCTTTCTTCTATTCCCTGGAAAAGCCCAAACTCTGTTTCTCTTGTTAAAGAAGCACATATTAGTTTAGTAACACAGACTGAGCCTCTCCTGAACATGTGTAACCTGCAGTTTTCCAAGTCTTGTGGCTTAGCTGAATTCCACAGAGTTCTCTCAGAGATGGCAAAAAGGGGTATTCCAGACAGCAGGGCAAGCATGCTGCCAAATTTAAAATTGTTTCTCCAAGGCATGGACTAGTTACACCTTTCTGCCAAATGACTGTATGATTAGCACAAAGCAAGCAACGTATTATTTCTCTAGACTCATACTGAAATTTACCTTTTTATGTCTGTCAAAACAGAGACCAAAACAACTGAAAATAGTCTAAGACAGACATATGAAAAACACATCAGGAAAAAAAATCTGAAATGTTTGGCAAAATTTTATAGAAAGAACTAAAAATAGACTTACAAACTCTGAAATAATGTAGGTATAGACAGTTCTGTCCTCCATCTCTTTCTCGTCAAAATCTGAATTTTAGTAGGAACATTTAATTTCAATTTTATTCCTTTAAATTATTAGAAAGCTCCTTTAGTGAAAAAAAAGCAAGGTGAGGAAGAAATAGAAAATAGAGAAATATGCAATCTTTGCATTATCACATATAATAGAAAGAAGGCAGCATATCACAACAAAGTTTTCATCTCATCACAACCACATTCACATGCAGATGTGTCCATTCCTATCAGATATTCTGTACAATCACAATTTTTAAAAAGGAAATAAATGTCTCTGTAAACCAGTATCTTATGTTTACACTTAATCTAAAGTTTCTTCATGTACTTTATCTAATACTAACAAAATATTGCAAGGAAAACTTGATTCATTTCCATCAAGGAATGACTGTTTCATTTGGAATGATTAAGTTAAAAGCTGAGTAGCCCCATTTTAGTGGGATAAATCTCTGCTTCATTAAAAAGGAGGGAAAAAAAACGAGAGAGAGAAAAAAATAAGCCCTCAGACCATATTATCAAGGAGGTAAGAAATAAAAAACCAGACTGAAAGTATTTAGACTTCATAAAAGAGATCATTTTTCCCATTTTTTTGTGATTTATTTCCTGTAAACTGCGTTCAGGTGCAATACAACTTTTGCTATTGTTTTAATAAATTGGAACTATTGGTTCATGTCAACTATGATTTACCAAAATTCACAAACTCTTCAGGTTTGATCCTAATGACTATGTTTCTATCAGTAAAATAAATAGAAGCAGGACATGGATTTAAACCCTGGGCATTTTCCTCTCTCTTTAATAGTGAACTCTTGCCTCTGGCATGTTTTGGCTTGTGTGAGCTAGTACTCTTCCAGGTAATGTATAGGCTATTGATGAGTCCCAGCAGGCAAGATGGAAAAAGCCACTGTATTCTGGTGTGATGTGGCAATAATCCTTAATGCTGGACAATGAGCCTGTTTTGTTTAATAATATAGATGTATCCAGTGAAACTCTGGACACTCACAGTAACTATGTCTCTAGTACCTTGCCATCCTGGACATAAATCCAGGAGCAAACTAGCTTTTATTTCTATCTCTACCAGTAATACAGTGAAGGTCATAAGTTTTACTGAACATTCATGTCCTCATGGGTCCTTAGCTTTCCCATATATAGTTTTCTTGGGAACCAAAGAGCCAAAAAGTAGCCATAAATATAGCATTTCCCATAATGCACTCACACCTTTTCCACATGGAAGCCACAGGCAGTCAGTGTTCATGATTGCCTAGTGGCAAACTACCCATTTAATTGCACACTGGTGTCCTGTTGTACCTCTTGGGCCTCTACATAAACTCTCTGGAGCCATTGTGGCCTTCTGTCATGCTCAGGATCTTTCTTCTTGTTTTGTGACTTGAATTAAAAGCAAGTCTCAGAACTCAGAGCCGACTGAGCAATCTCTTGAAAGAATGAATTGGATATACCAAAGTTTTCAGCATTTAATATGGTATAAACAAATAGCTTTAAAATTAATCACTAAAACTTACTGAAATAGTTAAGTTCATTAATTGGTATCAACAACATCAAATGAACAAAAATTGGGGTTGAGGTACTTTTGAAAGGCTATAATCCATTAAAATAATAATAATTAAAAAAACTCAACCTTAAATAAAAATAACTTAGCTTCATATTATTCTTCCTGAGTCATTTTCAGTCAAATTAGCACCTGACAGTCCTCTGAACCTTTGCTTTAGTAGAAGCATTTAGAAGGTAATTTAGGCAAAATTGTTCTGTTCTGAAGCAGTTATAAAAGTATTTTTTAAAAAAGCCAATATTTGGAAACTTGTAATGACTTAACTTTGTCTGCATCCGTTGTTCAATAATACATTTAAGTAAGTCTTACTGTACAATATGTAAATAGAAGTGTCATATGCATGATACTACATTTTTCTGTTTGATTGTAGTACTCATAATCTGTACCTTTGGGAAACAATACCTTTAACATCAGTCAGGGCCATAACTTTACAAGCTGTAAAAATAAAAAAATAAAAAACCAAATCACATCAATTTATTCCTAAGAGAGTCACTATAAAAACCAAAGAAGGCTTTTTTAGTGTTTTCCCCCCTGTATTTTTTGCTTCCAGCTGACTCTATGGATATCACATATACTGTTTTCATTCCTGTACATTGTAACCCACCTGAGAGTTCATAAAACATGTGCATGTTCCTTGTGATTCAGCAAACTCAGTAAATGGTAGAAATATATTAAGTTTGCACATCCCTGGTAGAACTATTAGGGAATAAGAAACAATGACCCATACAAGAAGTCAGAATTCAACAGGGATATAAAGTAGATTGATCATAGTAAAAGAAACCTACCAGAAGAAAATAATACAGTATTCAACTTTTTCAGGTCTCAAGATAGCTGCCTAGGCAGCTGAAACTGCAACCACAGCTACTTTTTATTGTTACTATTTTTATTTAAATATGCATTTAAATAAACTTTGTGACAGAATTTTTTTCTTACGACAGTAAGAGTTGCAAAAAACTTTTTTCCCAAGTAACTGCTAATGGCTAGAAAAGTTCCATATGAAATGAAATCCATTTAATATGTGAGATGAATTTTGGAGTCATCCAAGTTTCTACATGGGGAATATAGATGTAGGAAAATCTTCTCCTAATTTAGATTCCTTTGTCAGTTGCACAAAGTTAGATGAAATTGAATTGGGCTAGAATGGCACTTTGGTTTTTTCCAGCTGAAGCTGAATACTTAACTTATTTACTGCCCACAGATCAACATTAGGGACTTCTTTTCATTTTCTCCTCAACATCTAGCATTTATGCCATTGCATAAAATCTGATCTCTTCCTGAAGTACATATTGGGTATTTAATTACCCAGTTTTTTGTTCTGTGCTTAGTTCTACATGGAAGAACTTGCAATATATGTAAAAATATTTAAAATTTATAACATTTTCTTCCCTACTATATTAGTCTATTAAAAATAATTTTGACAAGATTTTCATATAAACCTGTGACCAGTGATTCTTTCTGTGATTCTAGGCCTTTAAAGGTAACTAGTTAGAATGAAGCACTAGTTGTGGGGATGTAGGTGATTATTAGATGAGTTAAATCTCAGTCTGTCAAGCCTAATCTTAGATTTTATGTCCAGAAAATTCACTGAGTAGCCCTAATTTTCAGAAAAGCTAAATTCCAAGTAGTCCCTAATCAACTGTTTGAATAATACTGAAGCACCATTAAAACCAATCAAATATGACATTAATGTTTTAATACCACAGAGAACTGCTGTCCATGCATACACACACACACCAAAAAAACACAACCAAACAAACAAAAAAAGAAACCAACAAGAAAAACAGACCAACAAACCAAACAATAAAAAAAAAAAATCTGTGGTATTGGACTGATTTAGATACTTAATAGTCTTCACAAGACACACTAATATCTCCCAAATTTCTGTGCATCATTGCTGATATATGCCCATATCTGTTTAAGTACATTAAACTAGTCATCAATAGTAACTTCAAGAACTTATTAAGATCCAAGTGTTTAATCATCATTTTGGCTTATAAGTTTTTGTGAAACCTTGAGATAAAAATCCTCAGCCTGTCAGCATATTGATAAATACTTATTTACTGCCTTTTTCAAATCACTTCAGAAAGGAGTAAACATCATTATATCCTTTGACAAGCTAGGTAGAATGACTGGCTGAACAACAACCAATAAGTGAGAATTTAGTGTCTCCCAAAACAAATGTAGCACTCAATCTAGAAGATGACAGCAATGTTGTTCCCATTGGCCCAGAAGGAGTTATTTATATGCAAATTAAAATTTGGCCCAGCAGTTCTGGTCCACAAACAAGTTGGATAGAAAGTATAAAGTTTGCTATATTCACTGCCTTTGCCCAGCCCTGTCCCTGGGATCGTATTACCTGGTTCCCACCAGATACATCTGTGCTGATGAGTAAAGGAGAGTCATGAAGCAACCTTGACGCCTTGAGTTCACACCACTTAGTTGCCAGCTCACTGCATAAATCTGTTTGGGATTTCTTCAATTCACATTCCTTAAGACACTATCTGGAGGTTGTCAGGGAATAGTTTGCTTCCTAAACCTCTCCAAAAGGCAGTGAGGTGAACACTACACTATGTTTGGTACCCTATAACATCTGCAATGATCTGATGCTCCTTCAGAAAACAATTTTTGCAGCCTCAATCCTCCCGTGTTCTTTCATGTGCATCCCAGTGCATGTAGCACATGCTTCCAATTCTATTCTGCCACTGTTGAGAGGAACAGCATAACCCAAATTCAGACATACAGAGATGACAAAACAGCATAAGCAACTAGGACATAGGGAAGTCCCATTAGATTCAGAATATCTACGACAAAAAGATAAGGCAAATCACTTTAGGAAGGGTTTAATTGATGTGTCAAGGATTGGACCCTGGTCTTTTATTTAATAGCTATACATAGTAATCATATTAACACTGTGTTGAAGTAACAATCTAAAGTCACACATAAATTCTTTTCTTGGGCTCTCTGATTCCAAAACACATAGTTTATGGCTTGCATCCACTAATATTAATCTGAATTACATAAATAATTTTCATATTGAGCTGTTTAGGAGAGTCAAATCTTAGCAGTGTGGGACACCAGAGTACTAGAATGCTATCAGACAAACTGTGATGGACTTCTGTTAGTGCTGTCTATTGTCTCAAGGTTAGTACAAATACAAACTGTAAAATATGAACTGTAAATAATGTTAGGCAACCCTTGATCAAGATTCTTTACCTAAGCATGGCAGTGAATGATCTCTGTTATAAAGTTGACAGAACTAACCTGAACTTCCAAGATTCGCATATGTTACAAAATCAGAGATGCCTGAATCAAACAAAGTTTTGAGGTACCAGATGTAGTACGAAGAAGAAATGTGACTAGTCTAGTTTTTTTAATCAGGTGCTTCTCTCTAAATCTTTGGTCAATAATACTCTAATTAGCTTTAAAGTGAGGAAGGGAGAGGGGAGTAAGGAAGGTGGAGGGAAAAGCTCTCTTATTTATTTATTTTTATATGTTTCCTTCGGATGAGAATGTTCTTAGCCAGCATCAGGGTTAAGAATACCTTTTCATTAGTGATGATAAATGTGTCAAGCACTTAATGGCTGTCTTTGAACTTCACAATTGAGAGAGACTTACCTTTTCCTTTATTTGACACAGAAAGCCTCTTATTCACATTAAAGAAAGAATCAGTAAGATCTTTCCTGGCTAGCAATGATATGCTGCACTGTTTTACTGACTATTAAATCTTCCACATCATCTCACTGAGTCATAAAACATTTGACAGGACATAGCTCTCAACTTTGGATTCTCTTGGTTTTTCTATTTCTAACCCTATTAAAACACAACATTTATGAAGCCTCTTTATGGCTTTTTCTCCATGTGATATGAATTAATTGTTTGTGTCTTAGGGTTTTTTTTTATTACTTCTAAAAAAAAATATGTACCGATTGATTTTTTTTCCTGTTTTCACTTGTAATGTCAGAAACATAAAAGAGTGAAAATTCTATAAGAATACAAGGAATACAAAGAGAGATGTAAAATGTTAAAGTTTCATAACAATCGCTATTCATGGGACAGAAAAAGATGTATCAAAGTTGATTATTCCTCTCCATCCTAAAATACTTGGGGTATTGACAAGTATTTAAAAGCATCCCCCAATTTTTATTTTCAATTAAATTATGTAGATTTTTAAATTTTTACAGAGAACTCATTCTTAGTTTTAAAAAACTTGGGGGGAAGGAGGGACTTTTAGGGTGTTTTTGGCTTGGAAAATTGGGAAGCCAAACAAGCAAACAGACTTTTTAATATAATTGTTATTTATTTCTGCAGAATTTATAAATGTATTTAGAAGAAAAATAATGTAAATAGTAAATTCAACTGCCAAAGCAGATATGTTTGACTGACTGAAAACTGATTCTACTATGCCTTCTCTCCCTTTTTTATGAGTGCATCTGGAAGTAAATATTTTTATATATTTTTATTTGGGGTTTTTTTTTTAGATAAAAAGGTAAATATAAAAGAAAAAAATTAATTAGAATACATTCCTGTTGAACAGACAGATATTAACAACATGGTTTGTCAATATATACATTTGAACAATATTGAAAGTAAATGTAGCTTCAAAATATCCATGTGATTCTTAGATACTGATTTGCCAATATGAATTGCTGAAACAATATGAAATAAAAAAAAAAAAAAGTACTTTTTGAACAATTAGAGGAGGAAAACTGAAAAGAAGAATCCAAATGATGAACATTTTTTGGAGACATCGATTGGTAACGTTTAAAATACAGTAACAGGTGTGGATTTCACAATTCAAAACATGTATTGATTAGAGAACAACAGCTGTAATAAAATTGAAATTTGTTAACTTTATCCTAAGTACTCACTATGTCATTTAGAAATCATCTTAAAATACAACAGTAATTTGTGCTTCAGGGCATATAAGTACTGAAATCTAGAGTTCACTTAGAGTTTAGGCTAAAGAACATCAAAATTTAACTCAAGAAAATAACTTTTTTTTTTTTTTAATTTTTACTATCAGGGTTTTTTCCTACCTTCTCAGCCCTTCCTTTGCATGTATACACACACATGCATACATGTACGCAGAGTGCATGGGCAATTACAGTTTAGTTGCAGCTGGAAATTCAGTGCATTTAGAAATTATTTTGAATTATATTATAGAATTATTTTATAGAATTATTTTTGAATTATATTATAGAATTATTTTGAATAATATTTTGAAAATCAAAATAATGACATATAGTTTTCAGAACTCATTCCTTTTAAAAATACTGAAATCTGATTTTCCCTTGTTAACTTTAGCAACATCAGAACACATACAGAAAGCTAAACATGCTTTTAAAATATTATGGTGAAATGTAATAATGAAAAAGTAATATGAAGCCATAAAAGTCAGGGCTTAATCAGATGTTGAATTTGGCTAAAAACTCTTTAGGAAGCATGGAGGTTAAAACGAAAGCTAACTGAAATATGATGGAGTTGGACTTGATGATCCTTATGGGTCCCTTCCAATTTGAGATGTTCTGTTCGATTCGATTCGATTCGATTCGATTCGATTCGATTCGATTCTATTCTATTCTATTCTATGTATAGAGTTGAAATATTTTGTAATGATTGAAGTGGAAATGAATTGTGGAAAAATTGAAGTAAGTTATTCTCAAAACTTTAGGTACATAGCTTAGGAGTTAATTATTTATAACATACTAAATCGAGCTAGGGACTATCTGGAAATGTTGTGGCAGGTAATAAGTAAAATTAAAAATTATAAAAGGAAATATCTTAGTTTGGTAAAAAAATTACATTTTAGCTGAGAAACTAGGGGTCTTTTTAATTCATCTAGACATCGTTTGACTACAGATTTATCAAAAAGCTGTTATTTTAAGTGTACATGAAATTTATGATTGCTAGTATTTATTAAGATTTTTTTTAGATTTGTTGCTTAATAATCCAATCTTAAATTTAAAATATGTAGCAAATTTGCATCTGAAAAATCCAACAACACAAAAAATGTGAGCTACTTTTACTGCTAGAATCAAAATTAATTTCAAAATTAATTTCAAGACAGAAAAAAAGACAAATGGCAGTTCTTCTGACATCACCTTGAGAAAGAAGTCAAACAAGTAATTCTTTAATATGCTTTTTATCTTCCAATTGTCTAATTTACATATTAATTAATTAAGTATAGATGGTGCATATGCCCCACAATAAGCTTAAGATATGATATTCCATTAGCTTAAGGCGGTTTTATTGGCATTTACACTAAAGTGGCATTAAATCATAACAGTATTCAACAAGCACGTTTAAAAAACTGCCCTTATAAAATATCTTACCCATTCCAATTATTAAAACAACCTTTTCCACTACTCAGTCAAATCCCATTCCAGTCCTAGCAAATATACATCACATTTTTGTCCCACTACTTCACTACCAATAAACCCAAATACTTTCTATGCCAAGAATAAAATAACTTCCTTTTGTGTTCATCACCATTTTTCAAAGTTTTTCTCCAAGTTACAAACCAAAATTATTTCCTTACTTTTAAGTTTACTTTCCTCACTCTTAACTTACCAGTACGTACAAAAAGACACATGACGGTAGGTACCTTCACCTTATATATGTTATTTGCAAAGTACATCATTATTCTTGTCACTGGTGTGGGGCATAATACAAAAACAAAAACTGTCATCTTCTAAATTACCAATGCCATTATTTTCATACCCATATTCTTCCTGAAGACCTTTTTGGGGTACTTCTGATTTGGAACAACATTATTTTAGTTGGTGGAATGCAATGAGAGTATAAACTTGTGTTATGGCTGAAGATGCAGAAATAAGGTCATTAGCATATAGACGCAATAAATTTTACATCAAGGGCAAATCAGCTTTCAGATGGCTGTTGTACCCTGTTAAAACATTCTCCCCAGGATCCAGATTACTCAATATTCTTGACACTTAATCAAGGTTGGCCAGCATACAGCATGCAAGTCTAAGTGAAATATGTATCCCAGCAATATTTTAGCTTAACACTATCTTCCATAACATTCAGCTTTTCAATCTCTCAGCTTTTCCAGGTTACAGGCAGTATTTGATCTTTTTCAGCAAATTTCCATATCCTTTTTTTTTTAAATACTTTCATAGTAAATAAGGTATAACATTAGGTCCAATCAGAATATCAAAGAATAGAGCAAACCCCAGCAAAAAAAAGTAATTTTATAAAACAAAGTGAAAGAAAATCCTGTGCATCATGTGGAAATAAGTACCTTTAATATAAAAAAGAAAGAAGAAGAAAAGGCAGACAATAAGAATTTCATAATCCCCAGGTAAAAGACAATAAAACAATGTTACTGGTATCACATAAAAAACTCCAGTAGAAATCAAGAAATCAAGCTAAAAGTTCATTGAAAAACCTGCTTGATTTTCACCTAGAATTAGTATTGCCCAGAGACATTATTTTCCTGTTTTTTCATCACAATATGAATAAGAACCTTGCAAGACCAGGAACATGTCTGTAGTACGCAATGGTTCTGAGACTTTTTGGAGGGTGGTGTAACTATGTTTACAGAGTGCAGCATGATATAAAGGTGATGACACAGTTCCCTACATCAGTGCAGTACTAATACTACCTTATTTACTTTGAGATTAAATAGCTCAGCCTATTCTGCTTCTAACGCTAGAAGTACTGGTGGCATTGCTTTTAGTATCTCTGAAACAAGATTGTGAAACATTGACAGACATGATTAAAAAAAAAAAAAAAAGAAAAAGAGGTCTCTTCACACTGCATTCAGCTATCTTTTTTTTTATTTATTTGGTCCACATCTCTAACAAGAAGGAGATCATTTCATGTCCATTTATATGGAACAATTCTAGAGAGGAAAAAGAACTCATGTACCATTATTGCTTTCACTGTTCAGTGTTCTGTGTCAATACATTTGATGGTCATAGCAATGGTCAACTAAACAATCAGGCTGTAAAGGAAGTAAATGTAATAGCAATCACAGTCAGATGAGTCCATCACTATTTTACAGAATTTTGCTTTAAATTTAATGTTGTGATTTTTCACATAGAAAATTTTTCTTCATCAAAGTTTTAAGCTGTTTCAGAAAAATGCTTATACTCTAAAATATGTCTACAGAAGAAAAAATATCAGCAGAAATTTTCTGCTGTTTCTCCAAAGCAAAGAAAAATCATGACCAAAATGATTCTCACTAAATTTTTGACAGAAAGAGTCAACGAAACCTTGTATCTGTTCTAAAAGTCTAGAAGATAGTTCTAGAAGATATCTAGAAGATAATCTGCAGTTAACAAGAAAACTTCATCCAAAATTATAATCTGGTTTAATTTCTTCCAAAGATAAAGATAGTGCTTCTTGACCAAAACCTCCTTTTTTGTTTTGATTTTTGTTCTCCAGTTCAAAATCATTAGATCTATGAACCTAGAATTTAACTTCCTCTCAAAGAGTTTGATTTTATCTTAAACACATCTTGCTTAAAAGAAATTAAAGATGATGCACAGTACAAATATTTAATTGCACTTACAATTTAAGTTCTGATTTCATTGCACTAATCATTTCCAATATGAAGATCTATTGTAGGAGTCTTTAAATGCCCCATTTTTCAGTCAGCAGAAAGTGGGATCAAGGTAGGAAACACGCATCTAAGATAAAGATAAATCCCATGACTGTAGTGTGGCTATTGATGGTTACAAACTGTTCAGAAGGGATAGGCAAGGAGACTTGGTGGGGTAGCTCTGTATGTTAGGAAGTGTTTTGATTTTCTGGAGCTTAATGATGGTGATGAGAGGGTTGAGTGTTTATGGGTAAGAATCAGGGGAAAGGCCAACAAGGCAAATATGATGGTGGCAGTCTGTTATAGACCACTCAACCAAGATAAAGAGTCAGACAAAATATTCTATACACAGCTGGAAGAAGTCTCATAATTGCTAGCCCTTGTTCTTGTGGGGGGACTTCCACTTACCAGATATCTGTTGGAATTAAAATATAACGGAGAGGAAACAGTTTAGGAGGTTCCTGGAGTGTGTGGAAGACAGTTTCCTGAACCAGCTGGTAAGTAAGCCAACTAGGAAAGGCACCCTGCTAGACCTGTTGTTTTGAACAGAGAATGACTCGTGAGTGATGTGATGATTGGAGGCCATCTTGCCCATAGTGATCACAAAATGACAGAGTTTTCAGTTCTTGGAGGAGAGGGTTGTGTCATCAAAACTGATGCCTTGGGCTTCTGGAGGGCAGACTTTGGCCTGTTTAAGAGACTGATTGACAGAGTCCCTTGGGAGGCAGTGCTGAAGGGCAAAGGAGTCTAGGAAGGCTGTACATTCTTCAAAAAGGAATCTTTAAGGTGCAGGAGCAAGCCATCCCCACATGCCATAATATGAGCCAGTGGGAAAGAAGACTGGCCTGGCTGAACGGAGAACTTTGGCTGGACCTCAGGGGAAAAAAAAAAAAGAGTTTTTGACCTTTGGAAGAAGGGGCAGGAAAATCAGGAGGACTACAAGGAGGTAATGAGCTTAGGTAGGAAGAAAATCAGAAGGCTCAAAGCCCAACCTGAACTTAATCTGGCTACTGCCCTAAAAAAAAATTAAAAATGTTTCGATAAATACATTAAGAACAAAAGAGGTGCTAAGAAGAATCTCCATCCTTTCTTGGATGCTGGAGGAAACCTGGTGACCAAGGATGAGGAAAAGACAGAGGTACTTAATGACTTCTTTGCCTCAGTCTTTCATAGTAAGACCAGTTGTTTCCCCTGAAATGAAAGACAGGGATGGGGAGTAGAATGAAGACCCCATAATCCAAGGGGAAATGGTTAGTGACCTGCTACAGCACTTAGACACACACAAGTCTATGGGGCCAGATGGGATCCAGCCAAGGGTACTAAGGGAGCTGGTGAAAGTGCTCACTAAGCCACTTTCCATCATTTACCAGCAGTCCTGGCTAACTGGGGAGGTCCCAGTTGACTGGAAGTTAACAAATATGATGTCCATCCACAAGAAAGGTCAGAAGGAGGATTTGAGAAACTACAGGCCTGTCAGTCTGACCTCAGTGCCAGGGAAGGTTATGGAACAGATCATCTTGAGCACCATCACATGGCCTGTACAGGATAATCAGGTGAGTATGACCAGTCAGGTCCTGCTTGACTAACCTGATCTTCAATGACAAGATGACCTGCTTAGTGCATGAGGGCTATGGATGTTGTCTACTTAGATTTTAGAAAAGCCTTTGACACCTTTTCCCACAGCAGTCTCCTGGAGAAGCTGGCTGCTCATGGCTTGGATGGACCTACTCTTTACTGGGTGAAAAACTGTATGGCGGGCCCAAAGAGCTATAGTGAATGGAGTTAAATCCAGTTGGCTGCCGGTCACAAGTGGTGTTCTCCAGGGATCAGTATTGGGGCCAGTTCTGTTCAATATCTTTATCAATGATCTGGACGAGGGAATCCAACTGTACTCTCAGTAAGTTTGCAGATGACACCAAGTTGGGTGGGAGGCTGATCTGCTGGAGGGTAGGGAGGCTTTACAGAGGAATCTGGACAGGTTGGATCGACGGGCCAAGGCCAATGGTATGAGGTTCAACAAGGCTAAGTGCAACATCCTGCACTTGTGTCCATGCAGCAATACAAGTTTGGAGAAGAGTGGTTGGAAAGCTGCCTGGCAGAAAAGGATCTGGGGGTATCAGTCAACAGCTGGCTGAATATAAGCCAGCAGTGTGACTAAGTGGCCAAGAAGGCCAGTAGCATCCTGGCTGGCTTGTATTAAAAATAGTGTGACCAGCAGGACTGGGAAAGTGATCATCGCTCTGTACTTGGCACTCATGAGACCGCACCTCAAATACTGTGTTTAGTTTTGGGGCCCTCACTACAAGAAAGACACTGAGGTGCTTTGTCCAGAGAAAGGCAACAAAGCTGGTGAGGGCAAGTTTTATGAGGAGTGGCAGAGGGAACTGAGGTTGTTTAGTCTGGAGAAAAGGAAGCTCAGGGGAGACATTATTGCTCTCTATAACTACCTGAAAAGAGGATGTAGTGAGGTGGGTGTTGGTCTCTTCTCCCAAGTAACGATGGGACAAGAGGAAAAGACTTCAAGTTGTGCCAGGGGAGATTTAAATTAGGAAAAACTTCTTCACTGAAAGAGTTATCAAGCATTGGAACAGCCTGCCCAAGGAAGTGGTTGAGTGACCATCCCTGGAGGTGTTTGAAAGACATGTAGATGTCATATGGTTTAGTGGTGGATTTGGTAGTGTCAGGTTAATGGTTGGACTCAATGGTCTTAAGAGTCTTTTCCAACCTAAACAATTCTATGGTTCTATGATTCTAAGATAAGCCTACAGTACTAATTTCTGTCTTAACATAGTCTTGTAAGAATGTATGTCTTCATACTCTATATCATTCTTGTGTAAATTTTTATTTAAGTGTAAAATCTTAGATGACTTGTCTTTTAGCTTTGACTTAATGAATGCTGAGATTACATATTTTTTGATTTTTATATGTTTTGATCCAGTCATCTTGCTAATATAGTCTTGCTAGAAAAAGAAAAAGAAAAAGAAAAAGAAAAAGAAAAAGAAAAAGAAAAAGAAAAAGAAAAAGAAAAAGACAAACCAAAACGTTATAAAATACAGTACTTGGTTTCTGTAAAAAGAGTGTAACATAAAACACCAAACCAAACTGACAAACTGGCCTCTTGTCTTGTAGGTAGGAGCAATAGCACACATCTATAGGCAAACCTTGCTGAATCATTCAGAAATGCCAGTACTTTGCTACTAGGAACCATTATTGTGGCTGGAGGCAGCGGTTGGTATGTTCAGATTTGATTGTGTGTTAGCTTTACAACAAATCATGCTGAAAACAATTTAATATGGTTATGTGTAGCTCATGGTTTAATTTTGGAAGATAAAGGTGAAAAAAAGTAACTCCTCTGCTCATAAACAATGTTCCAGCTGTTATCCCACTGATGTTTCAAGTACTTTCATGTAAATTTATGTTTAAATTTTGAATGACAGCAATAATCTTCACAGATGGGATAGGTCTCTTATTTCCATCACCTTGTTAAAGATCTTAGTTCTAGGCATGACTCAGTTTAATTACTCTAGAAATAAGTTACATATTTGCATGTGATTTAAAACATATCAGCAAGCATTGACATACTGAAGTACAGAGCATTGTATTTCTCAGAAGTCTTACAGTCAGTCCATTCAGTAGACACATCTCTCATCTCTGTTAAAATAGTACCAAAGTTTTATCTCTTAGGTCTTTTATCATTTAATGGAATCTGTCACCCAGAGTTAAGTACTTGGGATCCCTGGACAAATCATAATTTCTAGTGGTCAAAGAGAATAGCCACAAAAATGAAGTTGGTGAGCAAAAACATCACCTAAAGCAGAATAAGACAATCTGAAAGAAAAAGTATGGGAGATATTCTTGCAACCCAGCCCTCTTTCCCAGCCCCTTTTCAGTACTTAGATGTCATATTCTAGGCAATCTTTTAGTTCAGGGCTTGTACCAGGCTAACGAAATAATTTCCAGTGCCATCTGAGGATCTCACAGGGAACCCGAAAGGCTACAGGGTAGATGTACACAGGACCTGTAAAAGAACTGAACTGACACTAACAGGTGGGAGTAGTAATCTATGGCATCTACAAGGGCAGTAGGCATCGAGGTTTGGGCAAATGAATTTTTGCCTTTCGATAGTGAAGCACCGATTCAGCTCTAGATTGTAAGCACCTACATCTTTTAAATGTCTCTTAAATGAACAGAACTGAGCAGCAACACAGATTTAGACACCTAAATGGCAGTCAGGTTGTGCAATTTGCCCTTTTTCTTAATTACAATGTATGCTGTTAAAATAACATTCCTGGTGGCATTCCTGGCCCTCAGACCAGCTAGAACAGACTGGCCACATCTTCACCATTGAAACCCTTGTATTCAGGATTTGTTTGGAAGAATGATGGTTGACATGAGGTAAATACAATTTAACATTATAAAAAATGGTATTCCAGTTCCTAGGAACATTTCCAGGCATTTTTTTTAAATTAGTTTTATTTTCTAGTTTGGATGCCACCTTGTAGTCTTAAAAAATGAATAATATTAAAAATATATTGCAGTACTATTTAATGTAAGACAGAAGTGTTTTCTGCTAAGAGGACTGGAAGATACATAACAGGTTTTTGATGCAAATAACTCTCTCTGATCTGAAAAAAAAAGAGTTAAAAATAACATCAGTAGTATTACTGTAGAAAACAGTTAGCTCATCTCAACGTGGAAATATAGGGAACTTTTTCAACTTAGGTAGAATATCCTGTCTTATTTCCCAAAAAGGTAGATTGTGCTCAACATCTCAGGAGAGCATAGATCTGCAGACAAGTTTTCATAGATATTTGCAAAGTTGACCTGAAAAAAAAAAAAGGTGGGATGGTGGAAATAGAATAGAAGATGAGAATCAAGAAATGGCTCAAGGCAATTGTCTGTAAAATTTTTGTTTTCAAACCTATTTCTATGCATTTTAAAGAAGATTCAATTGTACCATAACATCTGCATGCTATCTATATTCTGGCTCAATCAGTTTTAAAGTAAGGTTTTTGGATTCTCCTTTCCCCCATGATGACCCAAATTTATAGTTTAAAATAAGGCTTCTGGAAAAGACACAAGTGGTTTTTTGAGAGGCTGTTCCTCTAAGTGATGACTTTTTCCCATTATTCTAACATATAAAACCTAGTCTTTCAATTATTTGCATAATAGTTACAGTTAGCTTAAATCTTTACCTTGGTGGTTTTGGTTTTTTTTTTCCTCTGACATCAACCAACTTCTGGCATCAGTTACCATTACATACAATTTAAAGGCCTGGCTTTTCTGACTGGGACATGATGAGCAAAGAGCAGGCACTATGCATGTTAACAGCAGACCCAGTGTCAATCCAAAGACCGTAAATACCAAAATATTCCAGTTCAGGAATGACAGGTTCAAGGTCAACTCCTCCTGTTGTAGCAAACCCAGGGGGATACTGTAGCTGACAATGGAATTATACCAGCCCAGAGGAACTGTGAGAGCAGAATTTTATCCTCAGTAAATCCCTTAAGACAAACAAATAACTGAATGAAAGATTTTCATTTAACAAATGTGCACAGTTAGGAAGCTTCAGCAATCTCTCCTACTTCTTCCCCTTTCCCTGTGATGGAACAATGGTGCAAAGAAATCCCTTTGGGCTTTCAATATTTTTACCTCAAGCAAAATGTAGATTTCAGTCATAAAATATTTGAAATAAAATTTTTGTAACCGATCCAAAAGTAAAACCTATATAGACTTAGGATACTTTTATGAACTCGGGAATTCACTTCATCGTTATGTGCTCTCTTTTTTTTTTTTTTTTCATCTATATAACGGGAAGCATGGTCACCTTTCTCAAGGATTTTAATATTGAAAAGCATGAAAAGTGCCATATAAGCAATAAATACTCTTGACCAATACTGCATTATTTGATCAGTGCAAAATAGGGTGAAAAAAGATCTATATTGTGATTTTTGTAATTTATACCTTGGCATCAATGTGTTCTAGAAGTCTCTAAAATTTACATTGTTTATTTCTATTCTGAAGTCATGACAGTTAATAAATTTAAATAGAAAATGCTAACATTCTGAGTAATTTGCTATAAATAAACAAATTTTGCTTTTCAGATGAAAATTTTGCTTTTTTTTACTAGCACTACAAAAGGTATGATTATTAATCTCAGTGCTGAAAGAAATATAATGACATTTTTTTGGCTTATGAGGGACATGGCTTTGCTTGAGATTTTATATTACCCTTCTGTGTTTCATTTCTGTCTTCTATGTTTTTTTCTGTCACTTCTTTTTCTGATTATTAATGTGTTTAATCGCCGTATTTACTGCATATGGTTGTTGTTGATCAGTTAACTACATTAGATAATATGACTTGGTGACGTGTTCCACAAATACTTGCAAAGACTTGTTCCAGAGAAGACACTGTGTGCATCCTCTTTTGGGCTTCTTAAACTTGTTCAATTTTTCTTTTTTTTTTTTTTTTTTTTTTTTTTTTTTCCGGGAAGAGTAATTGCATAAGAATATGAAGGTGCTGAAGCTGGAATCTCATGTTATATTTACATTTGTGTACATCTGAGCTAGGTACCCTTTTTTCTGAGAAGATCGATAGCTGCTGCTAAGATCTTCTAGGTTATTGTTCCTCTCTTTTTAATGAAGACATTTAGAATAAGGCACTTGAAAAGTGTTGAATGTTTCAATTTCTTTACACAGAATATAACATGGACCCTTTTCAGATATAAACATCTAGTTGTACAGGATGAATTTTAAGGTATTATGAAGTCCTTAGTTTTTCTTACTAGTTAAGCAAGCCACTGCTTTCTACTATGCCTTTTTTTTCTTTCATAACTCAGGCACATTATAGGACAAAATTCTAGCAGGAGTGTGTAATACCCAAATTTATAATATGAAAGTTCTATTCAGTTTTTATTATATTTCAGTTTAAAAAAAAATAAATGCAGATCTAGGCAGTTCTGCTAGCAGTAAAATAGTTAAAGAAAGACTTCATATTTTTTTTGCCAAACAAAATAAAGTCCATGTCATTGTTAACTCAATTAGAATATTCACTCTTAAAATTACTTTAGGTAACTTTTGTTACTTAAAATACTTTTTGTTACTTTTGTTACCTAAAGAAGAATCTATTGCAAAAGAATTTCTTTCTATGAAAAAAACACGTCAGGAAGTGCTGGTTTTACAAAGGTTTTTACTCATTACTTCAGCTGGTGTTGGAAGATAAGAGGGTCTGTCATTTTCCAATAGTCTGTGGAGCTTTACCCCCTGCAAAGATCAACAGTTTTTCTGATCATCCCTTTATGACAAGAAATTAACAGTTATCTTCAACACTTTTGATCAGATGCTATTTTCAAGGTACTAACAGCAAGAGGCAATTTAGTTCCAGTGAGGAAAATAAGTAACTAACTAAATAAATAGAAATTCAGTATTCAATGATTATTGACGATATCAGGTCCCTTTCCTCTAAGTATGCAGCTTTATGATTTTTTTCTTATGTATATGATTGCACACAGTTATTAATAGTATGGCTTAATATGGAAGTATAGAAGTTATTAGAAGTATGTTTCATCTCTCCCAACACCTTGCTCCCCAGAAATAGATACCAACAGATATGCAGGGAATGAAAATAAGAAATAGGTCAAGAAAACCCTACAGTCCCTCTGGAGTAAGCAGCATAGGGATGTCTATGTTGCTGTGTTCTTCCAAATCATCATATTGAGCCACCAATGAACACACTTCCATAATTTTGTTCAACTTCTTTTTGAAAAAAAGTAATTTTAAATTTATGGCCTGTACAATGATCTTTGGCAGTAAGTCAGACTCAATTTAAGCATCTATTTTTTTTTTTATTTTAAGTGTTCTTCCTTGCAAAATTTATTGATGTCCTCTTTTCTTTCTTTAATGAAAAGGAATGATTCCTAATTCTGAATTCACTGTCTCCATACTATTATTTTACAGATCTCTTGTACATGCCTTTGCTTGCCCCAGTACATTACTCTTGGAACAGAAAACTTCACATTACTTATTGTACCAAATGATAAATTTCTGTCATTGAAATTTTCACTCTATGGACTAAAATAGTACAAGAATTTTTTTCTCATATTATTTTGACTCAGTAAAAGTAATTAAAATTAAGTTAAAAAACCTTTAAGAAATTTAATGATTAGGACTTGCCTGTATATTCAGTAAGTAGAAATTAATTAGAAATGGGTTTGCTTTTTAAAATGGTTGACATGCAGAAATAATGTTCTTCTCAGAAGAACTCCCTTCTTCTGAGTTTAACTTTGTTTTGTTAAAATGTACACCCCTTCCTTTTCTGGAGAAGAACATTATCTTCCATATCCATTTCTTCATCCACTCTCCATTCTCATTGTGTTTCTCACACAGATTCTTCCTTTAGTATTTCAATGAGATATTAGGTACTAGGTTCCACTTTGGAGGTGGGGAGTCAAAAAAAAAAAAAAAAAAAAAAGTGGATCTTAAAAATCAAACTCTTGAGGGGATTTTTGGATAAAAAGGTCTATTTAGAATTTCCAAAATCATCCAGTCAAGAAAGAATGGAAAGAAGATTGCTGACAAAAAAACCCCAAACAAATGCATCTTGAAAGTGAACTAGTTGGATAGAAGAAAATCTTCCCAGTGACTCTGTTCCTCCCCACCATACACTTTTCCTATCTTATTCTCCAAAAACAGCCTCACTAACCCTAGGAGGCAGGAATAAAGTGGGAAAGGTCCCAGTTCCTGAAATGTGTAAAACTCTCTCGCATTTTTTAGATGCCATGAGGCTTCTACATTTCTGCATAATGGAGTATGCAATCAAGATACTTAAAGTCTTTCATATAGCAAACTGTCCCTAATCAAGTAAAGTTGCATAAATTATTTTCATGACTCAGTTCTGTGGAAAAAATTGAAGTTATCTCATTACAATTGATTGACCTTGTCCTAGAATGTCACAAAGAATATATCTTTATCTCTAGACCATGACTAAAGAACATTTTCATGAACACTCAAGAAATCAAAAGAAAACAATGAAAAGAGAAGGGGGTAAAAGATTGGTATATTATAATGATACTTGAGAAACTTAAACATTAAGTATGCATAAATGAATAATAAGAATCAAGTATCACAGAGCATTTTCAATAAGAATAATAGGACATACAAATCAGAAAGGAGAAAAGAAGGTTCTAATAAGAGCAGATGCTAATTGTATGTGAAAAGAAAGGAAAGCAACATAATCCAATCACTTCCTATTTAGTCTAACAAAATCAGAAGTGCACGTGTCTAAATCAGTGTTCCTTTTTTTTTGTAAAAGTAGAATGAAAATACATGCATATCACTGTATAATTTTCATTATTTGCATGAGAATAAGAATAATATTAATATTTGACTTGCATTGGGTAAGAAATGGCTCAATATTTAAATATTAACACAAACAGTATGGAAATAAACTGCAAACCTGACAAAAAAATCATCAGTAATACTTTGTGTATAAAAAGAGATGTCTGGAAGAAACAGGTTGTATTATTTCTAATAATAAGCACCATGTTGTCTGAAATCACACTTTCCTAATCTTATAGTGTAATTTTGAGACAACACTGCATATTTAGGGTAACTTCTATGTTTAGATAATTAGCTGGCTTGCTCCCTGATTCCATTAAAGTTTTATTTCAGTGGTGCTCCTCAAGACAGTCTGTTATTCAATACTCTTTGCAAAACTGGGGCTATGAAATTACAAAGTTTCCAGGCAGATTTCCAGATTTGGCTTTCCTATCTGATCTGATCTGATCTGAATTTTGCGAAATGTTCAGTTTTATTTGAAAAGAAAGATAATTTAGTTAGAGTGCCATAGTCCAGCTTCCACCTGGTACATCAGAGGAAGGTACAAGGAAAATGGTGAGTGTTTTTATCAAACAAAAGAATGAGTTTGTAAATATCAATGTATGAATTCCTCCTTACACAAATAAATTCACTCAGTATTATAATGAACTTCAGGTTTTTCAGGATTTTTCAGGAATATATACCAAGAAAAGTATGGGGTTATGAACAAAAGTGTAATTGGAATTCAGAGACAAAAATATCTGACACATTTAGACAAGCAGACTTTGGGAAATATGCAAAACATGTTTAACTTTTGTACAGAAATGAATTTCATCATATTGGTCCAAACTAGTCAATTGGTTGGAATAGTCTAAATTGCCGCTATAAAAGTACAGTCATCATTTTGCTGGAAAATCCAAAGAGAAACTGGAAACAAAGGCTAATAATATGGCACACCTTTTTTGTCAAAATATTGAAATAACCTGGGATGTAAAGTTAACATATTGCCTTACCTAAATGAATGAAAATTCTTACAAATATAGACTCTAAGGGAAAGTTTATTGAATCCATTTACACAGATAACGCAATAATTTTCCAATAAAGAAGATACCACTTTTCAATTCTTTCTCCTAAGATGACAAATAGAGAGTATGGTCAATTAACAACAGATTTCAGTTCCTCAGGCTATATCAGTAAATGTTGATTGCAACATATATATTTTTTTCTTTTCCATTACATTGGCTATATTTTCCTTCCTATGTTTTCCTCTTGGAACACTGATTAACTTGCTGATGTATTTTTCTTCACTCTCATTTTATTAACGCTGTTTTATAGTGATGTAATTTCTCTTCAGTTGTCCTGGTTCCAGTGGGGACAGGGTTAATTTTCACAAGGAACTGGGATGTGACACAGCTAGGTCAGCTGACCCAAATAAGCTAAACGGATATTCCATACCTTGTTACAGCCATGCCCTTTATATATATATCTGGGGGAGCTGGCAGTGGGAGGTGTCACTGTTAAGAGCAGGCTGGCCTCCAGGTTCCAGTCAGTGAGCAGCTGTACATGAATCATGCTTTGTGTATTCCTTTACCAGTATTATTGTTGTTGTTTACCTCGTTCCTTTGCTGTTCTGTTAAACTACCTTTATCTCAACCCATGAGTTTTGCCTTTTTTTTCCAATTCACCCCCTGGTAGGGGGAGTGAGCAAGTGACTGCATGGTTCTTTGTTGCTGGGTGGAGTTAAACCATGACACCAGGCAATTTGAAAATCTAGAACTAGTAGGACTGAAGATAAAAATGTTGACCATTAGGTATGTGTTGTTAAGGACAGTTTGAGAAATCAATGATGTCAGAAGTCTGTCCTGTTTTCAGTTGGGACAGAGTTCTTACTAGCAGAGTTCTTACTAGCAGCTAGTATAGTGCTATGTTTTGGATTTGGGGTGAGAATAATAGTGATAACATACTAATACTTTAGTTATTGCTAAACAGTCAAGGACAATTCAGCTTCTTATACTGGCCTGCCAAAAGAAGTCAGGGGGTACCCAAGAAGTTGGAAGGGGACACAGCTGGGACAGCTGACTCCTACTGGCCAAAGGGATATTCCATATCATATGATGTCATACTCCACATATAAAGCTGGGGGAAGAAGAAGGAAGCGGGGAACAGAGTTATGGCATTTTGTCTTTCCAAGTAACCATTATACGTCATGGAGCCCTGCTTTCCTGGGGATGGCTGAACACCTGCCTGCCGATAGGAAGTAACAAATGAATTCCTTGCTTTGCTTTGCTTTGTTTGTATGCGTGGCTGTTACTTTACTTATTAAACTGTCTTTATCTCAACCCACAAGTTTTCTCACTTTTTCTCTCTCCCCCATGCCACTGGGAAGGAGACAGTGAGTGGCTATGTGGTGCTTAGCTGCTGGCTGTGCTTAAACCACAACAAAGTCAAGCAAAAAAAGAATAAATCAGTAAGTGCTAAGAGGACAAACCTTTGGCATACTGATATAGACAAGACATGAGTTTTATTGCTGGAAAAATATCTGTGAGTAACTGTATCCAGTATCAAGGTTACAGTGAACATGGTGAAGATGATGGACTGTGTTGTTAAAGAAATAGTATATAAATCCAGCAAGGTGATATAACTATGGTTGTATACTGCAGTATTTATATGTCACATTGAGTAGTGTATATAATGCTGGTTATCATACCAAAGCAAGAAATAACAGTAGCTATACTTGAAAGTGGCAGGTATTAAAGATTTATAAGAGGTTGAAGAAACTGATTCTGTTTTGATAGAAAAAAATGTCCTAAATAGAGTTATTAAGGTTATGAAGTGCAATGATGAAAAAGATCCCAGTAACTTTTGAATAACACTGACAATGCATCTGTATATAAACATATATACTTACATGTACAACCCTGAATGTGATGATTTTACTGTCTACCAACTCCAGAAAACCTCAACTCTGCTGCTTGATACCGCTTCAATCTCAGTTCAGCCTTAAAAACTTTGCTCAACTATTGATCCACATTGGCCCAAAACAAGAAATAATAAATTCAGCTGTTTTGTCTCTTAGAATAGAAGCCTTGCATTTGGATACGTTTCATTTGATGCTCTTCTTTTTTTGCCTCTATCAACATATTTCCTGCATAGTGATACCTTATAAGGAGCCAGAAAAGCAACATATGAAATTAGTAATTCCTTTAATGTCCTCAAAGTAGAATTTAGCAACATTAGCATAACTTTATTTGTATAGTATAAAAGATGATGATATCAGATTAATACAGAATATAAAATTAACAAACTATAGATGATAGAATATAAATAATATTTAATTAGATCATAGTTTCAAGATAACATTAGATAGACACATACAAGTACTATGAAATGTTTTATTAATATTGAAATAAATCATATTCTGCATGAGAGAAACAGAAAATACTATATATCGGAAGTTTTATTTATGTAAGTGAGTGAAATTCTTTGTTTTCACTGTAAATCAGTTCATGGAGTGAAAATCAAGGGGTTCACAAAATTTTATTTCTGAATGTCTAGTTTAGACTATTATTAGAGTACACAGTAAGCTAGCACTCATCTAATAAATAGCTGCATAAGATTCAGTTTCAGAGTTCCTTTATTTTAAACTGTCTTGATTTTTAAGACTTTGGGATTTCTTATTTAATGCTGAACACTTTAGAACTTTCTTAGAACAATATGTGTAGTTACAGTGTTATATAACTAAATTATACATGACATTTTCTTTTTATTAAATAAGGGAATATTAAATGCCTATTTTAGATAGTTTCATATATTTTTAACTATAAAATGAGAAATCCAGCAAATAAAAGGTGAAAAATGAGATATAGTCTTTCTCCCGTAAGAAGAAAAGGGAACAGATCCTTGCCCTTCTCATTATTTTTCACTATTGTGACAGCAAAGGGCTTAGCCAATATCTTGAGGGGTAATATAATGCAGAAGGAATCCTTGACTAGACAGTTGTTGAATCAATCAAAGCCTCACCTCCATCACCAATGAGATTATTGTCTGGGATTAAGTATTTTTTTTCTTCTTTTTAAAAGGAAGTAACCCACTTCATTGCAGACACCTGTCTTCTGTTAGCATGATCGTGGGGGTAGCTGGTTGAACTCAAGGGCTGATGTGGACACGTTCCTAAGCTGAGTCCTATGTGGGAGCTGTGGAAATTCCAGTCTTCCAGCTCTTAGAGAGCTTCTGCTTTTCTGAAAGAACAAAGTGTTAATGAAATGTGAGTGTGTTCTTGTTCCATGTTACCTTCAATCCTCCTGTAGGCATAGAAGAGTTATAGAATCATAGAATGGCTGAGTTTGGAAGGGACTGCTGAAAGCCATCTTGTCCACCCCGCCCTTGCTCAAGCAGGGACACCTAGAGCTGGAGGCCCACAACTATGTCTAAAAAGCTTCTGAATATCTCTGAGGTGGGGGAATCCACAACCTCTCTGGGCAACCTGTGACAGTTATCAGTTGCCCTCACAGTGTTTCCTGACATTCCAGCAGAGCATCCTGTGTTTCAGTTTGTGCCCATTGCCTCTGGTCCTGTCACTGAATACCACTGAAAAGAGCCTGGGTCTATCTCCTTTACACCACCCCTTCAGGTATTTATGTACATTGATAAGACCTCCCCTGAGCCTTCTCTTCTCCAGGCTAAACAGTCCCAGTTCTCTCAGCCATTCCTCATAGGAGAGATGCTCCGGTCCCCTCAGCATCTTTGCAGCCCTTCTTTTGACTCTCTCCAGTGTGCCCATGTTTCTCTTGTATTTGGTAGCCCAGGACTGGACATAAGAATCCAGGTGTGGCCTCACCAGTGCTTAGTAAAGGGGATCACCCCCTACTTCTTTGTTCGGATGGACCAGTCTTGAGTTTGGAGGAGGTGAGCTTTGAAAACTAAGAAGCTTTCTTGAGTCCCTCTTCCTTCCAGAGCCTTATCCCATGGAAGTCTTTCAAGCAGACCTTTGAGCAGGCTAAAAACTGCTCTCTTGTGTTACAGAGTGGGCAGCTTGTTCTTTACCATTCTCCCTGCTTTCAGGATCATGGACTCCACCATCTCATGGCCACTGCAACATAGGTTGCTTTCAACCTTGACATCCCCAACAAGCCGTTTCCTTTAAGTATGAGGTCCAGCAGGGTACCTCTTCTTGAGGGCACCACTTGAGTGATGATCAATAATCTCCAAGAACCTCCTGGATTGCTTATGCCCAGCTGTACTGTCCTTTCACCAGATAGTGGGGTGCTTATATTCTGCCATGAGGACTAGGGCCTGTGAACTACTCCTATCTGTGTGTATATGCTCTCATTCATTTGTTCTTCCTGATTAGGTGTCCTATAGCATACACCACCCTCATACACATTGGTCTGCTCTGTTCTGCTATAGCATCTGAACCCTCATTTCCAGATACAACTTGACCCACATCTCTCTTCAGGAGCAGTACAAGGAAACTAAACTGGGAGAGTTGTAGGAATTTTTGAGTAAAATGAGTACACTGGTTAAGGTAAGAAAAGAGTGGTTTAAAACCTAACTGAAGAATATTTAAAGCAAAATAGACAACTACTACAGCATGATTTTCTTCTTCTTGTCAAATGAGAGTTTTCAAATTATTTAGTTGTTTGGCTGGATTTATCTGGGAAACAAGAAATTATAAGATATGAGACCTGTAAATAATTTTCAGATCATTGCTTTCAACTCTCAGCCACCACTCTGTTCCAAGTTTCTATAATACAGATGAATTCTCTGAGTCCTAATTAGAATGATCACATGGACTCCTTAGGTACTAACACCTACCTTAAAACTTTTGTTTTCTTATCTGTTACTTTGGAGTAAATGGTAAGTAACCCTACCATAAGTCAATGAGTATACATGAGGAGTCTGTACTGTTACCTTTTAATTAAAAGGCAGTAAAAGGTATTAATAAGTACATGGTAGTAAGTGCTTGAAATCAGCATGGCTACCCCTCTGCTATGGTGGAATGTAGCAAAAGATTATTTTTTTTTAAAAGATCTTGTAATAAATTTATGAAGGACTTAACTTTTTTCTCTTTTACAAATCCTTTTATAGTGAGAAAATGCTTTCAATTCATGTAGTGCCTTTTTCCTAGATCCATACTTTTGCCTGCTTATTGTCATTATGACAGTCATTACTGACACTATGCTGTCATTAGAGTCACTCCTATAGAGTTAGTGCCTTTTTCCCTTTATTGCCTAACCTAGAAAGAGGTTGGAAAAGACTTTCCATAGAAAGTAGACACTTTGCCAGAAGGTACATCAGGAGACACTACTGTAATGTATGTTACTTTAAGTCTTATTATTGCAATAAATTTTTCCTCAGCTTCCCAAGTGAGTGCTTTGTGCCTGAATATTCCTCCCAGTTCTCTTTTATTCAGAGAACAACAGAAGTCAATGTGTAAGTCAACTGAAGATCCTAAACTGACAGGCTTAGTCATTGATGCTAACCTTTATGAACCCTATAGACTCCTGTTTAAATAACAGCTCCTTAAGGAGACATAAGCCAAAGTTATGAACCCTTTTAAAAGGGACCATTTACTACAGACGTTGGAACCGGAGAGTATTTTTTTCGGTATTTGGGAATGTCTCATGCAATACTATTAGCTTAGACCAATAGAAAAATAAACACATTCACCAATTTTATTATCAAGTGTGTCAACCTGAGTTGCTAAAAATAGGCTTTTGAATATGTATATACAAAAAAAAATTAATTACTGCAGTTCCCTTTGGCTTCGGACTTTTTTGGTTTGGGGCTTTTTTGAGTTTTTTGGGGGGCTGGTTTGTTTTTTTTACCATAACCATTTCTATATAGAGGATATTTAGACTGCCACGCCCATGTATAGATATTATGTGTCTAGCTTTCAGACACACGTTTGCCAATCAATCCATTATAAATGGATTCCATCCGTCATTCATGTTTGCTTATAGACTTGCAGGTTTTTTGCACTTGTGCATTTTTCTTGTCAAATACGATTGCAAGAATCAATTTTGTAATGAAAATACTGTATAGATGGCTATAAAAATGTTCAGAGTTCACATTTAAAATTTTAAGCTATGTTGAAACATATCAAGCAATAATGAATCTTTAAAGTCAACAAAAGGAATTTCATTCATGTTCGTATCCACTTCTGAAGAGCTAAATTACAGATATTTCTCCATAGTTCATTGGACTTTTATTTTTGATTTATTTTGGACTGATTTTGTTTCTTTTTTTTCACAGTGTGAAAAGGTAGTTCCTCTACACAGAAGCTTTATACATTTGCTATTAATTTTGGTTTTAATAGTACTGTCAAAGGTAGTGAATACAAATTCATTAATGAGTTGGAAATATAAACATCTGAAACCATATCTTAAGTTCAAAATCTTTTCCCTGGAGAATCTATGGTAATCCATAAATGGTGTTCTTCCTTTTATACAAATGAACTAAACTCCCAGTTATATGTCCCAGTCAGCTATTACAGATTTTTTGTTTAACAATATCTTAATTTGAGTTAACAGTGTTTTGGTTTTGGCTAGAGTAGAGTTAATTTTCCTCATAGTAGCTAGTATGTTTTGAATTTGTGCTGGAAAGAGTGTTGATAATACAGGACTGTTTTATTTATTTCTGAGCAGTGCTTACACAGAGTAAAAGATTTTTCTGCTCCTCATATGCCCCTGTCAGCGAGTAGGCTGGGGGTGCACATGAAGGTGGGAGGAGACACAGTTGGCAGAGTTAATTTTCCTCATAGTAGCTAGTATGTTTTGAATTTGTGCTGGAAAGAGTGTTGATAATACAGGACTGTTTTATTTATTTCTGAGCAGTGCTTACACAGAGTAAAAGATTTTTCTGCTCCTCATATGCCCCTGTCAGCGAGTAGGCTGGGGGTGCACATGAAGGTGGGAGGAGACACAGTTGGCACAGCTGACCCCAACTGGCCAAAGGGATATTCTATACCATATGATGTCATACTCCACATATAAAGCTGGAAGAAGAAAAAGGTAAGGAGGAGCCATCAGAGTTATGGTGTTTTGTCTTCCCAAGTAACC
The DNA here is from genome assembly GCF_001431845.1 of Calidris pugnax. Classification (NCBI taxonomy): domain Eukaryota; kingdom Metazoa; phylum Chordata; class Aves; order Charadriiformes; family Scolopacidae; genus Calidris; species Calidris pugnax. The sequence goes on along the minus strand of NW_015094510.1, from coordinate 9,858,028 downwards.
ATTATGTGTGATGGAGCCCTGCTTTCCTGGGGATGGCTGAACACCTGCCTATCAATGGTAAATGGTGAATAAATTCCTTGTTTTGCTTTGCTTGCATGTGTGGTTTTTACCTCACTTATTAAACTGTCTTTATCTCAACTATGAGTTGGTTCAGTTTTACGTCAAACCGAGGCAAGTTTTCTCACTTTCACTCTTCTGATTCTCTCCCAAGTCTCACCCTGGCGGAGTGAGCGAGCGGCAGCATTGAGCTCAGTTGCCAGATGGGGGTTAAACAATGACAAATGACTGTTTTCATCCTAGGCCCTCCTTTAGATTTGGAAGGAGAGGGGACATCCCTCATTCCTCAGTCAGGGAAACATGACAATATTGTAGGACTTTATTGCCTTTCTGTGAATACCAGCAGATACCTCCTAAGGTGATCTACGTGTTCTTGAGTTCATCACTTTTCCATAGAGTTGTTTTTTCAGACTATCTCATGCTCTTTCTTTCTTGCTTACTTTCTTGCTTTCTTTCTTGCTTTCTGTATAGGTCCCTTGGTGGAGTGGCTAGATAAAATGAGGAAGCTGCCTGAATCTTTGCAGTATGTTTGAATGTAAGAAATCATTTCTGCCATATGCATGTGAGGAGTAAAACAGCATGTTTACAGTCCTTTACTTTTATGCAACCCTACAACATTATAAAATCTACATTTTAGTAACTACTGTCTTAGATGCTTCTTTTAGAGCATTTTTTCTACGGTAATAAGATGTTACTACAGAAGATATAAAAAACCATAGCATTACAACAATATTGTGTATTTTGATAAAGCATTTATTTGTGTCATTTGCTAAACTTGGACACATGCTATATAGCCTGGTTTTGATGCCACTAGTGTAGGAATAGGAATAATGAAGAAATAAATTGATGACAATTATATAAACTCTTGTTTGATGACATAACTTGGTCCATTATTAGCAAAAAGACAGAATGGGATTAAAACACTACATTTAAGTGCATTGAGAAGGAAAAATGTGTAAGTATAAATTATACCTATTGATTTTAAAGTTAAGTGAATTTTTGCATATTATTTGAACCACTTGAGCTGAATTTTTGCACAGCATACTAGAAAGCTAGTTAATGAATTTAAGACTCACTTCTATAAATTTATGAATATGTATCATGACACATATCCTAAAATTAACTACAATGATTGAATTGCTCAGCCAAACTTACTGTAGAAGTTCCAATTTAGGTTAAGTTAAAAATCCAGCCATAACAGTGGAGAATAAATAAATATAGTTTAAGCTCTTGAGAGACATTCGTGAAAGAATACTGCAAGCTGGTTGAATAATGCTGAAACACTATGATGATCTCACTTTTTACAGACATTTGAGAAAAAAATATCCTGAGAGGAAAAACAATTACTTACTGTTATCTTATGTTCTCTGAACACACTGCCTAAAATACAATGTGGATCTCTGGGGGTGACTTTTTCTTATTTGTGGCAGACTAGAATGGTCCTGCAATATTTTAGCCACAGTTCTTTACGAGGGGAAAAATAAAAGCAATTGTTGAGTCTTCCTCCCAACCACACCCACCCACTCTTTCTTAATTTTCTATTGTCCATGGAAACTACACTTAAAGTAATGGCCCAGAATAACATGTGGAGGAAGCAGTCAACACATCTTCAGCAACAGTTATTTTTTGAGTGTAGTCAAAGGACAAAAATAAAAAAGTTTTAAGTAACTTATTTTTATACTTAACAACATTTCTTCCAAAGAGCTTCACTTTTTACAACCAGGTTGAAAATCCCCTGAGGAGACAGGTTGAATGAAGTATATATTTAGTTGAACACAGACTGAAGCACTTGCTTTCCAAGTATTTCCCACTGGTACTGCAAGGATAGAGGAGGAGAAATACATGAGGCATGAGGCTATTTCATGCAGAAATCCAAGATATTGCAGGGAATGCCATGGAGGTTAGAGATTTGAAAAATGTGAGAAATTCAGCATCAACCAACTGCATAGTTTTTACCTGTTTCAGATCAAACTACCTCAAGGTATTATTTATGAAATCAAACACTCTGGTTGGCATAACAGAATTATATGAATGATAGTTGTTTGCTGTTTTAGCTGCCAGACACACCTAGAGTCACATACTTAAAATAGTTTTTACAGCTATAGTAAAGACAGTGATTTTTTTCAATAATATATTCAATAATATGTTTTCATTTATGTCTCAAGACTACCTTAAATTTATTAATGTCATTAAAAAGTGAGAGATCAGTAACACCAGTATTCAAAGCTTTCCTAATCAATACAAAGGTTATGATGACAATAAAAGGTATAATTTTTTAGAGAGCAAGAACTCATGGGGCAAGCTGGTCTCTCCATGAATTTCTATTAGCACAAAATCTTAGTGTGAGGGTCACCAGGCTCCTTGATGGAGGAGTACAAATTTTGAAAGGACTTTCTGAAATTGTTTTGGAAGGAATGAACACAGAAGAAATCAGCATTGTGCAGTATGTCATAAAGAAATGGCTAAAAGGCTAGATAACATAATCTGAACCACAGACAAGGAGTCTGCCAGGAATCTGCAGGAGGAAGAGGAAATGAAGGACAGTTACAACCAGTAAAATTTCCTGAAGCAAAAAAGTTTTAAGCATGACAGTATGTACCACAGCACATAGAATTTATCCCTGTTATGACATTCCATGGGTAATAAAAAAAATAATTCCTATGCAAGGAAAAAAATACATTTCATAAATTTGAAGACAAAAAACATTCCTAGAGTGTGTAAGACTCAATCAGGCAAGTAAAGTTTGTTATAAAGACACCTAGGGGTTCCAGTTTGTCAGTGGTGCAGAAGATACAACATAGCTAATAACAGCAACCGTAATACAAGATTTGACATTTTTTTCATAAGCTTCAATACGTTCTTTATAAATAAAATAGGAATTTTATGGGAATTTTGGCTAGCCTGAAAGGTAATAACTGTTATCAACACAATCATTTTCCAATTTCATTTCAAGAAATTTCATTCAAAAAGAAGGAATAATCCTACCTACTGACAGTAAAGAACAAAGATGATGTTAGGCAGAGAAAACATGCAGAATGTGACTTCTCTTAAGCGAACACAGTAAGCTTCAAAAAGAAGTATGCTATAGGCGTCTATAACCATTTCTATTTCTCCCATTTAATTCTTTATCAAAATGTTCCCTGTATCTTCAGCCCTGAAGATATCTTCTCCTCCATTTCTCTCATAATAGAAAATATAAATATTAAGAAATGCCAGGCAAGCTTTAAATTACTATTCTTTAGAATATTATTTAAAATCTTATGTTGCAGCACATCTATACTAGATGCATGCTCCTGCAAAGGTTACTCAGTACTAATTTTGATTAGTCCTCTTTTTTAACTCTTTTGTTTTCTACCCCTTGTTTTCTTGTGTTTTGCAGAGATATTTACACAAGCTGACTTCCACTTACAGTTTTAATTGCAACTATTAGAGAACCCACTATTGTGTTTTAGGGTTTTTTTGCTATAGAAAACTATCATTGCAAATATTACATATTATGCAAAGAAAGGTTCTAAGAATTATTTTCTGTGATTTATCCAAAAAAGCCCACAGCTTCTATGCCATTTTTCCCAATCCATTACAGGACCTATATTCAAAACCCTTATTAAGTTCTAATACAAATGGAAAATCAGGAGTAATACATAATTCCTTGACAATCTCTGAATCTCTTCCTTTCTCCCTTCTTTTCCTCAACCTCCCATCAATATTTAAGAAATACATAAAAGGATCAAGTTACGAACCAATTAGAAAGGGATTCAAGTGCAATTTCCCGCATTTTCTAACTGTATTTTTATTGCAGGAATTTCTACAAAATTACAATTTTAACCAACATTGCTGGGAACATAATTAAGCCTCAAACAGACTTAAAATTGGATTATTTTGTTTCAACATCGTCATTTTGCTATGCTTTATTGCATTCTTACTTTAAATTTAAATATTTATGTTAAATTCATATTGGCTACATGTTTTAATGTTTTGATTTTGGTTTTTGTTTGTTTGTTTGTTTTTCCCCTAGATCTCTAAATGCTCGAATACCTTTCTCATAGAAATATAGAAATTTCGTGTTGAAATCATTGTACTCCGATCTTCTTAGAATCATAGAAATTAAAATTTGAAATGACCCTTTGGGATAAATGTGAATTCCACTAGTAAAGTCCAGATCAGCTTCAAACCCCCCCCATTTGCTTCTGCCTTGCAGACTAAATATCCCATATAAATATACTTCACAAAAAATTTGGAAAGTACATAAAGACCAGTTTGTTCCTGAGTCCCTGTGACAGAGACATTTTGGGGACATAACTCCTAAAGAAGTGATGAGAGAAGGGAAGGCATGAAACTGTGCAGGTCAATATTGTTCAATGTGAGAGAGTTCACACTGTTGTCCTGTACAGTCAGAAAGAACTGAATGTCCTTAAAGTTAGAAGCCCTTCTGAAATTTTTTCTAGTGAAGCATATGTCTGCTGTACTCTCAGGAGCATGTCTGTGCCAAAAGAGCTCAACATAACCTAGGCCATTCACTTTAGTCAATATTTAGTCAAGCTGTACACATTTAGCTCTTTTAATCTTCACCCATAAATCAGCCTGGTTATTTTTTGCTACTTATATATAACCTCCTTCAAATTTGTCACTATCTTTTTGGTAATGTGGTACCCAGTATTGAATACAACAAGTTAAAATAGCTTTCAAATAGCTTTATTATTATTATTCTTAGTTTTGTTGTTGTTGTTGTTACTATTACTACAAACATTTTATATTACAAATATACCCATAGGGCCAAAGTTTTCATTATAGACTTTGATTTAGCATCCACAATCAATTGCAAGATGAATCAATTGTAGATACTTTTGAGACAATTAAATACTTAGTGCTGAGTTACCCTTGCCTAATTACTTGGAAATTAGATACCTAGGTGAAACCTCCTTATGAGAGAAGCCCTCTGATATTATGCCTTGATGTGTCTGGATTGCCTTTTGATTCATATCAAATCAAACATGAACAGAAGAACAGACTAGAAATGAAAAAAGTCCAGAAGATAGTTTTAGAGCTGCAGTACTATTATGAAACAGAGCACACAAGAAACATCCACAAAAGTATTTTACAAAGTCATTTTTAACACCTTTCATATTAATATGTTTAGGATGTGACAGATGTGAAATCTCTTTGACTCAAAGAGTATTTCAGTGACTTTGGAAGTCCTTGAAGGCCGTAAGAACAGCTATGAGCCGAGCATGATTTAATTTTTCTAAGCATCTGCTCTACAGGCAAGCTGCAGACAGCTTCTAGGAGGGCTTGGCAACGCAATGAGTCTCCTATTCATCCTTTAGCAAGCCCTTTAAAAGCATTTAAGAATTTTTCTGTTTGTTCAAGAAAATCATATTCTCATGACTCACCAGTGCGCTGTGTATACATTCTGGCTAACAGGCCTTCCAAAAACCTTTTATGAAAAATTCGCATGAGGTACCCGAAAGGTTGGCAGAACACTAATTGGAAAAGACATTTATGAGTACAGTTGTTACTGTCTTTTTATTTCTAAGATTTAAGCAGAAGATTTAGCTGATCATCTTCCTCCTCTAGGGAATAGTTGTAGTACTTTTATTCTAACAGTTTGGGAAAGTGTCACAGCACCAGCCGGTAAATGGGTAAATATAAAATGTGAGAGAGAGTCCTACAGGTCAATATGATACACAGCAATTCTCCAAGCAGTTAGCATGAAAAGTATTGATATATAAACATAGAAAAGATACAACAATGAAGCCCAACACTACCTAAACTACTGGATGCAGCAATAAATCTTGAAAATGTTTCTGTAAACATGTAAGCCAACAATTCCTGAAGAAAGGCTTGTTGCAGGGCAGTTATGGTATGAATGGAATGAGTCTGTGAAAGTGAGATATAACAGAATGTTACATTTTGAGAACATTAGGCGCAGGTAGTCTTAGCGTCACTAAAATCATCAAATAGAGGTTTCAAGATAAAGCACATTAAAACCACATGTGCATAAAATTAGTGTTAGTAGGAGAATTTCTGAAATAGTTGGGTCACAAATCCCCTAGCATTCAGTGTTCCATCAAAATGGAAGAGAAAATGTCTTTGAACATTATTCAAAATACAGTATGAAGGGTGTTCCTGGTTCTTTTCACAAACTATTGTAAATCAAGAACAATTCTATTAAAGCTGATAAAGTTAAACACTGATGAAAGGAAAACAAAACTGTTTAATACGAATCCAGCCCAAAGTTTTACAGAACCTTTACTGTCTGTCAGTACCTAGAAAATATAAACAATTTAACTGTGAGAAAATCAGTGACAGGAGCGCAAGAGTTTATGGAGTACGTGGTACAAAAGGTCATGGCATTCCTGCTTGTTGATATACACTGCAAGTAAAATTGAAGTGAGACTTTTCAGAACTGGCATTTTCTTGGTGTTTAATGTAAAGCTGATTCTCAGAGATGAAAAAACACTTATCAAGATATTTTGTTCTTCTGAAATTAAGCTGATCCCATTCCCAATAATCCAGATCAATCAATGAACATACTGTTCCTGGAATTACAGATGGGGATTTTGGTGAAACGTCTTCATTGGAAAAATGTGGGTTGAACAGTAGATGATCTGATATTAGATAATCTGAAATGTGATTAGCATTTACTTGTGATCATGTGCATATGTCAGCAGTAATGGCTCCAAGTTAGATTACTTGGGGTGTCTGATTACTTTGGGTGTGTTTGTGGATGAGAAGCTCAACATGAGCCAGCAATGTGCACTTGCAGCCCAGAACACCAATCGCATCCTGGGCTGCATCAAGAGAAGTGTGGCCAGCAGGTCATGGGAGGTGATTCTGCCCCTCTGCTCTGCGCTCGTGGGACCCCACCTGGAGTACTGTGTCCAGCTTTGGAGTCCTCAACACAGGAAGGACATGGATCTGTCAGAACGGGTCCAGAGGAGGGCCACAAAGATGATCAGAGGGATGGAGCACCTCTCCTATGAAGACAGGCTGAGAGAGCTGGGGTTGTTCAGCCTGGAGAAGAGAAGACTCTGGGGAGACCTTAAAATGGCCTTAGAGTACCTAAAGGGGGCCTACAGGAGATGAAGTGGGACTCTTTATGAGTGTAGCGACAGGATGATGGGTAATGGTTTTAAACTGAAAGATGGGAGATTGGATTAAATATTAGGAAGAAATCTTTACTGTGTGGGTGGTGAGACATTGGAACAGGTGGCCCAGAGAAATTGTGGATGTCCCTTGCCTGGAGGTGTTCAAGACAGGATGGATGGGGCTTTGAGCAACCTGGTCTAGTAGAATGTGTCCCTGCCTGTGGCAGAGGTGTTAGAACAAGATGATCTTTAAGGCCTCTTCCAACCCAAACCATTCTATGATTCTGTGATTCTATTCTATGATATTTTTCATTAAGAGTAGTGATTACATGTGGCTATCTACTGTTATTTTCTAATGTGATGCATGATGAATACCCATAAAGGAATGTTATCCATAAGCTTACTCCTTCCTACCATCTATATATGCATAAAGAAAAGCTATAGACACATAGCACACAAAGGAAGACTGATTGACAAGGAAAGAGCAATTTAAGATATTTCAGTATGTTAAAATTGTCTCATAATCAACTAACAGTTTCTTCACATGTTATTTACTAATGAGATTCTTTTTCCTCAGGATGACAATATTTATAAAACAAAAAGGATTGTAAACGTTCTTTTTTCACAGGTAAACCTGATTGAGTGAACAACAAAAATATCTGAAGATATTTATCCTTTTCTTTTAATGAATACTTCAAATTTTATTCTTATTCATTCAACAGTCAAGAGAAACACTATTTAACTTGAACATGTGAATACTCCCTTTGGTGTGAGTGCATGAAGTTAATCACATGCTCTATTGAATTATATCATGAATATATATTGACTTCATTGGGTTTCCAGGAAAGGAAAGAAGTTGCAGCCAAAGCCAGGTAGTATAGATTTATACTTGTGTATGAGTTCTTCGGGGCAATGTGTATGAACCTGAGTGGAAAGTATATTAACCTGGCATATCGCACTGATGAAATGAGAATAAAAAAAAAAACAAAACACAACAAAACCCGCAGGGGTTAATGACATGTTCAAGAATTTATGCATTTCTTGTGTAGTCCTGCCAACTGCAAGCAGACCTGTAATATCAGAGGGTCATTAAGAAAACCAAATATTTGTATTTGAAAGCAATGAATGTCAGTGATTTCATCTTTCTAGATCCAGTGCTATATATTAAAATAAGTTTCATATTCCTTTACCTTTGCTCTTGGTGTTTAATATCCATCCTCAATTGTATCAGTTCAGAGTAATACTTGCGCTTAAGTAAGAGTTGTTGGAAGGTATTGGGGAGATTAACATTTTCTTATTTCTCATTCTTAAAAACACATGCATCTTTTTGACCCATGGTCAGTGGTATTATCATCACAATACCTTTGTCTTCTCTGAATCCAGACAAGAGAAAGGTCTTTCTAAAAACAGCCCTACTAATGGATAAAGCCTATGTTTATAAGAAAGCCAAGGTTTATATGAAAATTAAAATACAGGATTTTCTCTACATTTCTACTTCCCCACTGTCTTGCCACCCTTTGAAACTTCTCAAGCAATTTTAAAAACAATTTTTGCAGTATAAATCATCTCCTGTGCCTGTAGTTAAAAAGAAATATGTAGCTCAGGATTCATATTTGCAGATTTAACAGTTGATAACATGCTAGTGGAGTTGTGGAAATTAAACTTGTAGCCTGGAAGACCAAATCCATGATGTGGATTTAATCTTCACTTACAGAAGACACCAAACAAGGAAGAACAAGTTGGATCTCTTAACATGGTCTGGAGTGTATTACACTCTATCTTTACTGACTACAATGATGAAAATTAAATAAAAAATTAAGTTGTATGAGATTATGCAAAAATGTTATTTCAGATGAAGTGTAAGTATATGCATGTTGTTGGTCCAACAGAGGAAGAAGGCAGAAAATATTTTTTTTCCTGAACAGTTTAAATAAATTCTTTCATAGTTTTGATGTTCACATACAATTTCCATGGTTTTATTTTCTTGTAGAAAGACCAGAGATATCTGTGTGTATTCCTTCCTTGTGTCATCATGAGGGAATTGACAGACAAAAGGCCTAGCACTAAAAGTTGAAGTTATATGGTACCTCTGCTTCACAAATAAATATGTACATACATAAAGAACATATATATCTATTTCTGTGTTCATAAGCAGGATCTCACCGATAAGCGGGACATTGTTAGAAGTCACAGGAAGCTTTGCCCTGACATGCACTGCATGCTTTTGTAAAAGGGTACAGAAAAGACAAGAGAGTCCAGAAGATGAAGAATACCCTTGGTATGTTTAAAAAGAGAAGAGTAAACAAGAAAAAAACTATTGCTAAATTGCATTATGTTGTCATTTAATGCTTCTTTCAGACAAAAAAAAAAAATACAGGGTCATGTATAATAATTTTTAGCCATTGGTAAACAGTCATTGCAATGTTTCCTCACAGTCTACCCTTCTGACGGCCTTGTAAAATACACTCTGGAGGTTAGAGCAGTAAAAATTCAAACACTAGGTACATCACTCACCTAAGAATGCATACCCAAAGCAAAAAGAAGAAAAGTCATAATCCCGATGTGGAACAAGCACAGCGCAAATAATTATAGATGCACTTAAAAATACCATGGTGGTACACACAGAATCTAGCCTTTTCTGGTAAATAGAATAGAAAGCAATATCTTTCATACAGTTTTTAGTAAGCCATTCTGTAGAATTTGACATGAACTGCTTACAAAGCTTAAACAGGTCTACAGAAAGACTGTAACTCTTTATTTTCTGCAACTTCTAGATAGATTTCCTATAAAAGTGTACTACATTGTTGTCAAGTTGTGCCTGATTTGTCTGTAAACATGTGCTCCAGAGTATGGACATTTCTGATATTGTAGTCTAGATGGAGAAATTACATGAGGTAAAAAGTGAAAAAGCATAAGAAAATGGATCAGCTTTTAAAACTATTTTTTCTTTGTCATCAGATGATTAAAAATTAGCACCTGAAATGACATGTGCAGATTTTCCATGGTGCCTAATTTCAGCAGTCCCCAAACAAGAGATGATATAGAATCATAGAATTGTCTAGGTTGGAAGGGACCTTTAAGATTATCGAGTCCGACCATTAACCTAACACGGCCAAAACCACAACTAAACTATGACCCTAAGCACCACATCTACCTGTCTTTTAAATACCTCCAGGGACGGTAATTCCACCACTTCCCTGGGCAGCCTTTTCCAATGTTTGATAGCCCTTTCAGTGAATAATTTTTTTTTCCTAATATCAATCTTAAACCTCCCCTGGCACAACTTGAGGCTGTTTCCTCTTGTCCTATCACTTGTTACCTGGGAGAAGAGACCAATCCCTACCTCTCTACAAGCTCCTTTCAGGTAGTTGTAGAGAGTGATGTCTCCCCTCAGCCTCTTTTTCTCCAGACCAAATTATTCCATTGCCCTCATTAGCTCCTTATAAGAAAACTAGAAAGTTTGTAGCAGCCCTTATTGGCTACTGAGTTTCAAATAGGCAGCCTGGCCATTCAGGAAAGTGGAGTTAACAAGCTAATAAGGACTAAGCTGAGTGATTTCCATGCGATACCTGAAAATGAGAATTCTGGTTCTGTGCAAGAACTCTCACAAAAAGTTAGTAGTCATCTCTTGTCTCCAGAATACAGTGAATTCTTGTTTGAGATGTAGATATTTAAGCTGTCATTATAGTTCATGAGCCATATTTGTTTTAACTATTATTTTTCACTTTTGTTTTCCAAATACATAGTGACAGCCTGTCTGTATTTTACTGTTTTTCCTCTCCTCTGCTGGAAGTCCCTAAAAGAATCAGCCAGCAGAAATTTATGTTCTCTCTTACATAGGAAATATGTTTTAATGACAAATTCATTAACTAGACACAAATCTTATATTTATAAATGGTTTTTTTTTTCCAGAATCAATTCATTAATTATGCTATAGTATGTCAAGAAGGACAGTGATAAAAGAGATAGAAAATAAGATCGAGAAGTTTGAACCTTTTAGATAGCTCATTCACGAGGCTGTTCAGCACTTTTCCTCATAAAGAATGCACCATGTTTGTTTTGGTGTATTATCTCTCAGACTCTCTTTAATGTTTAGTGTCGTCATTTATTTAAAGGCACTTTTTATATGGAATTCATACTGGAGTTTCACTTCATATGGCTGACTCATGCAGTATTGTGTGTGTTTGAAATTGTAATAGAATATTTCAGGTTCAAAGATTATATTACTTGTCTCTTCTTTCGTACACTGCTCTAAGTTCCTCTTTAAAAGTCTTAGCTCCCCAGTTATCAATTTTTTTTAAGATGGCTTCAGTTTCTAATGACACAATTTTGCATGTGGAAGTAACTACATCTGTATTTTCCACCTTCACAAACCTATTTCCTGTTTCCCAAAAGTTACATGACAAAACATACTGGTAAGTTCAAACATAAAGACACATATTATAATTGAAATTATAAAAGTTTGAGGGAAAAGAGCAATATTAATATATATGCTTGTAAAACACAGAATTGAGAAATCATTTATTCAAAGACAAAATACACTGAATGGTTTAAAATGGAAGATTATAGTCCACATTCCTCTATCTGGGGAGGAAAGGAGGTTGAATTTTGTTATAATTAGGAAAAATGATTTTTTAAATTTAATCCAAATTCTTTTAGATCTGTTCATTTACTTTAGCTCATACGTTCAGACTAAATAACATAGCAGGCATTTCAGTCTTCTTTTTTTCAGCCTTGAAAAGCTTGAGTCAGTATCTGTTAGAAGTTTTCAGAGCTAATTGAACTATATTCATAGAATAGTTTAAGTTGGAAGGGACCTTCAAAGGCAATTTGGTCCAACCTCCTGCAACAGGCAGGGATATCTTCAACTAAGTCAGGTTGCTCAGATGCACGTTGAACCTGACTTTGAATGTTTCCAGGGATGGGACATCTACCACCTCTCCGGGAACTCTGTTCCAGTGTTTCACCATTCTCATTGCCAAAAATGTCTTCCTTTTATCTCATGTAAATCTACTGTCTTTTAGTTTAAAACCATTACCCCTTGACCTATTGCTACAGGCCCTGCTAAAAAGCCTCTCACTATCTTTCCTATAGGTGCCCTTTGAGTATTGAAAGGTCACAATAAGGTCTCCTTGAAGCCTTCTCTTCTCCAGGATAAACAGCTCCAACTCTCTCAGCCTGTCTTCATAGGAGAGGTGCTCCAGCCCTCTAATCATATTCATAGCCTTCCTCTGGACTCACTCCACCAGGTCCATGTCCTTCTTATGTTGGAGGCTCCAGAGCTGGACACATTACTCCATGTGGGGTCTTATGAGAGCAGAGAAGAGGGGGAGAATCACCTCCCTCGACCTGTTGGCCACTCTTCTTCTCATGCATCCCAGGATATGGTTGACATTCTGGGCTGTGAGCGCATGTTACTTACTCACATCCAGCTTTTCATACACTAGCACCCCCAAGCCCTTCTTTGCAGGACTGGTCTCAATTCCTTTATCCTCCAGCCTGTCTTTATACTGGGGGTTGCACCAACCCAGGTGCAGGGCCCTGCACTTGGCCTTATTAAAACTCATGAGGTTCATGTGGTCCTGCTTCTCAAACTTGTCCAGGTCCCTCCAGATGCTATCCTGTCCCTCAGGTGTGTCAACTCAGCTTGATATCATCTGCAAACTTGCTGAGGGTGCACTTGATCCCACTCTCTATGTCATTGATGAGGATATTAAACAATACTGGTCCTGACACGGATTTCTGAGGGACACCAAATTTTACTGATCTCCATCTGGAAATTGAATTACAACTGTTGAGTCTTTTGCTTTTTTTTATTTAGTTAATTATTATTGCTGATATTATCATTGTTTTTTAATTGGAAGAGTAAAGAGTTTATGTGTTGGCAATAAATTGAGCTACAAAGAATCTCAAATCCTTGGGATTTGTTGTGATCTGTGATTCTACTTGGACCTGACTATAGATTTAAATATTTCTACAGATGTGGTCTGTGGTGGCTGGTCCCATGGTTCGGAAGGAAATTTAATATTGTAAACATTGCATCTTCTTCTGTAAATATCTTTCTCTTGTTCTCTGCATTTAATTTATTTTGAAGAATCTGCTGATTATTCTGTGACTGACTTACTCACTGACCATTTCATTCACTTTTACTCAATAGCAAACCAGTTTTTATAAACATAAGACAAAGCAAGTAAGCCAGGGAGACGAGAAATAAGAGAAGGTTAAGTGGTTTGGGGAAATAAGTGTCTTCACTTGAAGTGATGCCTGAAAAGTGGGCATTCACCCATCCCTTTGAACTTTAAGACAGAACACTAGTTTTTGTGGCACATGGACCAGGCATCATGTCAGAAACCATGTCCTCCTCTTTGTGTCCATACATTTCTTCCTCCTCTTCTTCACCCTCCTTTCTCTTTCCTCTGACCTACTCTCCTCCCCCTGAGGCAGAATCCCTCCCCACTTCAGAAAATCTTAACTACACTACTGAGAAAAATATCACCAATAAGCTACTATGACACCAACCATACTCATCACAATGTCAAACTTGTCCTTTATGGAAGTTACTCCTTCAAGTAATTTCCTTCTTTATGGAGCAATTTTCCACTTTTTTTTTCTTATTTATGCTGCTTCTCTTCTTTTCTAGATATATTTCCATCAAACATACTTTATCTATATTATATCACTTAAAGTGGGAAGCACCTTTTATATAATTCCACAAACACTCCGCAATTGTCATATTTCTCTCATATGATTTAAGACATCTGTCATGCTGTATTATATTATCCTTGTTTCCTTTTCTGAGTTTCGGTAATTCTTGATCTATCCCTCTGTCCTCTTATAAAAGATTAGCGTAAGCATTGTGAAATTACCTGTGGATATGTTCGTATTGTGGTTCCACTACATATTTCTGAAACACTTTAGTAGCATTTATGATAGTATCAGCCACCCATTGTCCAAACTGGTCATCTATAAGTATGCCTAACTACTTTCCTAATTAACAAATCAATAGTTAGACAGAAATTCTTTCTGTCTAGGTAGCAACAACACTTCAAATGCTGGTTTCAGGCTACAGCTAAGGGGTTTCCCAGAATGGGGACAATATGTTGAGTCGTATCCCTGCACCACAGGCAGGAGTCTGTGTTATGCTTTCCTCAGTCAGATACCTGTCTCTCTTTAAGGCCTGCCGTTCCTTTTGTTACTTCCTTCAGACTCTCTAGACTTCTTTAATGAGTTGTATTACTCTTTCATATCACTCTCCCTAACATAATTTTGCTTCTTTTTCTGAAGAAACAGAAAATGTCCATGAGATATTGTGACTTTGAAATTGTTTTTGTAATAATAATATCACATTGCATAGAATAATAGTCTTATAAACACAGTCACTTGAGAATCAAATATAGTCCATACCAGTACAAAATAAAAGCAGTCTGCTCCCCTTCTTCTCTCTATACAGTCTGGGTAGCAGGAGGCAGGCTGCCACATACAATGTAGACAGACAAATGATTGACAGTGCTCAGAACCCACAGCATATTTTTAAGTTGATCACCTCAAACACTAGAGCAAAGCAATGCATTTCTCCTTTTTCTTTTTTTTTCTTACAGTCCTCTCCCACAAGGTATTTTGGAGGCAGTAGTGGAAGCTTTCAGTAAAATCAACCAACAGGGATTTCTGTTCATACTGTGGCTGCTTATAAGCTTCTCTGAATACTAAAGCAGTTAGCACGGTTTGGATGGAAAATTAGAATAGAGAGCAAAGGAACACCAGCTGCTAACCGAGAAAAGTGCAAGAAACTGGAACTGGCACTTAATTATCTTTGAGCCCTCTACTACTCTGTCAAATCTGGCTAAAATCAATAGATTCAAAAGCTACAGGAACAGGGAAAAGTCATACGCATGCACAGACAAATGCACACATGGACCTTGCTCCCATAACAAACATTGCTACAAAGCCAATTTGGCTTATGTGTGCAAGGAGTATTCCATGCTGCTCAAAGGGATTGCACACACAGTGATGAGTGGCCACATCTGTGTGAGGCAGTAAGGACGTTCACTAGGGTTGCACTGAGACATACCTCATTTGTAGTCTAGACACTGCACAGCTGCTTTGCTGTGCTTCCAGAAGCGCACACAATCACAAAGAGGTTAAAGAAAACAAAGTCAAAGGTTATTCCATCCAAATGTTCCCCTGTTTATTGGGCTGCTCTGCAGGAAATATGGCTCCATAAGGCACACCTATTTCCCCAATACTTTGAAGCCTGGAACAGATGGACAATACCAATCTCTACTTGAATCAAAGGTAAATGCTGTCAGCTTGTTCTCTTTGGTGCCTCAAAGAATGGCATCTTGCAGGTTATGTTTTGCCTTGGACTGACCTTAAAATCCCCCAAAAATAAAACCCAATATAGCAGTGGACTGGATGAAATTGGGGAAAAAAGCAGACAGAAATAATTTGGAAGGACTGAACAGAGTAAATTTCATGTATAAGGCAAGGCAGTTACAAGGGCTATAAGGGAGAAAACCACATGGAAACAGTCTTTGTTTACCAGTTCACCAAATGCCTGATCAAGAACTGGACTTATATTTTTAGACTTCTTGAAATCATTTCTTAACAGTTCAAAACCTGACAAATTACCATTCCTCCACTGAAAACCCTTTTTATCACATCTACATATATGTATGTATGTATGTATGTGCGTATGCATGCATGCACATATTTGCATATATTCTGCCAGTTTAAATTTTGTCTGAGTTTAAAATAATCATTTTATGGCTTTCAATTTTTTCTCTAACTTCATACATAAAGGATTCGATCGACATCGGTCTAGATCTTCAGAGAATTTTTCTTTCCATTTGAACCTGTACCAAGGTGAAACTACTATTTTCTCCTTCTTGGTGTATTCTTCTCTCACTACTTTATGCTAAAAATATTTCCATTTCTGAATGTTTCCTCCTGACATTTAAGACACGAATCATCTCATAAGCATCTCTAACTAACCCCAGCAATGAAGATGATAATGGTGCTGTCACTTTTTCATGCTTATCCCTTTGTCTGCTTTCCTGCACGCTGGAATAGGTTTTCTAGAGCATGTCAACAGACAGTTGAAAAAGTAGCTAAGGTCTCCTATTCAAAACAAGACTATAATATGGGTATCTTGAGATGAGAAATAAAGTATGTAATACAGCAAAAGAAGCAGAATCTTCGATCTGAGAAAAACACTGAGCATATTTCAAAGGGATCTTCAATAACAATTGACGAATGTAGATTTTATTTCTAATTTTCCAAAAGTGTTTTCTGCTATTTAAAATTAAAGATTCTTTTTTTTGGTCTGAATTCGGTCTAGTCTGCTTTTCTTTTACCATGACAGATGTTATAAGCTGGGTGTGGAAGTGTGCAGAGTGTAGATAAACGTTCCTAGAAGTAATAAATTATTTAAAAGGCAGCAAGGGAGGGCTAGAACTGTTTCAGTGGATAGGCAATTGGATACTTCCACAGCAAAGGCAGAAGACAGAAACAGGGTTATCGTAAACCTTGCCCTGATACAGGTCTCCAGGTGATATCAAAACCTCTATGATTGTAAATCATTTGGGTAAATGATTTGTGATAAAACAATGGGATAGAAGGAACAACCAGACCTAAAACCAGGTAGCAGAAACTTCAGTGGGCTGATTGCCCAAGAAACCTGGCTATACTGCATGAAATATGTCTGTAAGCTGAAGTTGACGAATTATAATATGAAAACCACTCCTGTAGAGGAATCATCTGGGTCGGAAGGAACCTTCAAGGTCATCTAGTCCGACCACCCCGCAGTCAGCAGGGACACTCCCAATTAGACCAGGTTGCCCAGGGCCTCATCGAGCCTCACCTTGAATATCTCCAGCGATGGGGCCTCAACCACCTCCCTGGGCAACCTGTTCCAGTGCTCCACCACCCTCACAGGAAAGAACTTTCTCCTCATCTCCAATCGAAATTTGCTTTTCTCCACTTTAAAGCCATTACCTCTTGTTCTGTCATTGACAGCCTTTGTAAACAGGTTCTCCCCAGCCTTCTTATAGGCCCTCTTCAGGTACTGGAAGGCTGCTATTAGGTCTCCCTGGAGCCTCCTCTTCTCCAGGCTGAACAACCCCAGCTCCCTCAGCCTGTCCTCGCAGCAGAGGTGCTCCATCCCCCTGATCATCCTTGTGGCCCTCCTCCGGACCTGCTCCATCAGGTCCATGTCTTTCCTATACTGAGGGCTCCAGACCTGCACACAGTGCTACAGGTGAGGTCTCACCAGAGCAAAGTGGCAGAATCACCTCTCTGGACCTGCTGGCAACACTTCTTTTGATGCAGCCCAGGATGCGATTGGCCACCTGGGCTGCAAATGCCCACTGCCTGCTCATGTCCAGCTTCTCATCCACCAGCACCCCCAAGTCCCTTTCCTCAGGGCTGCTTTCTATTACCTCATCCTCCAGTCTGTACTGATGGCGAGGATTACTCTGGCCCAGGTGCAGAACCCTGCACTTGCTCGTGTTGAACCTCATGAGGTTTACCTGGGCCCACCTCTCCAGCCTGTCCAGGTCCCTCTGGATGACATCCCGTCCCTCAGGTGTATCGACCACACCACACAGCTTGGTGTCATCTGCAAACTTGCTGACAGTGCCTTTAATCCCCCTGTCTATATAATTGATAAAAATGTTAAACAGTATCAGTCCCAGCACAGACCCATGAGGGACACCACTTGTCACTGCTCTCCATCTGGACTTAAAGCCATTGAGTACCACCTGCCTCCTCTTGGAGACTCTCACCCACTGACCCTGCACAGAAAAATTAAGATACACTCTACTTCTAATTGAAGATGAGAACATTTTACACCAATCAGCTTCAAGATAAGGAATTATGAGCACCGGTGAAAAGTTGATAAACAATGAATATGTTAATTATGCTAATTTACTGTGTATAACTGGATGCTTGTTCGAATGCTGGGTGTGCTAGCTT
Source organism: Calidris pugnax (assembly GCF_001431845.1). Lineage (NCBI taxonomy): Eukaryota > Metazoa > Chordata > Aves > Charadriiformes > Scolopacidae > Calidris > Calidris pugnax. The sequence continues at coordinate 9,839,912 of NW_015094510.1, read as the reverse complement.
TGCGGAGATATCCCCTAGCACCCTTTTCTGCTCAGAACTGCTAATAAAGAGCTAATATCTCGACTCTGTGTGTTATTGGCTTGCACATTGGATAAATGATCCCATGAGTTTTGGGACAACACAGGAAGACAAGGATATATGAGTCATGGATCCAATATAAACTATTAAACTCTCCAAAATCAAGTGATCTGTATGGTAACATACTTTTATAATTATTTTATGCATACTTATAGAGTAATGTATATAACGGATAGATATTATTTATTATTCTGATGGAAAATCCAGTTATTTTCCAGAGGAAACATTTTTAATGCATACCTTGGAATAAACAGTACAGTCTGATGGTTATGAAAATGTGATGAACATCTAATTTTCTTCATACAAAATAAAATGATATTGTGTGCTCTTATAGTAAACATTCAGTGATAACTAATTACCCATTAACGTGTGCTTATAAAATGTACAGATGTGTGCCTCTGTTATTTACAAGACAGTTACGTAAAGTGGTGTTACTGTATTAGTTGCTCAGTTCTGAGCTAGCCCATTGTGGGTTAGCCCTGACTGACAGCCAAATTTCCCCATCAGCTGCTCACTTACTCCACACACCCTCAAAACATGGAGACAAAATAGGAAGAACAAGAATGAGAAAGTTCATGGGTCAAGATAAAGACAGGGCAATGGCTTACCAATAACTTTTTTGGGCAAAAAAAGTCTTGACTTGGGGAAAACTATCTTAATGTATTATCAGTTAAAAAAAAATATACAATGATGAATTCGGGTAGTTGGAAACAAAAAGAAAAATGTTAAAACAACACCTTTCCTTCCCCTTTACCTGGCTCAGCTTCAATCCTTCACACCAGACTCCTCTACCTCCACCCTATGGGTACAGAGGGACAGGGAATGGGGGGTTGTGATCAGCCAAGAACAGGTCCTCTACCACTCCTTTCTACTTACACTTTTCATCTTCTTCTGGGCTCTCACAGGCTGCAGGGCAATCTCTGCTCCAGTGCCATGGAGCACCTCCTTCTCCTCCTCTTCTTACCTTAGTGTTTCTTCTGCTGTTTCTCTTTTTTTTTTCTCCTCCTTCTCTGCCTGTGTGGCATTTTTTACTCTTTCTTAACTACGTTTTCCCTGAGGTACAACCATCTTGGTTGAGGGATTCAGCTGTACCCTGCAGTGGGGTCTATTGGAGCTGGCTGGAACCATCTGGCATGGGACAGCCCCTGGCCTCTCCTCACAAATGTCATCCCATAGCCTCCCCTCTGCTGCTAAAATTTTGCCACATAAACCCATGAACCACATATGATAGCGAATAGTGTCTGTAGCAGTGTGAAAAGAAATGTTTGCAAATGCCAGCATCTGTTTTGTGCAGTCCTCTAAAAGCTCTGAAAGCCTGATTCTCAGTATACCCTCCTCCTTTTTACCAGAAAAATAAACAAAATGTGTAAAGTCATGTCTTTTTTCATTTGCTCACATCTACTTTCTCTGCTCATAAGGCACATATTGACAAGGGGTTACCTAACAAAAGAATTAAACCTGACTTTGTGGGTTTTGTGAACTACTTGGGATTGTGTATTAGTATGGAATAATGGAATATTTTTCATCTTATGTAAAAAAGAGGAAAAGAAAAGAACTGAAACATTTACTTATTAACACTGTTGAAGGATAAGGACAGTGTAAAGACTGCAATTAATTCTTTGTTTTAATAAGTAAAATATAACTGCAATAGAAAACTGCAATTTGTTTTTTGGTTGTGCTTGCATCTTTCAGTTGTTTCATCAAACAGAAATTCCTGACTAGCAAAAGTCAGGCATTGAAATGTACATATTAGTTTAAACATTTATACCAGTTGTATGTGCTTACATATAGTTAGTCTTTCATTTGTTCATTGTGTATAACAGAACCTTGACCAAGTTGCATAATTTTTCACTTATGAAATTTCACAAAAAAAAGAGAAGGAGAACTAGGAGGAAGAGAGGAAGGGAAAGAGGAAGGGGAATGGGAAAGGCAAGGAAAAGCATCGCAACTGCTTTTAGTAGCTACTTGCAGTCCTTTGCAAGCACTGAGGAAATCTACATCTATCCAGAAATATGGATATCTATAATCCTATGTTAGCCTGATGGTGTTGGTTTCCTTTGCACAGAAGGCTCTCTAGCTGATATAAAGTTGTCAGAATATATTTCAACCAAAAAAATAAAAAAAAAAAGCAAATCAAACTAAAGGAAAACAAACCAAACAAAACATTTGTTCCCTATTTCACCATGAGTATGGAGGCACTGGCTGGCATCAAACTCAGAGATCCCAATATATGGAGATAAGTGGTTGTTATAGATCTAGGAGTGTGCACATCAGCAGGGACATTAAACTTTGGTACACTGTAATTATACTTCTATTAGAAAGAAGGAAAGACTAATAAAAGATGATCTCTAAAGCCAAAGAATTGGTGCTGAGAAACTAACGTTTACACAATGCTCATATAGGGTGGGTTTCCCCCTTCCCCATCTGCAGCTGGAAGGCATTAGGTGCATTCCTGAAGGATATCCTCCAACAACTTCATCTGAAAGAAATCCAACTGTGTACTCCAACAGTTTCCCTCACAGAAACTAAATCAAAACGAGTGCGAACCATTGAGAAATTAATTGAAAAGCACATTTCTGATCCAAAATAAAACACCAATACAAGTTCAGCCTGTAAAATAATTCTACTTGATTGCATTAAATAAAAGAAAGTAACTTACTTGCCAACATGCAAAATTAAGTTACAATGTCTTAAATATTACAGAAAAGGCAAACAGAGAGACAAAAATGGTCTGTTTCATGACATTTAATCTAACTGAGAATTCTAACTATTTCTTCGCAAATTTTGGTTATTATTTCTAAGTGTATAAACAGTTCTTCCTTGGTATTAACACTATTCATTGGTGTTAACACTGTGAACTTCTGAAGCCCATTCATATGTGTAATGATATCTGGGATATAATCCAGAATTTCTCACCTAATTACTGTAATTATGAAGAAAAAAAGAAAAAAAACCACCAAAAAAACTCAAGAAGAAAGATAAAGAGGAGAGAATAATAACTCTTTGTCTCTCTAGATTGCTAGTATTTCATAGGCTGACTCTTTTTAAATCTATGAACTGTAATTAGCACAACTGAGCTCTGATCTCAGGTCTCTACTTCCATAGCATCAGCAGGAAAACGGGCAAGCAAAAGACTTCTATAGCACTACTCCTACACTTTAAGTTATGGATGTACTTAAGTGCTTTGCTGATTTTGACCTAGATAAGGAGCTGGGAGGGAACTTGTTACTTGAGCCATGTGCAGTAGTTGTGAGTGTCTGTAAATTCCACCTCATTGATCAGCATATTTCAAATAGTCATATTATCTCACCACTTACTAATTGATATTCACCCTCCAGTGATGGAGAAAAAAGCTTTAGATGCAGTTTTGTTGTTGCTGTTGTTAATTTTTACCAATTTTACTAATTATCTTCACCATATTTTAGATAGCTACATTACAATAAATGTTGGTCAACCCAGGCATTTGGCTGATAAACTCTTTTAAGTGTTTCCTTCAGCCACTGAATTTTCTTAAAGTCTAATAAATTGGGTGTATATTTAAGATGGCCAGCACTCAAACACTTCACTAATAGAGCTGCATGCTTTACTGATCTTAACACTTGAATGGTATATTTCATTTGTGTTCATTTGCATAATTTGCTGATTAAACTACATGTTTAATCTGTTAACCTTTACTCTATACTTATCCCACATTTACAGAGATGTAATCAATGTGCAAACTTAACTGGATGTAGCTGTCATCTCAAAGTTTACTCACACCTTGGGAATTCCATTTAAAGCTATCAACACACTGTCTTATTGCTATTTGTTGGTGTTTCTTCTCTTCCTTCCTAAGGTGCACTGACTGGAAAATCAAACTAATCCACAGAGATAATAAAGAAACAATATCTATACTTGCCACAGACTAGATCTTGTCCTGGAGTGAAGGATGCAAAAACACTGAACCCAAAATTGCCAATTGGTTTTAAAATCAGCAAAACCAGATCCAATGAGGAAAGAGTGCACAGGCCTGGGTTTTTATCTTGGGAAAGTAAAAAGAGAATATAAGATTAAAAAAATCATGTGATCAGGGCTTCCTAGGGGCAGCTATTGAGCAGACTAGCATCTGATCAAGCCGATCTGGAGCAGGGAAATAAACCTGCTGCTCTTACCATACCATGCGTGCTTGACTCACTTCTGTGAGCACTGGGTCCTGAAATGCTTTTGCTAATGCTGATGATGAGACACCTTGAAGGGGACAGGGGCTGAATGAAGCATCCCTAGAAATTTGTTTGCTGAGGAAGAACTAAACAGAGTTCAACTACAAAGTGAGTCCTGGAAGAAAGTCCTGCATCATCACCATCATCATCATCATCCTCTCTCTTTCTCTCATTTTGGTCTCCATCTAGGGTCAAAATGCAATAGGAAGGAAGAAAATTTTGGCAAGACCTAAGTCCAAATCACGCATTGTGGATCAGTCAGGGAGTGATGTTTTTTACAAATTATCTATTTCATCTTCAACACGCTGTTATTTTCCTATAACCAAAGACTGAAGTGTTCAGAAGTCTCCATTCTCAAAATCAGTACATCAGTAAACCCAATGACTTTTTTTTTCTGCTATTTGCCATTTATTACATGAGGGATCACTTCTTGATGCTGAAGGCTAGATGAATTCAGAGAGAAAATAGAGAGCATGTGGCAACTGTCTGGTATTTAAGAAGAGCAGTATGAATCACATTCTTGGTACATAAGAGAACAAGAAGTCATGTTCTACACATCTTAGAGCAGCCCTGGCTTCAGTTGCAACAGATCTTCAGGGATTTCATTGATTGTCTGAAGACTGGGTCATGGAGCTGGATCCAAGACAACATTGTTGTGTTATCTTCAGAATGTCATCTGCCAGCCTCCTGTCCAGTACTGTCTTGATGCAAGTGATATAATGAGTTCTGGTGTGGGAGTTCTGGGGAGCTGCCTGCAGGTGGAAAGCCACAGACTACCACTAAGTGTAAAAATGAACCTTTTGACGGTTATGGTGGGCCTAATGATATTGTTGATGAAATTTATCTCTTTTATCAGTCAATTTGAATCATAGTCCATCACTGACACTGGTGAGAATTTGCTTTCCTGTTAGAGAAATTGCTAGCATTAAGCACAAGCATATGCCTCTTTCAGAGAATGAGGTGGACATTTGCAGAGGAAAGCCGTGGTAAGAGTTTCAATTTGTTCGGTTGAAGAATCCACTTTGCTTTTGCACATCTGTAATCTGTCTGAGAGTAAGATTGTATAGAGAACACTATAAACCAGGAAGCAGATACTGTAAGCCCATCCAAATAAGGCAAGCTGGCCTGTTGTGAGCTTTTTGAGAATTTAGCAAAAGTGAACATGAAGAGCTTTTAGAGGGGAGCATACACTGTATTGGAGAAACCCTCAAGGAATTCATATCATAGCTGAAGCAACATGACCAGGGGGAAAAAGAGGTTGCTGAAACAAATTCATTCCCAGATGGGCAGCCCAAGGCTGACCCAGTCAGTAGCAATCTGGATACCCGAGGGCTGTTAGCACAAATCGCAGTGTAACAGAAGATACTGGAATCAAAGCTGAAGAAACAGCATCAGGAGGTGGCCTGAAAAAAAATATCTGGAAGTTGCTGAAATGGAGACCCAGAGGCAGCTGAAACTGATAAAAATGGAAAATGTGCTTCAACTGCTACGGAGGCAAGGCAGTGAACAAGACCCCAGGAGCCTCTATGAGCTGCAATTGCCATCTTTGACAAACTGCATCCACCTTTAGAAGAAGTTTCATATGCCTAGTGACAGTCTGTACAATTGGCGTAAGGCAGCAAAAGACTGTAAAGTAGATTTTTAACTGTCCAGGCAAGAGGGACAACACCTAGCTGTTTTCAGCACCTTATTCCCACATGAACTTTTTATATTACAATCTACATAGGGAAAGCTTTATTTAGCAAGTTTAGTATCACTCTGGCATTGTACCACCAGTAATTATGGAACCTGAGGAAGCACAAGGGAATGAGCTTTAGGAAAATATTTATTAATTATTATTTTTATACTATAAAAGGGAGGAACCAGTGGTCAACAATGCATTACTTATTTTTTCACCTTTTAGGTAGTTCTGTGACAAAAATGAAAGCAAGAACTTTAAGGAACTCATAAAAATTGAAGAAATTGAAGAAAGCCTGCCTTACCTATAAGAATTTAGAAACTAGTTTTCAGGAACAGAAAACAGGAAAAAAATAGAAACTTCACTATGCGTAAAAAAAGAGAAGAAAACTAAAACTAATCAGACACAAGCTTAGCTTTCATCTCCAAAGTCTTATAATACCTAGAATTTGTGTGGATCAGCAAAGCTTCTGGAGTCATAATGCCCTGTGTTGGTAAAAAAGTAAATCTGAACCTCAGGTTGTCCAGCCAAGTGCCCAACAGAAACCACAATAAATTATAAGTATGCTTAAGGTGGAGGGAGTCAGATATTTCTTATCAAAAGAGTCATAATCCCAGGTGAAGCAGTAATAATCATTGCTGTGAAAGAAACAGCAGTACTGACAACAAGATAGCAAGCAAGTATAAAAAGCCCCTCAAAGTAAGAAAACTGACAGCCAACTATGTGGCGTGGTAAATTATAGTGATAACTGTGCGAATTTCATAAGCTACAGTGGCAGAAATGCTCAGTGAAAACCTTAGCATCAAGGATATAGAGGAAAGAATTTTGGGAAGATATTAGAAAGGAAAAGAAGCCTCCCTAAAAGGATGAAAATCATCTTTTTTGGGAGACAGTAAGAAAAAGATTACGAGATAAGTGGCTGCACCTGATGCATCCCACTTCATAAAATTATTCTTACTAATCTATTTCATAATCTTTGCCTAGAGTATATGAAAGGAACTCCTTTTTGAAAACGGGTATGTGTACAGGGAGATCCACATGAGGAAAGTTGGTTTACCAGTGGAGTACCTGTAACTCCATGAGTTACCTGTTCTAAGTATTAAGCAAAAGCCCATCTACCCTTCTGCAGATTGCCTAGGGCTATAGCAAATTTATGATTAGTTTGAGAAACATTTTTACTGGTCTAATAGGCAGAGTGAAGTAAAGGACTATTGCAGACTGCAATATATTTCAGGAGCAGAAAAAGACTGTAGAGATTTGTTTCTCTTTATTAAGAAACAATTCTCTGGAGCTGAAATGGATATACTTGATCCATTCTTAAGAGTGACCACAGCAGGGAAATGTTCACATCTCTGGTTTCCTTTTCTATCTTTATATATGTTTCTCATACAACATTTACACTGATATTGTCTGTATGTGAATTGTAAAAACACACAGCAAACTGTAAATACATATTCCATACAGATGCCTCCAAACTTATTGATGACAAAGTGATCTCTGTTGCTATTGTATTTTCATTATAACTAATAAAAATTTCTCAACTTACCTAAAACCTCCAGCACAGTTTTCCATATTGTGAAAAAAGAAATCTCAGGTTTCAGGTTTGTTTTTTTTTAGTTTGGTTCCTCAAACGGAGTATCAAAATATTGTAATCAGTTTAATTAACATAGAACACAGTGTGAATACCAATTTTATTGAAAATCAAGAATCCAACTGGATCATCAAAGTGTGCAGCTGGATCTGTAAAATATCTAATTGGAACATCAGACTACAAACTGCAACACATAGGCTACAGTTGTACATTTTGAGGCACTAAAATCTGCAGCTGAATCAATAAAATATTGTTTATCAAGAGGGGATATGAAAAAAAATGAAAACCAATGAAAATGTCTAAACAAAGTTGTTAAATGTGAACAGTAAAAAAGTTCAGGCATTATGTAAACACTATGTACTATAGTCTAAGTTGAGCAACAAAAACATGAAAGTAAAACTGACAACATTCGCAAAATAGTGTTTCAGAACACTATGCCGACCAAAAAATAGCCTAGCAGGAATTTAAGTTTGAATGGCATTTCTTTGATGAATGTCTATGAAGTGTGGCTGCAATGATGCTTTTTGGCTATTGCTAACAAAAATCGTAAAGAGGAGATAAAGAAAAAGACAGCCCTTTTTAACAGAACCTTCAGTGATGCCACGTGCTATGTTTTGTTTCCATGGTGTAGCTCACCTTGTCTTGGCAGCTCATGAGGACAGTCATTATTTAACAAAATAATGACTAGAAGTGACAAATATTTTTGAGTTATCTTCCTATTAGACACTGCTGTTGACTGTCATCAGTACATTGTCTCTATTCATAATTTCACAAACCAGGATCTAAGACTAGACCTGAAATTGATGTAAGTCATATGTAAGTCAGTCCAGCTCCACTGAACTCATGATTTACACCAGCAAAGGATTTATGTCAACTGTGGATCTGATCTTCCCAATGCAAGTCTGAGACGTTTCTATGAAGTTTCACTTCCTACAGCAATTTGCATCAGATAAGGGGCAGATGTGCCAGAGTGCTCCAACTGCTTTTCAGTGATGTAAAGCAGTTATAAACCCAGCTACACCTGCCAGGTTTATGGTTACTTTGGCATGCTTGGAAGAGTGCAAAGCAAGGATAGTGTATCCATGAATGTAGACTCATGCCTCCTGCAGCTATGTAATTTTGATTTAAAGTTGATTACTCATTCAAGCCTTCATATTTACTATGTTTGTTTAGTATTATTTCCTTCTGTCCTCCACAAATCCTTTTTTTTTGTTTCTAATTATGCATAATGACTATAAAGATTTCTTTAGATTATAGATGAAGAGAGATCATATAGGCTTTACAGACTATAGTTGTATAGGAATAAAACCAGGAATAACTCCATTAAAAGAGTAACACCGGTAAAGTCAACGGATTAAAGTATTGACACTTTAATACTGTTACAGAACACGTACATAAACATCAAGAGGGGAATAAAAACATCTATCCACAAAACAGGAACTACACAGACTAAAAAGAAAGATAGTGAATCTTTTGGAAGTAGATTTACTGTAAATTGGTTGCATCTATATTGTGGACCAGAATCTATGTTTTAAAACGTTTTGTATTGCTTCTGAGATCTAGGTGACTAGAAAACACAAGCGATATAAAATAAGCTTTAGATTCATTGCATTGGCAAATTTCTGTCAGTATGACCTCTTAAAAAATTAATAGCTTTTTTCTGGACATTCTTGTAATCCACAAACTCTGCATACTGATACACAATTCTTGATTTATAATTTTTTTAATTTTAAGAATCTAAAATAATTTACAAATGTTTATTTATAATCTAGAAACAGTAAAGTGTTATTACACCACATTTTCAGAGTGAAACTTCCTGAAAAGAAAATTAGGTGATACTGATGTTGGTTCTGGTTTTATTACTATTGTTATTGTTTAGCAATTTATGTTAAAACTTGGCATGTTTGGGGATCTATTTCAGAAATCTGCTTTATGATGGGAGAAATTATGCCTTAAAATATCTTACTTTTGCTACTGACAAGGAAATTAGAGTGACTAGCCCAGATGAGGTCATATCCGTCATAAAGATCCAAGGTTATCTGAGGTTAGTGCCACTTGGAGTGTCACACTTCCTGAAGAAAAGGTACTTTCTACCCTTTGGTGTTTCATGGGGATAACCATTAAAAGTCTTCCTCCAACCAAGCTACTATGGCTGAAAATTTTCTTCAGTCTTCCTTCCTCTGTCCTCTATAATTAATTTTTGTCCAGACAGGTGGCTCATTGGCACCAGGGTTTCTATGGAAAACAATCTGAAATTCCTGCCCCCTCAGTGGCTGTATCTACATCTAGGGGTGATATACAGTGTCTTTTCAGATAATTTTGTCTATCGCTTCCAAGTTCCCTGCAAGATAATATCTTAACTCACTTGGCCAAGGCATTCCTGGGTCTGTTCTCTGTCCTCACCCTCCCTCTCCAAAGTTCCATTTGAATAGATCTTTCACTAACTACAGGTAGAGGTATCATCCAAGGAGTTGGTGTTACATTAACATCCTGCCGCAAGGATGAGTACCTCATATTCATTAAATTTTCCAAGTGCTTGAACCGAGCTGGAAAGTATGTCAGTTATTAGTGTGAGCTTTAGTCTTGTGGCTCTTCACACTGTGAAAGTTACCAGCTATCTGCATTTTGTATTTATTAAATTTTATAGTTGAAGTTTAAGGACAAGACAATTCCCAGTAAAGTGCCTGTTTAAATCTAGAATGTTATAAATCCTGTTTCCCAAAGCATCTATTCTTTTCATTTCTTAACTGACGTGACAGCACTTCTCAGTGGTCACAATTTCTATTCACACCACCAGACTTTGCTGGCTATCAGTCTGGCACAATGTTTCCTTACCACCTGCTTCCCATTGCTATTCCTGTTCTGTATCTCATTTACTTTGTTTCACCACTTACCTATTTTTCCATTATATCACTCTTTTTATCTTTTCATCTTATTGTATATGTCTCATATCAGGTCTTCTTTTTTGCCCACTCTTAATTTTTGCCTTTCTCTAGTAGTTCAATCTAATAATTTCTCTGGTAGTTCAATCTGACAATCCTCTTGTTGTTGATTCCTGAACTTTTTTTTTGTTATCTTCTGCTTTCATCCTTCGTCTTCAGGAGGCTTTAACGTTACCCTTTCACCTCTTCTGCCATCTGACACACTATCCTTTCAGAATACAAGAAAATTCCCTGTGACTCCACTTCTGTCCTTAACTATCAGACATTCATGTCTGATAACTATCACATATTCATGTCTCCCCAGATAGTCCTTGTAGTATCATAAAAAGTGTTACATACAATGACATATTTTTAAATGCTATGGAATTTTGCCACAGATTGGGCTAAATAATGTTATTGGAAGCTGGAAGTAATGTTACACTTTAAAAAAAAAAAAAGCAAAACCATAATAAAATCCTCTTTTATTATGATTATCTACAACGTATAAAAAATCAGAAGACCTAGATGTATCAAATTAAAAAAAAATAATCCTCAAAACTCACATTATGAATTACTTTGTTAATAAAGGTCCTTAGGTGCCCCAAATATTCACCTCTGGGCATGACCAAAAACTGCCTGACTCGAAGCATACCTAAGACATATCAGCATTCATGTATTAAATGTTTCTGTCTCGTTGATAAAGTGCTACGGATATGCTAGGAGCCAAATAACTAATTACTCCATGAAAAACACCACTGCTTAAACAAGAAGATTTAAGTGGTTGTTCCAAGATGTCCTTTCAGATTGAGATCAGAGCCTCTACTTGCAAAAAAGATGTAGAAAGTCTTCCTCAGACACAGTACCTGCACATAGGTGAAGGCTAGGGATTATGAACTGGGGGCTTCAGTCATAACCTTCTATTAAAAATTTCATGTTGCCTAGTTTATAAGAAATACTCAGCATTTCCTAATGGCTTTTGGGAGCCCCTCAGTTCTATGAAGACATGATACAGAAAACTGAAAGCTTTAATTCTCTAAGAAATAACACATATAAGGATGAGGCACTGCAGCAGCTTTAATATTTGAGGAAAAGAGAGAAGAGAATCTACCCTTCAGTCCTGATTTAAAGATCTGCAAATTAAGGGAAGAAAAAGATATTTTACTTTACATCAGAAGAAAGCCTACTTGGTAAAAATCAAATACATTAAAAAAAATAATCCAAGCTTATTACTAAGTGAGGAAATGAAATTAATGGAGAACTAAAAAAAGCCTAATTGCTATGCATTTCTAAAATCTCTGAGAGGTAATAAATAGCAAAGAATAACAAGACTGTCAATACCAACAGGACCATCTGTACAATTTCTGATGAACTTTCTAAGGGGACATTAAAAAAACCGTATATATATCAATAGGAGAGTGACTAAAACTAGGCACAGGCCCTGGTCCAGTCATTACTGAAGTTAGTGGCAACAGAACAAAAGGTCCTAATGATTTCAGTACTTAAAGGCCCCATGTGTCAACTGCCTGCAGAACCACCAGATCTTTCTGCTGCATTCTGCACTCTTGCACTGTTTCCCTACCTTAGCTTTGTAATATTTACCGAGTTATCGCATATCTTTACTGCGTCAATAGATTACTTCTCAGCGCATTCATTCTTTTCTGTAAGAAAATAAGTACATAGATCACATCACGCTATACCAGGAAACTAAGTGGTATACACAATAATATTCAAATAGTTGATGTTCCATAAAAAGAGTGTCTTAAGCAAAGAAAGCACTGTGAATAAGTGACTGTCCAGATATGTGGTAAAGTGATTTCACACATTTTGTAAGCCCAGTTCCTGTTGTCTGTCAGCACTCAGCACACAACACCAAGCAATAAAGCTTATCTGATAAAGAGGGAGCAATATGAAGTGTTATTGTTGTTGTTGTTATTATTGTCATTCTTTGGTGGAAGACTGAATGGAGTTGGTATGTGATGGAGGTAGGAGCAAGGTAGAATGCTAGCAGTATCTTACTTGGAGTTTAAAGCAGGGACTAGTGAAGGACAAGAGTAGCATATTGTATAAAAGATGAATACAATATATGAAAGACATAAACAGGAAAGGAAGGAGAATACAAAAAATTATTAGATGAATGGAGTAGGAGGAAGCAAAAAAGTGAAGGAGGTGTTACTTAACCCGTTAAGGGATCTGAATCTTTCCAAGTAAAAGAATGCCATCTGCATTAAATTGTATTATATTTGTTTCAATTTTTATGTTGTTCCATTAATCAGTACCTACAGTGCTATGTTTTCAATCTCTAAACACAAATTCTTGCTTAAAGGTGGGTTACCCCACCAATTTATTACTATATCTGCTCAGAACGACTGGCTTGTTCCTAGTCACATCAAGTAGTACAACTTAGTGTTTCTCCAAAATCCCAAGTTTCTTTCATGGAAAACTGTTACAAACTCAGGCTCCAGACCAGACAAAATGTAACAGGCAAACAGGGAACACAAATGGCTTTTCAGGACAAGACAACAAAATCCCATCCATTCCTTTCATTAATAGTATTATAGTCTAGCATGTGTAAGCAAAAATACAGCTACTTTATTCATTCCTCAGGTCATCCCATTCATACCTTAGAAGAAATATTCTTTGCATAAAAGCAAAAATAAATAAATGAAAATAATGATGTCATAATGCCTTTCTTCAAAAAACAAATTTATCCAAAACAGCGGCTACATAACTTCCCTAAAAGTGTTTTTCTGCGTAATCTTCTATTCCACTGATAAAAATTAAAATGACTTTGCCAGCTCATTGCATAAGCATTTGACATTTCCTATTCAATGCCAAAGCTACCCAGGAGAGTTTCAACAAGGACAGAAGTCTCTTGCAGCAGGAAAGATGTAAATCTGAACATTAAACATAAATATTTTTCCTCTCAGAAATATATGATTTCTGTTTCTGTTGGTAACTTCCATGAAAATCACTTCCTAATTATTGTAGTTTAAAAGTAGTATGTAGATACTGAGCATTTTAAATAATTCTAACTTAAACTGACTTGCTAAAATTAGCCCTGAAACTGGATCCCAGAGAGAGGTGGAGCACTCAATGGAACATCAGAAAAAATATCCTTGACAACTAATTTCTCCTTTGTATTTTACACTTCTTTCTTCCCTTCCTTCATTTTCAGTCCTCCTTCCAGTAAAGCTGAAGCTCCGAATTCAAAAAGGTTTAACTTTCATGATGTGCTTACATGAATTATCTTAACTAGGGCAAGATCCTGAATCAGTTCTTAGTCTTTAATACAATGCAGGAGAACACAGGTCTTAACTTTCGTAATGATTTAATGTATTACTGGGTGTTGTGGTTTTCTTTTCCTTCCCATTGTTAAATCTTTATTCTCTGTTTTTGACATCAAAATTATTTCCACAAAAGCTAATGGTTATGTCACAAATATTATATCAAGCAGTGAATAAATAAGATGACATCTGTTAGCTTTGGGGACCATCTGTTAAGCTGGGGAATTATAGATGTGATGATAAATTTAAATTATATTAATTGTAAACACAATAGGGTGGTGTAATAGGTGATATAAGAGACTAGTAACTTTCTTATTTCTATTGTGAAATGCAGGAAGTGTAGCCGTAGCTACACTTCGCAACAAAAAAAAACATAAGGGAGAGGTTTTCTTCGGGAAGCACAGAAAAATAAAAACAAAAAAAAGGAAAGAAACAAAGAATAGTTTGCATAGCCATAGGTATTGGATTATGTACATATTTGTAGATCTTCATTTAAGAAGCACACACTGAACTAGAAGTACGCACTTAAATGCCAGGTAAATTACCAAAATCTGAGAGAGTTTTCAAGAAATTGAAACTTCGTAGCACAAACCTTTCCCTCGGAGACTCTGCTGTCTCGGAGACTCTGCTTTCGGAGTCTGGCACTTTCGCTCTTATTAAGTGCTTTTGACACCCGACTTATATCATAAGTAAATCTTATCATAGGTAAATACAAGGGACAGATTGATGTATAATCTAAATGTGGCAATCAAGATTGTTGAATGCTCACAGAAAATACTGCTGCAAAGTCAGGTTATATGTAAATGTATGTATAACATAATATATGTTAACACGTATTCACACATAAGCTCTGTCTGAGTTTGAAGCACATCCATCCTGTATGTTTTGAGCAGATACAAAGTAGAATCATAGAATCATAGAATTGTCTAGGTCGTAAGGGACCTCCAAAGGTCATCTAGTCCAACCACCCCGCAGTCAGCAGGGACACCCCCAACCTGACCAAGTTGCCCAGGGCCTCATCGAGCCTCACCTTGAATATCTCCAGCGATGGGGCCTCAACCACCTCCCTGGGCAACCTGTTCCAGTGCTCCACCACCCTCACAGGAAAGAACTTTCTCCTCATCTCCAATCGAAATCTGCTTTTCTCCACTTTAAAGCCATTACCCCTTGTCCTGTCACTACAGGCCTTTGTAAACAGGGTCCCCCCAGCCTTTCTGTAGGCCCCCTTCAGGTACTGGAAGGCTGCTATTAGGTCTCCCTGGAGCCTCCTCTTCTCCAGGCTGAACAACCCCAGCTCCCTCAGCCTGTCCTCGCAGCAGAGGTGCTCCAACCCCCTGATCATTTTAGTGGCCCTCCTCTGGACCCACTCCATCAAGTCCATATCCCTCCTATACTGAGGGCTCCAGACCTGCACACAGTACTCCAGGTGAGGTCTCACCAGAGCAAAGTGGCAAAATCACCTCTCTGGACCTGCTGGCAACACATCTATTGATGCAGCCCAGGATGCGATTGGCCTTTTGGGCTGCAAATGCCCACTGCCTGCTCATGTCCAGATTCTCATCCACCAGCACCCCCAAGTCCCTTTCCTCAGGAATGCTTTCTAATACCTCATCTCCTAGTCTGTACTGATGGCGAGGATTACTCCGGCCCAGGTGCAGAACCCTGCACTTGCTCTTGTTGAACCTCATGAGGTTCACCTGGGCCCACCTCTCCAGCCTGTCCAGGTCCTTCTGGATGACATCCCATCCCTCTGGTGTATCGACAGCACCACACAGCTTGGTGTCATCTGCAAACTTGCTGACAGTGCCTTTAATCCCCCTGTCTATATAATTGATAAAAATGTTAAACAGTATCAGTCCCAGCACAGACCCTTGAGGGACACCGCTTGTCACTGCTCTCCATCTGGACTTCAAGCCATTGAGTATCACCCTCTGGATGCGACCATCCAGCCAGTTCCTTATCCACTGAACAGTCCACCCATGAAATCTGTATCTCTCCAATTTGGCAAGCAGGATGTTGTGGGGGACCATGTCAAAGGCCTTATAGAAATCCAGATAGATCACATCCATAGGTCATCCCTTATCTATTGACCTAGTCACTTTATCATAGAAGGCCACTAGGTTCGTCAGGCAGGACCTGCCCCTAGTAAAGCCATGCTGGCTGCCCTGAATCACCTCCCTGTTCTTCATGTGCCCAAGCATGACATCTAGAAGTATCTGTTCCATGATCTTCCCAGGCACAGAGGTGAGGCTGACAGGTCGGTAGTTCCCAGGGTCCTCCTTTCTACCCTTTTTAAAAATGGGTGTGATGTTTCCCTTCTTCCAGTCTGCAGGGACTTCACCTGACTGCCATGATTTTTCAAATATCATGGAGAGTGGTTTGGCAACTACGTCAGCCAGTTCCTTCGGGACTCTGGGATGTATCTCATCAGGTCCCGCGGACTTGTATATCTTCAGGCTCTTGATCACTTACAGTGGGAGGGACTTTGTCACCTTGGTCTCCAACTTGTGTGCCATCAACATGAGAGCTAGAAGGAAAGGGGTTGCCAGTGAAAAAGGCAAAAAAGTTGTTGAGAACTTCTGCCTTCTCCTCATCTGTTGATACAAGTACTTAGTTTGCTTAATGAAGCTGATTTTTTCCTCAACCTAAATTCACAAAAGATTATCCAAATAGCAAAATGTGATTTGCCAAACAACCTTGATTCTGGTTAGCTATCCATACTGTGTTTTAGTAGTCTTCTTTTCTCTTTCTGCTCCCTTGAAAGGCATCAGGTATGCTGGTTAAATATTTTCACTGCTTTCACTTCAGCTTTATAAGAAATTTAAGCTCCTGTATGTTCTTCACAATCCATGTTTTGCACAGTCTTTCTCTTTCCTATATCATATATCCTCATATATGTTCTCATATGACTTTCCTCCCATGTTTTTCATACTTGTCACTTCAGGCAATTAACTCAGTTAATTCCATTTTTATTCTCTTCAGCTGCATTCTTCTCTGTACGCTCCTGCATAGTAGCTATACATTTAGGACTTTACCTCAGCTATTCTCACTTAGAAATCTCTTTTCACATTTATTTCTTCTGCAGAACCCATTGAACTCTGTTGACTCTTCCTTCCTGTTGAATTTAGCAATGGTAAAAAAGCAGGAGAGAGAGTACTTGTGAGAAAAGCAGGGTTAAAATAGCTAGTAAAACATCATGTCAGTCATTATCTTGAATTCCATTTCATCCACACTTTCCTCATTCAGCCATTGTCAAATCCATTTGCAGATTCCTCAGAGCAGAATAGCACTTTTTCTCCCTCTTTTTAAGACATTCTAACATACTGAAAGTGCCCTGTAAATAATTGTAAAAGATATCAGGAATACAATGATTTTCTATGCATTGATTAATATTGTAGTCAGAAGCTGTGGTAAGATAAGATTCTAGCTATATCCCAGTTTGCTGAGACGTAAACTGGTGACTTCATTTAATTTGTTCTATTGTGATTGAATCAGGGAATTGGATCTTGAATTTTTTTTTACTTGTCAGGTATTCTAACGAAAAACATTCATAATAAAAAGTAATTGACAGGAAAGAAACTTGAACAGTTCCAACTATACTAATTAATTTCATTTTTGTTTAAATGAAACCAAATCAAACCAAAAATGTCTTTGTTTTAACAGATGAGAGTAATATTTAAAAAAAACACAGAAAAAAAAAAAAAAACCCACAGTATATTTTTACCTCTATTGAAAGTATTCCAATAAATATTTGCATCTAGATTTAGTCTTGATACAGAACTTTAACAAAAATTTATAAAAATAAGTAATGTTTTACCTCGTGCCCCAGAACTTTTGGATCACTCTATCATCTACAAACTTCCCCTTAGTAGCAGCTGTTATGCATATCTTGCATTATTTTTTAACATAATCTGTTGTAGTTTATTAGAAGTTATTGTTAAACAGACACTGTATTTTAAAGTTGCATGAGATGACTCTCAAGTAATGTCCAAGGAAATTTTACAGAAATTTGAACAACAGAGCAATATAAGATGAGATCCTCCTGTCTTTGTATTTGCTTTTGAATCTTCTTGGAAAATGTTAGGAAAGGCCAGACTTGAATAATTCTATGTGTTCTGAGTCTTCAAAACATGTCTCATTTTAAAAACATCTTTCATATTGCAACAACACCTCATTCTTAGAAGTTCTGGCAGATCCCAAACCTATCATGAAATATTGCCAGTTTATACACAGTGACACCAGTCCACAAGGTTGTGGTATGAATTAATACATGCTTATCAATAATAATAAGCTAACTGAAAAATATACTTTCTAGCAGCCAGAGTAACTAGCTTCCAGAAGGTCTTTAACAGCTTTTACAATTAATTAAATCATCCAGAGGCAAAAATAAACCAAAACAATCTCCAGCCATCAGTATGATATGAACCATGCTGAGAAGCCTCCAGGCTAGGATAAAATAACATTATATAGATTAAAAAAAGATAGAAACGAGTACCACACTGTATCATAGGTATGAATGAGAAGTAATTCTAAATCTCAGTTGCACCTCTCAAGTGAATACACATTACATGGTAAATCAGTCCTAGCTTTTAATTCCCAAACTGTACAAAATGTGAGGATAAAACAGGACCATCTTTTAAGGGTATTATAGAATCATAGAATGGTCTGGGTTGGAAGAGATCTTATGATCATCTAGTTTGAACCCCCCTGCCTTGGGCAGGGACACCTACCACTAGCCCAGGTTGCCCAAAGCCCCATCCAGCCCGGTCTTGAACACTTCCAGGGATGGGCCATCCACCAGTTCCCCTGGAAACCTGTTCCAGTGTCTCACAACTCTAACAGAGAAGAATTTCCCCCTTATATCTAATCTAAAGATACTCTCAGTTTAAAACTGTTACCCCTTGTTCTCTCACTACAATCCATCATAAAGAGTCCCTCCCCATCTCTCCTGTAGGCTCCCTTTAGGTACTGGAAGGCCACGATAAGGTTTCCCCAGAGCCTTCTCTTCTCCAGGCTGAACAACCCCAACTTTCTCAGCCTGTCTTCCTAGGAGAGGTGCTCCAGCCCTCTGATAATCTTCATGGCCCTCCTCTGCATTTGTTCCAACAGGTCCATTTCCTTCTTACATTGGAGGTTCCAGAGCTGGACATGGTACTCCAGGTGGGGTCTCATGAGAGCAGACTAGAGGGGGAGAATCACCTCCTTTGACCTGCTGGGCACACTTCTTTTGATGCAGCCTGGGATACGGTTGGTTTTCTGGGCTGCCAGTGCACATTTGCAAGCTCTTTTTGAGCTTCTCATCCACCAAAAGCCCCAAGTCTTTCTCCTCAGGTCTACTCTCCAGACATTCCCCGCCCAATCTGTATTTGTACTTGCGATTGCCCCAATCCATGTGCAGGGACTTTGCACTTGGCCTGTTGAACTTCAGGAGGTTCACATGGGACCACCTCTCAAGCCTGTCTAGGTCCCTCTGGATGACATTCTTTCCCTCTAATGTGTCAACACCACCACACAGCTTCATGTTGTTGGCAAATTTGCTGAGGATGCACTCAGTCCCACTGTCCATGTCGTTGACAAAGATGTTAAACAATGCAGACCCCAGAGGAACACCACTCATCACTGGTGTCCACTTTAACATCAAGCAGTTGACTGCAACTTTTTGATTGCAGCCATCCAGTCAGTTCCTTATCCACCAAGCAGTCCATCCATTAAACCAATGTCTCTCCAATTTAGAAACAAGGATGTCATGTGGGACAGTGTCAAATGCTTCGCACAAGTCCAGGTAGATGATGTTAGTTGCTCTTCCCTTATCCACCAATGTTGTAACCCTGTCATATAGGTGCACGAAATTCGCTCTTAGTAAAGGCATCTTGGCTGTCACAGATCACATCCACATTTTCCATGTGTCTTAGCATAATTTCCAGGAGGATCTGCTCCATGATCTTGCTGGGTGCAGAGGTGAGACTGACTGGCCTGCTACTCCCCAGGTCTTCATTTTTACCTTTTTAAAAATGGAGGTTAAATTTCCCCTCTTCCAGAAAGAAGGAACTTCACTGGACTTCCACGGCTTCTCAGGTATGATGGATAGTGGCTTAGTGATTTCATCTGCCAGTTCTATCAGGACTTGCAGATGTATCTTATCAGGTCTCATGGATTTGTGCACCTTCAGGTTCCTCAGATGGTCTCCAATCTGATCTTCTCCTGCAGCGAGCAGTTCTTCATTCTCCCAGCCCGACTTTGCCTTCTGTGACTTGTATGGTGTGGCTAGAGCTCTTGCCAGCAAAGATTGAGGCAAAAAAGTCATTCCGTACCTCAGCCTTCTTCATGTTCTAGGTAAGCAGGTCTCCTGTTTCCTTCTGGAGAGGGCCCACATTATCCCTAGTCTTCTTATCACTGATATACCCATAGAAGGCTTTCTTGTTGCCCTTGGCAACCCTGGCCAGGTTTAATCCTACCAGTGGTTTAGCTTTCTTAGCCTGATCCCTAGCTGCTCAGACAATTTTGCTATATTCTTTCCAGGCTACCCGTCCTTGCTTTCAGTCTCTGTAGGTCCTATTTTTGTTTGAGTTTGTCCAAGAGTTCCTTGTTCATCCATATAGACCTAGAGGTTTTTCCTGACTACTTCTTGGTTGGGATACATTGCTCCTGAACTGGGAGGGGGTGATCCTTGAATTTTAACCAGCTTTCCTGGGCCCCTCTTCCCTCCAGGGCTTTATCCCTTCGCACTCTACCAACCAGATCCCTGAACAAACCACAGTCTGCTCTCCTGAAGTCCAGGGCAGCGAGCTTGCTGTGCAACCTCCTGACTGCCCTTAGGGTCTTGAACTCTACCAACTCATGGTCACTGCAGCCAAGGCTGCCCTTGAGCTTTGCATTCCCCACCAGCCACTCATTGTTGGTGAGAACAAGACCCAGCCATAGAACCTCTCCTTGTTAGCTCCTCTATCACTTGGAGAAGGAAGTTATCCTCAATGCATTCTAGGAACCTTCTGAATTGCTTATGCCTTGCGGTGTTGTCCGTCCAACAGATATCAAGGTGGTTCAATGTGATCTTAAAAGTTTATTTTTGGTGGGACATTTTTTATGAGTTTATATTTGAGTGAATTTTGTTGTTAAGTAATACCTTAAAGATTAAGCTGTTGTCATTAGCAAATGTATGCTTTATAGACAAAATGAAGAACAAGAAGTGGGATAATAGCATGCTAATACAAAAGCAGAAGACATTTCTCAGCATTCCTGTTGCATCTCATCACTATTGTTTCTTTACAGTGCTCACTATGGTGAAACATTAAACTCCCCCATGCTTCTGTTGTCCCACCGATGTTTTCCCATCTTCAGATGAGAATTTCCATAACAACTGAGCTTTACTGAGTCTTCTGCTATGAAATTTCCATTTCTATTACATTCCAGACCCATAGCCTAAATATAGGAAGATATTGTGGGCTTCCAAGATATAATTCAGTCCTGATCCACTGAAAAGAAGACTGCTAAAAGCTTGAATATAACTTGGTATTAAGTAAGGAAAATAGAAGAATGGTAATTTTTGACAGCCAAGGTTATTTTTTTATTTCAACTTTTCCACATAGTTGACAATAGAAGCATGATTTCTGCTTTATCAAATATGAAAAGCAAATGTACTTCCCCAAAGAGAAGGAGGAACAGTTCACTCATTGTTTTATGAATGAGTTTCATTCAGATTGCTATTAGTTCTTCATTGTAAAAAAGATTTCAAAATTCTTTCAGGCCTGGATTCAGATTCCATCTGCTGCAAGATATCACCCTTCCCTCAAAAGAGGTCTAGAAGATTTGTTTTGAAGTTGAATAACCAAATAAGATTAAGACTGTATTTAAGTGCAAAGGATGAATATGTATACAAATGTGCAAGAGAGATAGAGAACAATATCAAGAAAAAAAGAAATTAAAAAAAAAAAAAGCCCTATGTTTAATGACATGCTTTTGGGAGGACTTTTTACTAAGTGGAAGTATACCAACATTGAATGGTGCACTTTGTAACTTGATGTATGAGCAGTTCTGCCTGAAAGCTTTCTGAAAACCCTGCCTTTGTTATCACAGTGTCAAATCAACAGTATATGTCTCAAGGAAATTTCTATCAGAAATTGCAGGGAGGTAATCACCTAAAGAAACATTAAAGTCAGTTAAGTGCCTTCCCAAGAAAATCATTAAATCAAAAATTTTAATGCCAGGTTGCACAATATGAATGGACTTTAACATCTATCCTGAAAGAATGATCTGTTTAAAAGGTATGTAATGCATTTATTATGGTTTAATTTTACACAAACAGTATTTTGACAGTACTAAAAAATACATGTCTATGCCATAAAAGCAAGTGAGATGGGAATAGTCTATACTTGGTTCATTGTGAAAGTTTTATGATCCTAACAATTTAATTTCTGACTAGTTGGCTAAATTAGGTTAGCATCTACAGAAAACCAGTTATTAGTTATTAAATGTAAATGGTAAAAGATGAAGTCGACGAATTGGGAATGGATTCAGCAATCTTAATTTATTATGACTGAAAAGTGTCAATTAGAAATTTAGGCATAAAAAGAGGAAAGGGTCATTTTCATATTATGTACAGCCATCACATTTGTGGCTTTTTAAAACATCTGTAATAGTGTTTGCAATAAGTATAAATTCCAAGGGCTCCCATTCTCATGCAATATTCTGTGAGACAAGTGTATAGAAACAGTTTGAAATGGAAAATGTTCAATCTAATTTTTTCCCCAGGGTTTCGCCACTGTTTGATTAGAGAATGGCTGCATTCAAACATATTACCATTCTGTCAGCAGCACTCAGAGACTTGTACTTTCTTTGCATGATAAATGAAGTTTACACAGTTTATGTTGTGTGAGGACAGAGTCTAGTGATTCAGTGACGTGTGTGTGATTTATAAGTGTCTGATTTGGTTAATCATTAAATACCACGTAGTCTTAAGCTTTCAAGAATTCTATGCAAACATGGAAACCAGATGGGCAAGATGCTTGGGTGGTGTAAATCAGCCTAGTACCAAAGAAATGAGGGAAAACATACCAGCTTCTACCACTAATGATCTGGCTGGCAGATTTCTTAATTTTTGTTTCTACTTATACACGTTAAAGTATAGATTCGTATTTAAAATTAATCCAGTGTTTAAACAAGTTTATGTGTTGACACAGACATATATACTTTACCCTTACAGTGTTGCTGGAGTGGCTGGAAAGCTGCCCAGCAGAAAAGGACCTAGGAGTGCTGGTGGACAGCCGGCTGAACATGAGCCAGCAGTGTGCCCAGGTGGTCAAGAGGGCCAATGCCATCCTGGCCTGTATCAGCAATAGCGTGGCCAGCAGGAGTAGGGAAGTCATCGTGCCTCTGTACTGGGCACTGGTGAGGCCTCACCTTGAGTACTGTGTTCAGTTCTGGGCCCCTCACTACAGGAAGGACATTGAGCTGCTGGAGCACGTCCAGAGGAAAGCCACCAAGCTGGTGAGGGGTCTAGAGAACAAGTCCTATGAGGAGAGGCTGAGGGAGCTGGGCATGTTTAGTTTGGAGAAGAGGAGGCTGAGGGGAGACCTCATTGCCCTCTACAACTACCTGAAAGGAGGTTGTAGAGAGGTGGGTGTTGGCCTCTTCTCTCAAGGGAATAATGACAGGACATGGACAAATAGTCTGAAGTTGCAGCAGGGGAGGTTTAGATTAGATATTAGGAAGAATTCCTTTACTGAGAGGGTGGTCAGGCACTGGAACAGGCTGCCCAGGGAGGTGGTGGAGACACCATCCCTGGAGGTATTTAAGAAACGTGTAGATGTGGCTCTTCAGGGCATGCTCCAGTGCCTGAGATTATTGATTTGTGTGTGGGTGTGATGTGATGGGGTGTTGTGTTTTGTGGTTTTGGTTGGTTGGTTGGTTGGTTGGTTGGTTGGTTTTTTTTTAAAGTTGGACTCAATGATGTCAGAAGTCTCTTCCAACCATGGTGATTCTGTGGTGATTCTGTAATACGTCACACTGACAGGAAAGTTATCCAAGGAACTCTACTTTTCTTTTTGAGTGCAAATATGATTGTATATCAGTGAGTGTATCCTATGAATGATCTACTACAAATAACACAGATTTTTTTAATCCCTTTCCCACCACCCTGAAGGACTAGGGGTCCTAAAGCAGTCATAAAAAAAACCATGCCGTAAGTGACTCATACCTTTCCTTTTTACTCCATGACTAACATTCTTATTTCCAGATGAATTACTAGGGTTTTTTGTTTGTTTGTTTTGTTCTGGTGTTCGTCTGTATCAAGCAGAAAAAAAGAGTGGATATTTCCTCTTCAGAACACCGTTAAATATAAATGAGTCTAAGAAAAATGTTTGTATTCACAAGGTATTTTCTTCCATACTCTTGTTTATTTTTAGTTCTGGAATAGTTTTTACATATGTGTTTCTGAAATCTTTTATGATAAAACCATCAACTCACACCTTTTTACTTTCTTCTCTCAGGCTCCCAGCAGGCCTAAATGAGTCCAGTTTGAGCACTGTATCTTTTCTGTATCAGTTTATTTTGTACTCTTTTCTGCTAAAGAAAAGTATTGAGCTGCTGGGCTTAGAGTTTGCACCTTTCCTATGACAGGGTGATTACACACAGCAAAGAAACTTCAGATGAATATAGATGCAAAGGAATAAATGAACATCTCAAAGGAAAGCAATCAAGATGTCAATATTGCCCTCATATCCACAAAATTCTACTAAATGGAATGAAACTTTAGTTATCCAAACAGGAGTCTCATATGAGAGTTTACTGTTCCCAGTCAGCAGGCAAATCCCCTTTCCCCAGAATTGGTGTGTTCTTGTCTTTCCCAGAATCACTGTGTTCTTGTCCTCCATGAGCCCTTCTATATTTTCTGTCACATTTTTTTACTCATCCTCATAGACAGTGCTATCTTTCCTTCCCTTACTCTTTTGTACTCTTACTTTCATGCTCAGTTCTTGGCTCTAACAAATTTAGAATTAATACTGAAAAATCCTACAAAAATAATGGAGAGCTAATCTCTGTTTTGCCACTGTACAGAATCAAGATTCTTTCCAGTTGTTGCAATTGTTTCCTTTTCTTTCTGTATTCTCCATCTGTCCTGGATATTTAGTAGCTGATTTAGGATACATCTAATTTAATTACTCTTTTGTTAAAATCAGTGGGGCTTGCACTGAAACCAAAAGAGCTTTAAAACATTAAATAACATTATGACTTTGTTGAACAGATATATAAGTAAGCCTCTGTGTAAATATATGTATTGCTGACTTAGGTTCATAGTTTTCAAATCAACAGATTGATTGGGCCATAAATAAGAAAAAAAAATCATATTGCTTAAGGAAGTATTTGTTCTCCTACAGAATAGATCAGCAACTCGTAGTAACTTTAACATATTGCTTACTGTAATAGAAAGAGGCAGCATGTACAGAATATTTTATTTAAATGTATTGATCTTTTGACATAGGGTTAAAAAAAAAAAAAAGAAATGCCAGAAGATCCAATGAAAAAGAATCTTAAATTATATTTTACAGTAGTTTTGCATATATTAACTGGCAATTCTAAAACAAAATTCTTTACAAATATGTTAATGCTTGAGCTACTCATTTATCATATAAGTCAGACAAGACTCGTAAGACTCGTTCATGTATTGCTGATGGAGGTGACAAAAAGACAGACTTTCAAATGACCTTCTCTCTCCCTAAATTACTCCAATGATCCTGTAAAATGAACATGTGAAGAATACGATGTGATTTTCAATGGCATACACTTCAAATAAGTGATCCTTTCACATCAAATGCAGACTACCAGATGTTTAAGCTGCAACTGGGCAAGTCTGTCTCAGGCTGTTCTATCCATTGATTTGTCTGCCTGCTAAGATGAGGCAGAAAATGGTTCTGCTGTAATTTTTAAGTCCTTGAAAAGGTAAAGAAGTTGGGTATTCAGCTCTTAATGGATTCTGAAAAGACTTGTGGGACATAGTGGCTGGTGTAATCATTACTGCAAAGAAATAAAGTCTCTTTTCTGCCTCATCCAATTAAACAATAAAATTGTGGAACCTCAAACCTAGGATACATTGCCTTGTGGTGTCTGTTTACCTGAATCTTGCACCAATCACTGGAAAGCAGAGATGATGTCCCTGAGAAATTTGATGCTCCTAAGGAAATAACACACTTAGGGATTATTCCAGAAACCATATGTATGCATCTGGACAGATATGTGAATACTGACTGTATATTTGAAGACAGTGACTAGATATTGCTATTTTGCAATCTCTAAGCTCTCTCATACTGAATTAAAACCCCTTGGACAAACTAGGACACCACCAGCAAGTTAAAAAGAGATAACAACTCCTTTTGAATTCTAAGCTAAAGTTTCATAACCTTCTTAAATACATGACTCCTCCTGACAAAGAACTTCTATCTTTTCCTCAAAAAGGAAGTTCCTGTATTTCTTGTATATCTGTTATTTCACCTTCTCAAATATTTGTGTTTAAAGTTGCAAGTTGTCATGCTTATCCCCTGCAGAGCATTGATTCTCTTGCCTAGGAGATTATGCACAATTGTTTTTGCAGTTTTGATGATGAGAAGAGTAAAATACTAATGCCATGAAGCAGTAAGCAACATTTACCCTCATGAGTCACCACTTCAAGAAAACTGAACAGGGAGAAAAAGACAACAACAAAAGGCAAATCTTCTTACTGGAAGTGTTCATTCCATCTAAATTCAGGAACCTCCATTTCTCCTCCTCCCCTGCACCCACTTTCCTCCTTTGCCTCCTCCACTGGATAGGCCACATGTGTCTGTTCAACAGCACAGAAAACCTAGAAGGAATTGTAAGAGTTGTGAATGGAAAAGCAAAAATGTCAAACGAAAGCTTAACTGCACAAGTTAGTAAGCATTTTCTAATTAATATCAGTAGGTATACAGGACAGTTCTATCTTGCTGGGCATAACTGAGCTAAAAGATATGAATTAAATGAAGCATAAATAAAAAATTAAAAAAAGAGAGAGAGAAAAAGAATAATGTGCCTAGTTTGACAGCTGCAGCTTTAATACCATCAGTACAGAAAGGAGAGTTAAAGAAGAGCTACAGAGAAGTTATGATTAAGAACTTCTTAGCTATTTATTACCTTTCTTATTTAGTGTTGCCATATTTCTGGCTGGTTGGGCATGCATTTATGACTGATGCATGTAGTATTATCAACTGTTTTCACAGTATATTTATAAAATACTTCTAATGGGTTATAATGGAATATTTTGCTTTTTGATAAAAAGAATAATCCATCAACGCAACAG
This sequence comes from Calidris pugnax, assembly GCF_001431845.1. Classification (NCBI taxonomy): domain Eukaryota; kingdom Metazoa; phylum Chordata; class Aves; order Charadriiformes; family Scolopacidae; genus Calidris; species Calidris pugnax. Next base: position 9,812,855 of record NW_015094510.1, on the reverse strand, counting down.
GGAGAATGGAAATGAGAGAAAACATTTGTTCAGAAAGCTTTTAAATGATGTTGTTTGTTCATTTTAACATTTTTTTTTTCCTATTTCTATGTCTACCCTTCTTCTAGGAGGACAAAATCAAGCAATTAGACAGCAAAAAAAGAATACATTGCCTCACAATTCATATATTACCAGGGGAACAGGCAGGGAATGATTTGCAAAATTGCTGAGCTCATGTAACAACAGCTGAAGTCCACCACTGCTATACCTTGAACACATGACATGCTGCACTACAGTAAAGATTCCAAAAGTGTGTTGACGGCACATCAAATAAGGCACTCCAAACTACAAACTTTTGGCCTTTCTCTACTTCAACTGCCCATTTGTAAGATGGGGCAATACAGCCAAATATTTTACAGGAATACTGTGAAAATGCATGCATTATTATCTGAGGCATACTTCGTTACCATACTGTCAGGTACTATAAGTCCCCACAAGACAATTAATAATTCAGTGTTCAGGACAAGTTCTCAAATAGCATGCAGAAACTGTGATGGCAAACAGAATACAGCACAGCTTCTCACGGATGTGCATCCATTCATTCAGGAGGCAGGAGATGTGGAAAAATTATCAGAGGAAAGCTTTTTAACATGTACACAATTTTAAGTTTCATAGATGGCTTTAAAATCTTAAACAATTTTGTCGTAACTAACACAATAATAACAATGAGAAAAACCTGAGGGACAGAGAAGAGAGATCTTACAAAGTGTATAGAAAGAGCTGGAACAGATAAAAAACAAGATATGAGAAAATCTGTATGATGCTGTGTGCTTAGCATTAGGTCAAAGTACATTCAGCAGAAATAATCATGAACCCCACAGTTTTCCATACATAATTCTAAAAGCAACTTAAAGTGGGGTCCAGAATTCAGCTTTTAAAAATACCAATAATACAGTATTTTAGACAAATCTTTGTGTCAGATTTTCCTCATCAGCCAAAAGTGATCAGTGATATTCCCTTTGGCACAGGTCTGTCTATTCGTTATTCACTAAAAGGGTGTGGAAGCAAAACTTTAAAATTAAATATGTATAACAGCCCACCCATGGTTACTTGGCCTATGTACATATCAGGACAAAACCAAAACAGTTTATTTTTTTCAGGAATGCAGAGGCAAGTTAGCCAGATTGCACCTGGACATCTTGAACTTACAATTTTACGATGATTTTTTCCGTACAAGATATTTACCCCTGGATTCCCAAGAATATTAAGTCATTGTGTCAACATGACACCGAATTTGTTAATACTTCGCTCTTAAAGAACTATGAAAACATTATTTAATACTAATGAGTGCGTGTGGCATTATTATACATATGCCCCATGGTATATTATCTGCCTTTTTAAATTCTGTTTGGAAGCACTCTGCCCTGTGGACAGATGTGACTATCAAATTCAATGCTTGCAGCACATTTGCTGACCTTCAGCAAGCTCTGACTTTTTTATGTTGCAACATCATTTTGTTTTATTATTTTACCCGAAGAGAGCAGTCTGTGATCAGCAAAGAGATGCTTTTATCTTAATCATTGGTCCCATATTCATAAATATTCAGATTTTCAGTCTCCCAGGAACACCGTTCATTATTTCTTGCTATCGACAAAAAGCAATGAAATCTTTTCAACCAAAACTCAATATGCTAAAGCTGATAGTCCAGTTATATTAGGAGCATAAGTTCATTTTTGTTTGCACATGTTTAATTCTGTACAATTCTAAGCTAGCAGTCTACAAAGCTTTCACATTAGGTGTAGCTCCATTTAATTCAGGAGGAATACTTACAAAGTGTCAGACACTGAATGTGCAGAATCTGGAGGGAAACATTTTCCTTATTCTTACTACCAGATTCTAGAAGAGTTGACCTGTGATTAAACATGTCAAGGACCAAGAAACAAGTCAATATGCTAAAAAAAAAAAATAAAATCAGGCTGAAGCCCGACACCAGTATAAAACTGGAATAATGTCATTAAATTTAATGGATTAAAACTGATACTTAAAAACAATCTGTCCATAGTGTCTTAGAAGGGAAGAGAGGAAATTAAAGCACTTTTGAAATCATGTCCATAGAAGACACAAGTATGGAAATCATCTTTATGATGCAGTGAATTCAGCAAATTATCTCAATTCCTTCAAGTCAGAGGCCTTCAATTTAGTGGGGTTATAGAATAAGCTATGTATGTTTTTTCTAAACATATGTGCATTAGAATGACAATGCCTGAAATATAACACTGACTATGACTTTGATAATCTCTTGCAAAGAGATCAAATTACACATTTTTACAATTTCTTCTTTCTTTGTACGTTACACACATATGTTAAGAAGAAAATCAACCAAAAATTTAAACAGAATATATATATAATGTCTGTAATATAGAATTATATACATGTAATATATAATTTCTTTATAATTTAACTTATGAAGACACTCCATTGTCAAGTTCTGGTGAAGAGAAAAAGAAGGATTTACATTCTTAAATTTGGGCGTTTCAGATTATACAGTCACTTGAATATCAGGACACTGCCTGAAGTAAGAACATTATGCTTATCTCTACTCTGGTTTAAGATATTCATGTAGCTGTAAAATTTTAGACGAGGATAAACCTACAAAAGAGAGAAGGAATGGACTTATCACACTACAAATACTTTGAATCTTTCATATTATATTTCTAAATGTTATTATATGTAATTGGTATAGGTAATACTTTTCCTCCATTAAAAGTTGTGTAAGAAGGATTATAAGGTTTAAAATATTAAGGTTGTAAGTATCTTAAGTATCTGAAGTAAAGGATTTCTACCCTCAAAATTTTATATTTGTCAGGAGCTAAGTAGATTTTGTCAAGTAATTAATAACACATATTTTTAATAGAAACAAAAATTTTGTTTGAGGACTAAGAACAAGCCTTGGACTGAGTGGCCCAATAGTGGTCCAATATTCATGGTACTTTATCTGTTAGTCCTCTAAAATAAATCATTTTCTGTACATTAGGAAGATTTTTTTTAATCAGTAACTGATAAAAAATTGATTTTTTGGCCGTGAAGCCAAAAAAATCTGGGGAATAACTCTCCTAATAATATTCTTAATAGGGCAAAAAATCTCAGGTATTTGTTGCACGATCTGCAAAGAAATCTCTGTTACCAGCATGAAGAAGAGATTACCGAATTCCAGCCTGTCCCCAAAAAGCAAAACATTACCTCTTTCATCTGATATAATCAGTAGTATTTTCCAGTCACTTCAGTAATAATTAAAAACCAGTAAATTTTTTGCAGAAGAGACCTCCTTTATGACACAATGCCCTGCACCAGCCTATCATGTTAGATAAGCAAATCTGAATGAGAAATCAGGAAAAAAAATCCAGTATCACTAATGTATATATTCTTGAAGAAACAGGGAATAATCAAAGTTTAATAGGCATTCAATCTACTGTATTTCAGAGACATATGCTTGACTTCAAAAATAGAGAATTTCCACTTCTCTTAGTACTTTATTCCAAGACTAAATAAGCATGGTAAAGAAAAAAAAAATTACCATTTATTTGCATTTAATTCCATGAAAACTTTTTTTATTTTCTTCAGTGGTTCTGGGATTTTAACAACACTTGACAAGAGTGTCCTCATAACTTCAATTGTAAAGAAATTGTTGTGTTTTATTATGGATTGCTTGGATCAAATGCATTGATGTAGTAACAGTTTTGCAGGTAATATTAATACTATTTACTCAGCTATGTCCAAGTTGTTTCACCAATATTTTTTAGACTGGAATTGTACAAAATGCACAGAGGCATATGGATATAGGGAGGAAGGGCCACATAGTGACAGTGTATTTAAATATTTCCACTCTGTTCATCCAGCCATCTCTGAAGCGATGGCTTAGAAACTGCTTCTGACATTGCTATGACTATCTGGGAATCTGGAGAGGAGCATAAGGGAAAAAGAAGGTGATCTGTTAAGAGAACAACTAAGGCAATTACTGCGTAAATCTGTATGAAAAAAAAAAAAAGAGCTTTCCATCTAAATTCTTTGCCACTATAAATTCTCCAAATTGGTGTTAGTATGATGCTGTCTGACTATCCAACAATAGTGCCGCTTCTGGGATTGTATGGAGGCCAGTAAAAAGCTAAAAAGGTCTGATAGTCTGTTTCTGTTCCTCATTTCCTTCTTTACCCATTTTCACCGTGACTTTGATATGGAAAATGTAGCAACAGAAAAAAAAAAAAAAAAAAAAAAGGGTAAAGAGAGGAACAAATATTACGTTCTCACACCCAGGGGCAGTAGCAGAAAAGGAAAAAAAAAACTTTTTAGTGGCTATTTGTCTAATGACTGGCACAATCCAAGCAAATGAATACCTAATTCCCAAAGAAGTTGTTGGGTTTTGTTTTGGTGGGTTTTTTTTTCTCATGAAGAAAACAGCAACAGACTGATAATGTCATTAAAATTAGCAACACTAATGAAGTTGTTTCTGATTGCCTAATTTCTCACCAGCAGGGTTTACCAACTGCCCAGGTAATGAATATGGAGTTTCATTCATTGGACCTATTTTACAACTTCCCCAGGTACTAATAAGAGAACCAAAATAACTACAAATATCTCAGCTTTCCCAAAATCATATTAATATCCTTATCAACAAAAATTGTTATACTGTTTGCATATAGTTGATGCCCCTGCTTATATGAGAAAGAAAACTTGAGTGCTAATGACTTTCTACAATAGAAAAATGCATAACTGCTCTTAAAACAGAGATGCTTTCACTTAGGATAACCGATATATAAAATTTTAAAGTGAAAAATAAGATATGTGAAATAGTGCTTTACCTATCTAATCTTATAATATACAACCCTTGGCATAATATATGAAAGCTATAAACCATTATGAATTTTTTAACCTCGTAGTGTCTCTTGGATGCAATAGACAGAGATGGAAATAAGCCCCCCATTTTACAGATGAAAAAAATGAACACAAAGTAGATTATCACTTACCTAAACTGACACAGCTGACATGCGGTTACACTGGGAACTATAAAAGTCTTAATGGTATGGTCTCCTTTATGAATAAAAACTTTTATGGATTGCTTTTCCTAATTCATAAATATGGCATATGAAAATAAATTACAATATTGCAAATAGAACTAAATAAACACAGCAAGGAAGGAAGAAAATATAAATGCTTAATTCGTGCATAGTGCAGATTTTATACAATTTCATTATCATATAAATAGCTCACATATATAATCTTTCGTGCGTTAATTCTGATAAATGTTACAGTAAAAATTAAGATTAATTGAGGTTGCTTTGAAAGATTTGCTAGGAGTTATATCTGCAGTACTTTTTAGCCTAGTTACATTATGTTCTGAAAAGTTTCAGTATTCTATTAGTGATTTACGATATCTGCTTACTCGCATTTTTATAGACTGCTAAACTGTGTAAAATTGCTTTTTTCAGTCTTAACTTTTGATGCTTAGAATTCTTCCCTTTTTTTTTTTTTAAGCATGAGTTCTCAGAATATACAGAGATCTGCTAGAATACTGAATTGCTAAGTGTTTTGGAAATTAATACATGATAGTTGAGAAGAAGCATTAAATCTGCATAAGCCTACAAAGGTTCGCAGCTAAAATGGGTTACAAAAAGAAATTGAAGGACAAACATTATTTGTTGTCATTGGAGGACATTAAGTTTTCCCACAGTCACAGAGGTATCTAGGGATATATTCATTCTTCCTTTGGATCTTACACATACAGAAATACTGCATATGCTTCTGTGTAGGTAGAGATTCAAATAAGACAGCTGAGAGTAGGAAAAAACTTTATGTGGCATATCTAATTACATATACAGGGAAACACTACAAGTCTGATTTTTCACTGACTTACACCTGGTGCAGACATTTTTGTCTTTAAAAACTGAATGAAGAATGGATTTAAAATATAACCAGAGCAGAATGTCAGCATTTTATACTCACTTTGCACAGATTTACAAAACTACCTGTTATATAAGATAACCTACGAAAAGCACATTCCATCATGAGAGCCTCTCATTTCACAGCTGTACCAAACATAGCCTTTCATTTCACAACCCATAAAAAGCTTTGTGGCACACTACTGCATCCTGATAACCCTTGACACAAACTGTGGTTTTGGGTATCTCTGTTTCCATTAGTGGATTGTAACAGAATCCTGTATCTTACTGTCTCTCAGCTGCAGTTTTGCATTTGCAAATTTTCACAACAGGAAAAGAATTAACTTAGATCTTCTCTCTCCTGCTTTTACCCTTTCTCCTCCTGCATACTGCCAATTTTCCTTTGAATGTCATCCATACAGTTAGGTTACAGTACTACATGTAACCAGATTTTCTTGTATGGTATTAACCACCCTGCTGCTGTGGTACTCTATCCAAAATAAATGGGCATAGTGGATCTTCCGTCAGTAGTGCCAGGCTCAGCAATGCTCAGCAGTGCTCAGCAATAAAATTCATCAGAAAGCTTAATAGCATATGAAAAACATTTATCCCATTTTCAGTGAATAAATGTGATATCCCAAAGTTAGTGTCATACTTTAAAATCACACAATAGCATATTAATGAATAGGGTTATTCTTTGTTGCTACTTTGCACTCTAGAATTTTATAATGCATATCATGCAACTGTTCCTCTGGGATGAAACAGCAATAAATCTTTAATAAACTATGAACAACATTTCAGTCTGAGTGACAAACACTGCTACAAAAATATTACTGGATAAATTATATTAAAAATAAACAAATGAGGAGATATTATTAAAAGTTTGCCTATTTTTCCAGAAATGTGTCTCATATTTGAGTTTCCTTGGAATTAAACACCAGTAAATCTTTAATGAGGTATGAATGGATATACCAATCACTTGAGAGTTATTGACACATCAATATCCAAAGAATAGTATCTTATTAAACTATTGCAGTTCCTTCCTTGATAGGCATTATATATTCAGTATTAATAATGCATGAGCATTTTTAATTCATTTCTGTTGTTACACCCTGTCCCTACTCCTGCAGCAACATTGTTAAAACTGATTTTATAAATATCATTTTCATGAGATACATATGTTAAGTGTGACTGGTACTGAAGAGTTGTAAATGTAGCTGAGTTTAAAATTCCTAATTTATTACTGATAAATAATACATGGCTTAACAAACAGAATAGCGTTAAACTTAAACTGTTATTTCTACCAGATTGACCCAGAAGGAAGGAGAAAGCTCTGTCTGTTACAAGTCTGACCTACATTTGTAAATTGCTAATTTGCAAAGATCAGAGAGCTATGCAGGTGTGAATGCTGATCTTTCCACTTTGACATCTGGCTTGTGAGGGTTCTGAATGCTGAAGTCATGCTCCTTATCTGATTCAGAGTACAGCATCCCTCTAAAGACAGGGAAAACTCCATTCCCTTTGACTTCTGTCTTCACCTGACACAATGCCACTTACAATTGTTTTCTGCCAGACCAAAACACTGAAAGGTTCTGCAGTGACATTGCCCTGCTGTCCTCCCGAGTCAGACGGACAAGCACACAAAGCAGCACTGGTTAGAAATGAGACAGTGTGAGAACTGCATTTGATAAACGGAGATTTTAACCACTTGACAGAATTTGGGTTCTGCAAAATGAGAGAAGAGCTGCCTCTGTATCCTTCCCTGTTTGACTGCACCCGTGTCCAAGTGTGGTTTTTTTGTCTCTTGATGATTTCACTTCATGTATGTCAAATCACTTTACAGTTACTAATGAATGATTTCTTGTGAGATCTGTGCCTAACAAGTAAAGGAAAGTATCATTTCCTGAAATCACCGATAAGGACACTGAAACTCTGACAGGCTCTGATTAGTTTATATAATCCCTAGTAGTCTCTGGCATGGCTGGATCAAAGATATTACTATGCTTTTTCCAAAAGGTACCTTGTATTTCATGTTTCTGTAGATGATTTACTACCCTTTTACCAATGTATTTTAAATAGAACACCATTATTAAATGTGAACATGCTACCACTAATAGTGATTTTGATAATGGGAAAATTTAGGTGTTCAGCTGGAGTCCTGTTAACAGTTGGTTCCCTATTGAGCTCCAAACTCTGAACATATGACAGAAAGACTTTATAGGGTTGGAAGGTAGTAGAAGATCAGATAAAACAGAAAGGGTTGTGATCAGTGGCTAGAAGTCCAGCTGGAGGCTGGTCATCTGTGGTCTACCCTGGGGATCATTGCTGCTTAACATCTTCATTAATGACATGGATGATAGGACCAAATGCACCCTCAGCAAGTTTGCAAAGGATATAAAATTGGGAGGAGTGGTTGATGCACCAGAATTATTCTGCCTTTCAGAGAGACCTCAACAGGCTGATGAAATGGGCTAACAAGAACCACACCCACACTCTCTCCAGGTGGTGGTATATGGACACTCAGGCCTCTGACCCATGGTCCCATCCCAGCTGCTGGGACTCAGTCCTCCATACACACACAGAGAGAATATAGAGTCCCTTACCCAGGAAAAGAGTGAGAAATTGAGTTTAATGAGGAGATAGGACACACTGTGCTGATCAGGCACAGGGCTTGGCCAGAAAAGTGCATCGACCAACAACCTGTTTACACTTGACCAGCCCTTTCTACTCCCCACCAGTTATTTTCCTGAACTTGTTATTCCTCAAATCACGTAGATCTCTCCCTTTCCTTGGTTCCTCCCCTAGCCAGGCCATCATGTCTTGTGTAATTCTGAAATGCTTTCACTCTACATCTGTTAATGTCCCATACAACTGAGGACAGTGACTCCCTTCTGAAAAGGTGCTCTGGAGAGCTGCTCCTCTTGACTTATCTTTATGGGTTTCATTCCTGGACGCTGTGATTGAGGGTCTCCCGGGTCGGAAGGGCCTGGTCATGGTGTCCCTTCCTCTGAGTCCATAATTGGGGTTCCCTCCACCTGCCATTGTGCTCCTCTGCTCTACACCTTTTGTAGAGAAGGTCCTCTTATGGGCCAATAGCTCCACTGATGTGCCCAGGAGTACCCAGGGCAGAGTGGTATTTAGGATCCTCCACCTACCATTGTCTCTCTGGGATACTTTGTGAGTGTGCAGACAAGCTTTTTATCATGTAACGTAACACAAAAAATAGCAGACAAATCATATTCTAAAATACCTTTTTCATAAAAAAGGAGTATACAGAAAATATCAGAGACATAGACATATTGTAGAGATCATAATTAAAGACTTTGGACTTCAGAGACGGCTAAGTTTGCAGACAATCTATTGTCCTGGTACAGTAGACAGTCTTGCCTTTTACATGAACTATTTCTACTATTTGTCCCCTGAATCTCAAACACTATGGTCATTTCTGAAGTAATCTGTAGTCCTGATCCCACTTTTTGTGAAAGAAGATTTTTTGGTATGTTTATTTAGAGATGAGAATATTCAGTTTTAGTGTCTTCCTGCATAACACTGCTTTGGGGATTTTTTTTTTATTACTTTGCTTCAAGCTATGGGCTCTGCAGAGGGAGTGAAGTGGTGTTTGATATATTTGCCTGCCTTAACACAGGCCACAGGAAAAGAGGATATTTCAGTTAATTTGGTGCATGTTTACTTGGAAGTGTATATTCATATGAACATCTACAGTTTCAAATGAGAAACTTCCTAAAGGATATATGCTTACTATTTTTATTATCCTAGGAACAGCTACAGTGGCTTCCTTTTTTTTATTACCGTTAGACACAGGTGAGTCCATTGAATTTTCTTTGTGTTGCTACCTGTATCTGACAAACCATTTCAACTTATATTTTACCAGATCTTGTCTAACTAGTTCCAAGCCCTGAGCAGTTATTTTTGCATGTCTTTCAACATTTGGCAAAGTCATTTTAAATGCCCATATGTAACATAAAACATCAGTATACTTTTAGAAGAAATACGTGGCTGCTTTTCAAGTGTGATGCAATATTTAATAATTTACATTTCTACACCCTCTTTAATGAAGAAATATACAATTACATTAATTAGACTTCCCAACCCACATGTGACACTGCGAGTTTCTGTAATGCTTTGTTTTTACTGAAGCAAAGAGAAGAAAATGTAGAAAATAATAAGACAAAAACCTAAGGCAAAGAATAGAATTGATTTACCCATCAACTTGGTAGACACAAGAATATAAGACATAGTCCTACAAGAATATAAAATGGAGACTGTTCTTTCATTAAGTATCAAAGACACGGTAGGAAATTGGACAATCACAGTTGCTCTCAATAATGGACGGAGACAATATAGTTCATCATGATAGTCACTCTTCAGAATAGTGCTATTTTGATTAAGTTGGTTAATTTTTGTTTTGGACAGAGAGTAAATACTGTCACTATTTCAATAATAGACCATAACTGTGTCTATAAAGAATTTAGTACCTCAAAACAGAGGAGAACGCTTTCTCATTGTGTATGTTAGTGCCACAGCCAACTTAGTCCTCAGGTAGAAAAGCAGGTTCATAATCCCTTGGTAGTATCGCTGTTACTGTATCAGAGTTTATGACAGATTAACACCATGACACAAGATTGGAATTTTCTGTGACTCTCCACCCCACAGAAACAGAGAAGACAGATCGCTCAAGCCAAGGAGACAAATGAAAACAGCAGCCTTCCAGTGCAGGATATTTACAAGGTGACTCATTAAAATCAGGCCATGCACCAACAGAAGATCGGCTTTTAGTTTAGTAACCTCACAGAAGAATACAGTAATATTCTAGTAGAACAAAATTCTTGAATATTCCTGTCTCCTTCAGATATTATGTATTATATAATAATTTTCATAAACTTTTCAACCTCAATCTTAAGACTAGGATTTCTCACTCATCCTGTTCTAAAGTGTCATTATTCAAATAGCAAAACCTTTTTTGCTTTCCAGCCCAAATGTATTCACAGCTAATATTGCTTGTTCTTAGTGTTCGCTTTCCCTGACTAGAGTATATTGACAGTTTCTTGGTTTTCTCTAGGTGATTCTGTAGATTGTTACTTGTATAACATTGTTTTAACATCTTTCTCTTTATGTCTTATAACAGAAATTTATAGGAAGAATATCTAATTTACAGCATGATCTGAATATAGCAATGAAAGAATTGTCTCCAGTATTTTCAGGGATCTGTTTTCATGGTTTGGGACTGACTATTAATGACTACCCATAGTTTTCTTGCAGCAGCAAACATTACATTCTGCTCCATTTCTGCAGCGTATTTATGTCCAGTCTTTTCAAGCACTCTCTGGAAATCATTGGAAGAATTTCCATAGCTACAAAGCAAAGAAGTAGTGCAAATAAATGTTGATTTTCTAAATATTATTATCACTTCTCACTGTTCATTTTTGACACTATTTCAAAATGGATATAGATAAAATCATTATTTAAATGTGATTTATCAATCAGATTGATTGACTGTAGGTCAAGCCTGCTTACATTAGTATACTCACTGCTGTCACCAAAGAGCTAGTCATAGTTAAGTAATAGATGCTATATACCCTCAAATTTCCAGGCACTGAAAGTACAGCATGTATACAAATAAAAACACAAACAGAAAGAGTAAAGCTTGTTTGATATTTCTGAAACTTTTCCTTTAAGGCATTTCTGTTTGTCTGATGTATTACATCATTATATTAACATTCTGTCTTTCGATGGGTTTATTTATCACAATCATAGAATCACAGAATGGCTAGAGTTGGAAGGGACCTAAAAGATCATTGAGTTCCAACCCCCCTGCCTTGGGCAGGTACACCTCCCACTAGACCAGGTTGCCCAAAGCCCGATCCAGCCTGATCTTGAACGCTTCCAGGGATGGGCCATCCACCAGTTCCCCAGAAAACCTGTTCCAGTGCTTCACCACCCTCACAGTAAAGAATTTCCTTCTAGTATCTAATCTAAATTCCCCCTCTTTCAATTTAAAGCCATTACCTTTCATTCTATCGCTACATTTCCTAACAAAGGGACCCTCTCTAGCTTTCCTGTAAGCTCCACTCAGATACTGAAAGGCTGCTTTAAGGTTTCCCCGAGCCTTCTCTTCTCCAGGCTGAACAACCCCAACTCTCTCAGCCTGTCTTCATAGGACAGGTGCTCCAGCACATATTATGGGATATAACATGTGATGAAATATAAGTAATATTGTTTACTTTAATGGTATCCTTCCCATTATACTCTCTGTGTAGACACGCCAATCACTTTGGTGCTGTATTTTCAAAAACAAGCAAACTTTTTCAAGAAGCCTTCAAACTTTTCTTTAGTCACTTGAAATCTTGCTAGATAAAAGAAGAGATTTGACACGGAAAGCAAATATTCTATGCTAATTCTAACAATGGAGCGCCCAAAATGTATGTATGCTTATACATGTAAACAAGCAGTTGTGCATTTTCCTACCTCTTTCCTCTGCTTTTCTGTATGTGTTTACCTGTGTTATATTTCGTTGTAAAGAATTGTCAAAGACTAGTTTCTGGTAAAACCGCAGTCGAATGGCAATACCAAGAGTTCATATTGACTTGTTTACAAGGCTTTACAGACACATACACAGACACTAATGATACATGGTACAGATTATTTGTTTAAAGCAATAAAAATCAAAAAAATATTAATTGCAATAGTCACTCTTGATGAGTAAAATCTGGTCACATCTTAGTGGTCTCTTACCATCCTAATACTAAACTACTTTAACACCAACTATCTTGAACATCCAAGATACCATTTTTCCATTGGCATACTATGAACATCAGAACAAAAAGAGGACATTGAAAAGGAGCATGAAAGAAGAAGTATGGAATGGCTGCAAACAAATTTGGGAAAGATGTCTTGCCTTAAGGCAGTATAAGCTGAAGGGGAATATCTAAAGAGTAAGATAAGTGTTTTTTCAAGGCTAGCATTACAAATGGATGGAAGATAAAAGAAAGAAAAAATAGAAAGGGTTAGGGTTGTCAATGATGTTAAGGAGAAGAAGTGTGAATTATTGCTGTAAAACATAAGTAGCTGGTACTGTTATTAAAAGGTTGAAGAGGTGACAATGGACAGAGTGATAAACAAGGAAGATAATCCTAGTGACTATGCTTTTTACAGGTTAGAGCAGGGCCATAAGGGTGTCAGGGATGGCAGAACAGAAGATGTTGCAGTAGTTAAGAAAAGAGCAGGGGCTCAATGAGTCAGCAAAAAAGAAAAGGCCAGGCACCGGAAACATTATACAAGAAAAGTGAATGGATTAGGAAAGGTTTACAACCTGTGGTCTGTGGAAAAGGAGCAAGCTGAGGATGAGTCCCAGGTTATGAGACTGAGTAACAAGGAGGGTGATGATGTTGTCAATATTGATGTGAAATGGGGAGGAAGAGTGGCTTGAAAGGAAAAGCAAACAGCTGAGTGTTGTTGTATGCATTAAGTCTTGCATTAAGTCTTGCTGGCAAGATATCATCCAGGAATAATGTCTGAAAGAGAGGTTGGGGTGGAGAGACAAAGAAGGGAAAGGAGAGGAAAGGAAGGGAAGGGGAACAGAGAGAAGGAAAAAAATAAAGGAAAGGGGAAAGGGAATTATGATTTTTGAGCTTAATCTTCTCATGGCGTTCCCTTTACTGGGAACAAGAGCAACATATGTTATTGTTAGACTTTTTTATTTATTGAAAAAACAGGATTTCATTTCCAATATAATATACCCAACATAAAAAGATTTAAATAAGGAGGTCCATAAGAAGTGAAAGTCACCTAGATATCACAACAGTAAGTTCAGTCAATACTTCTGGATTAGAACTTCAATTATTGATGACATTATATATGGATATAGAAAACTCTTGATAGTGATTCTGATTTGGTTCTTATGATCTTCATATACTTCCTCTTTTTGTTCTGATGTCCATAGTATGCCAATGGAAAAATGGTATCTTGGATGTTCAAGATAGTTGGTGTTAAAGTAGTTTAGTATTAGGATGGTAAGAGACCACTAAGATGTGACCAGATTTTACTCATCAAGAGTGCCATTGCACAGCTAAAATGTTTCTTCTTCCACTTCTCTATCTTTCTTTTACTTGTGTTTTTTTTTTGGTGGTGGTTTTTTTTTTCCCCCCCCCTCTTAGGACATTAAAAATGCATTATCTTGCCTGAATATCAACCCAAACTGGGTTTACAATTAAATTGGTTTATATCAGCATACATTTTCTCCTTTATGAAAAATCCACAATAAAGAATAAATTAACACTAGGAATAATGTATTTGACTATGTAACATCACATTAGGAATGAAAACCAGGTGACTATACAGTGTCTTACCAAATCACCTCCTAGGATTAGGTTCTAAGAGCTAGAGATACAAAATCATGGGTTTGACTGCATCCAATGGGCTAAGGTCTTTGACAGACAAAATATGGCATGTGCTCAAGGGAAAAAAAAAAAGAAGAAGAGTAAGACTGGAGTTATTCAGAGAGTCATTTTGCCAAAATGCAAAAACACATGACCGGAGATATACAGGAGAAGAGGCAAGCTGAGTTCATTTAGTGTGGATGAAAGGGATAGGAAATACAAAACCTACCTGAACTAGTCAGTATAGATTCACAGTGTAGATGTCAAATGAGAGACAAGTTAAACCCTAGAAATGTCTATTTGTCTTCATTGGATATTAAGGAAGTCTGGAGTTATGCACTAAGATATGTGCTTGTACTTTGCAGAAACTAAAAATTTGGTAAGATGATTCCAGTAAGATGCATAGAACTTGAGCAAACATTGAGTAGATAATAAAATATTGAGATATTAATACAGAGATAATAGGTGTGCTTACAGGTGACCTTACCTAAGCTAAGGGAGCAAAAGTACCAAAAGCCGGTCTTCCTGAGTACCTGTGAGTGGTACACATCTTACAGGAAGGTGGATGGGAAATTAAGATTACCCAATAGTCACTACATTAATCAATGAGATGAGACTCAAGGTTAAGGCCTTGTTACAAATGAGAGAAAGAAGATACTTTAATGTACCCAATTTTGCATGTTAGATAAATGCCCCAGCTGCTAAGATTTGAAATATTCTCGAAAAAGGAGGAAGGGGAGATCTTTATCTCAGCTTAATACCATTTTGATGAAGAAGGTGACTGGAGCAAGGTGTACATAATGATATACACAAGTAAAGGAAACAAGTGATACCATGCTTGTTGCTCACCCTGTGTAGTTCCTGACCCACCCTGGTTCAAAGCTGGCTTGGATCCGCTCTTCCTGAGTGTGTTGATGAGGAACCAAAAACGAAGCACAGCTTCTGTAGCTTTTGGCCTGCAGGCTGAGTCTCAGCTGGCTGAGCAGCAATGATATGAAGCAACATATATCAAGAGAGGCAAACAGGTCTTTGGGTGTTTTTTAAGACCTTTTTAAATGAAAAACAGACTGAAACTGGGAATCACTCAGGTCATGAAAATATCCCTGGACAAACCCAAAGCAGCTTTGAGATCTCTGAGGGTTTTTCTCGGAGCCAGCTCCATCCCCAGCACTCATTCAGTGTTACATTCCACTCTGTTATGTGCTGACAGCATAGAACAAGTTTAAATTCATTATCCATTGGATTAAGACAAATAAGACACAAAAAATTTGTGAACCAGACAATTTTATTGAATTATTGGTTGCAAGCACATTTGGCAGACAGCTTGCTGTACAACTGTATTTGGTAGCTCATAATGGAGAAAGGGGAGGAAGCATTAACTCATGCTTTGATCTTTTCCTTATCCTCCTCTGTCACCAGAAGCTTCCAATTGTGAAAGCCATTCCTGCTAGCTCTGATACTTTGAAGGATTATGTCCTTCTCTTTTGTCACTTCAAAAATGTCTTTGTCCTGGAATGTTTGGACCATTAATCCTTGCTAGGAGAAAGACTGCATATGTTTTGAGTAAGCCATTTGACTCCAGGAAAGATCTTGGTCTTGGCTTTTTCTCCCACTGAAGAGGATCAGGCTCAGCTGGGTGAGCTCCAAGACCTCTGGTACAATGGCCATGGTTGCCTGCAATTGATCATCTGTGGCCATTTTCTTTTGTTAGGTCCCTAGAAACATCAAGGGATGTAAAAGTCCCCTAAAAGAGATCAAAATAGAGCATGGATTTTAGAAGTCTTGGCACCATTAAACCATACAACTGCTATCTTGCATGATATGTATTCTTACTGCGGTTATACACTTTTCCTGGTTTATTAAGCTCCTTTACAGCTGGCTTGAACACTCAGCCAGTCTCCTGGTGCATTTGGGACCCCTCTCACCACCCACATATTCAGAAGCCTGTAAATAGTCTGTGGAGCAATAAGAGCTCTGACCTTATGGTTCCCTTTGGACATAAACATAAAATAAATAATCCACTGCAACAGCAGGGTAAGTATTTATGAGTCCTGTGCAGGAGTCATACTCAGCATAGAGAACAGTATTTCAGTGAAACACTTCAGATCACACATACTTTGTTTTATTTCCTTCCTAATCTTACAAATAAGCAAATCCTTTTTTGTTATGTTCACACTGCATCACAGTTTGAAAAACACTGAGCTAACTTGGGGAAAGCTCAAGCTGCTCCTGAAACATGTATTTCGATCTGAGGTTTGGATATTCTCTTGCTTGTATAATCAAACGTCTATCAGTCAAACCTCTCACAGTTTCACTTATCTTATTCAAAATATGTCTCTGCTTTTGCTTTCACTCTGCCTGCATTAAGCCTCATGTAGTAGTCTGCCGGCCACATTTGCAATATACATGTCTTATTTCAAGTCTCTCCTTTATTCCTAGCAGCTGTCATAGTTATCCCTTTCTATTAGAGCAATATTTGTCTTACTTTAGTGATTTGTTTTATTATATCCAGATGGTGTACCTATACTTTGTTATTTTTCTGTTCCCTCATTACTTTGTTATTTTGCTAACTTCTCCCCAATATTTACCTTATGCACTTATATCTTTCTTCTGTTAATATGTGCTTCCACCAGAATTTCTCTTCATTTTTGTTTCCTTGTATTTTTCTCCTTTGGGATTCACCTGATTATTTTTGCCAGGTATTTATATCATACTCCCTAGTTTGTTGTTTCATGTGTTGTTTTTAATATTTATTTTGCCTTGTCTTTTTCCTTTCATGATACATCTAATAAAGTCTCTCTCTCCTTCTCTTATTAAAATACATCTCAGCCCAGTAAATAGGAAGATTATAGTGACGACATGGCAACTAGTAGCTCAAAGTCATTGCTCTTTTCAACTAAAACAGCAATGAAGTTAAGGGTTTCAGAGACAAAAGAGCAAATGACTGTACCACAATCTTGCTGTCTTCAGTCTTATTTTTTTTAAGTATATCTGGAACCTGAGGTCTTTACAAGAGTGACGGTTTAGGTCAATACACGAGAGCAAGTGACAGGATGAGTACATTCAGAGAAGAAAACAGCTACCTCCATTGGAAACTTGATTTTCTCTTGATAGCAGGCCCTTCTGCAATCTCCTGTCTTGTTGTTCCTATTCTCTCACAGCCCCAAAAGAATAGAGAATATACCCTCCTTTATGAACAGTGTAGCAGGCTCCATGGATCTTGTTCTGACTGGAAAAAGGTGTTTTATGCTTTCTCACAACTACTATAGTTAAACTCATCCCAGTAATTAACTACTAAAGCTTAATGACTGGTGCACTTGTAGAGATAGGAATGGCTAAACCACAATTTAATCTATAAACTGCAATATTTGCCTAACTTGTAGAAGAGAGGTGGGGTAATCTTCTTCTTTTCATGGGTCTTCTATGTCTACTATCTTCATTACAAAATAGCACTTACCCCTTCGACCTTACATTCCTTGATATAGCTCAGGAATAATTCCTTATTTATGTACACACGGGAAAGATAATATTATGTTCTCCTTTGCTATTCTCCTTTTTCTTTCATTAATTCACTCTTCTCTCTCATTCACTCTTGCTTTCTTCCCCTCATTTCTCTATTTTCAGAATGCCAATAGAGATCACAGAATCACGGAATTGTCAGAGTTGGAAGGGACCTCTAGAGATCATCTGGTCCACCTTTCCTGCTAAAGCAGGATTGCCCAGAGCACATCACTCAGGACTGCATCCAGGCAGGTCTTGAAGATGTCCAGAAAAGAGGACTTCATGACCTCCCTGGGCAGCCTCTTCCAGTGCTCTGTCACCCTCACCTTAAAAAAGATTTTTCTCATATTTGAATGGGACTTCCTATGTTCCATCTTGAGCCCGTTGCCCCTTGTCCTATCACTGGAAACCTCTGAAAAGAGTCCAGCTCCATCATCTTTCAACCCACCCTTTAGGAACTTGTAAACATAAATAAGGTCTCCCCTCAGTCTTCACTTGTCCAGGCTAAAGAGTCCCAGCTCCTTGAGCTTTTCCTCATAAAGGAGGTGCTCCAATCCCTTAATCATCTTGGTTGCCCTACGCTGGACTCTCTCCAGTAGTTCCCTGTCCCTCTTAAATTGGGGAGCCCAGAACTGGATGCAGTATTCCAGTTGTGGCCTCACCAGTGCAGAGTAGAGAGGGAGAATAACCTCCCTCGACCTGCTGGCCACACTCTTTCCTATGCAGTCCAGGATTCCATTGGCCGTCTTGGCAACAAGGGCACATTGCTGGCACATGGAAAGTGTGCTGTCTACCAGGACTCCCAGATCCTTTTCCTCAGTAGTGCTTCCCAGAAGATCCATCCTTAACCTGTATTGGTGCCTGGAGTTGTTCCTCCCCAGGTGAAGGACCCTACATTTGTCCTTGTTGAACCTCATTAGGTTCTTCTCTGCCCAGCTCTCCAGCCTGTTCAGGTCACACTGGATGGCAGCACAGCCCTCTGGGGTGTCAGCCAGCCCTCTTAATTTCATATCATCAGCAAACTTGCTGAGAATACACTCTGTCCCCTCGTCCAGGTCATTGATGAATATGTTGAACAGGACTGGGCCGAGTATTGACCCCTGAGGGACCCCACTGGTCACAGGCCTCCAACTTGACCCCACTCGATTAATTAGAACCCTCTGAGTCCTGTCACACAGCCAGGACTCAATCCACCTCATCTATCCCACACTTCCTTAATTTTCTAATGAGGATGTTGTGGGAAACAGTGTCAAAAGCCTTGCTGAAGTCAAGGTAGATGACATCTGCTGCTCTCCCTTCATCTAGCCAACCAGTTACATCATAGAAGGCTATCAGATTGGTCGAGCATGATTTACCCTTGGTAAATCCATGTTGACCACTTCCAATAACTTCTTGATCTTCAATGTGTTTGGAGATGATGTCCAGCACGAGCTGCTCCATTGCTTTCCCTGGGACAGAGATGAGACTAATTGGCCTGTAGTTCCCTGGGTCCTCCTTCTTGCCCCTTTTGTAGACAGGTGTGATATTTGCCTTCCTCCAGTCCTCAGGCACTTCTTCTGTTCTCCAAGATATCTCAAAAATGATAGAGAGTGACTTAGCAATAACATCCACCAGCTCTCTCAGCACTCGTGGGTGCATTCCATCAGGGCCTATGGACTTGTGGATGTCTAGTTTGGCCAAGTGGTCTCTAACCCAGTCCTCCCCAACAGAGGGGGAGTCTTCCTCTCTCCAGACCCTATCCCTTGTCTCCAGGGTCTAGGATTCATGAGGGCTAGCTTTGGCAGTGAAGACCAAAGCAAAGAAGGCATTCTCTGTGTCTTCCACCACCAAGGCACCCACCTCATTCATTAGCAGGCCCACATTTTCCCTAGCCTTCCTTTTTTTATTGATATATTGAAAAAAGCTCTTATTATCTTTAACTGTTGTTGCCAAGTTAAGGACATTTGCC
This sequence comes from Calidris pugnax, assembly GCF_001431845.1. Classification (NCBI taxonomy): domain Eukaryota; kingdom Metazoa; phylum Chordata; class Aves; order Charadriiformes; family Scolopacidae; genus Calidris; species Calidris pugnax. Next base: position 9,793,098 of record NW_015094510.1, on the reverse strand, counting down.
CTTCTAATTTTTCTACGGCATACCTTTGCTACACCTTGATATTGTTCGTAAGTAGCCAACCCCCTTTTCCAGAGACTGTAGACCCTAGTTCATACTACTTTGAGAGGACTGTCAGACTGCTAATAGGTTCAGAACTCTGCATCAGTCAGGCAAAATGTTCTACTTCTTCACAATGACTCAGTGGTGGTGGTGACTCAGGAAGTCATCACCACATTTCCAAATATCATCAGTTCTAAGAAATTTTTTAAATAAAGAACAGCTAATTTGAGAAAAGGAGCTATTAGGAGATTTTTAAAAGCTGAAGACATATGAGAGTTCATTTTGTACCGGAGTTGGGAGAAACCTGAGAAATCAACCAACCAGCTGGTTTGTGGAGAAACCTGAGATTTGAGCCAGTTCTTCTACAGCAACTTTTTATTTACCGGCCGTGGAAAACTGAATAACTTGAACTATGTGCTGTCCCAAATCAATTGCATATTCCTCTTCCAAAAGCAGTTTCATTTTTGTTTTGTAGGTGTCAGAGGGAAGTATCCCTGAAAACAATCACAATACATTTCACATAACAAGTTTGGCTAAAATGTGCCTTAAGTCTCAAATGTGTACTTGCCACCCAAATTCAGAACTGCTAAAGAGGGTATGCTCATTTCTATGCCTCCTACTTAAGCTCCTGTACACTTTGACAGCTCATCTCCAAAAACAGTGATTCAACTAGCCAACTAGCCTTACTGCTGGTTCAAGTCAAACCAACGTAGTCCAATTTTGTTTTGTACTACAAGAGGACGAAATAATGGAACAAAAGCAGCCTGCAGTTACTGTACTTTGTATGTGAAGAGGAAGGCAATGCCAAGATTAACAGAATGTGGACCAGGATTCTGCAATCCATCACTACCTTCCTCTCAGCTGGAGGTGGGGTTGTCGAACAGATGTGTCGGGATTTCTGCAGAGAAAGGAAAAAGAACCTGGACAAACACAAAAGGAAAGCAAGCTCCACTGAAGGGTGTCTTGAGAGAGGGTGGATTGCGAAGGACTTTGCTTTGTCACTCAAACTATCCCCAGCCAATCATTCCCTAGGACATTATGTACTCATGCTTTTCTATTTGGCACAAGGTACAAAGTATCTGAGGGAAGCATCACAACAGAAGGCATTTTATCCTTCTGTGTATCAAGTCCGTCCACAAAGCAAAATGAAAAGCAGTCTGATTCCCAGTATTTTAAGAAGTTTTTATCTCTGATTTTGATACAATAGCCTTTGCACTGACTGTAGGTTTTGTTTAGTCCCATGGATATAAGTAGGCCAACAAGGTTTTATGAACTGTGTGACCATAAACTGAGAAATAGACTAAGTATACACACTGTATAGAAACAAGTTTACAGAAACATCTCAAGGCTTCCTCTGTCAAGCTCAAGGATGGATTTTTCTACTTTTTTTTTTTTTTTTTACTTGAAGTAGCAGATCAAGGTTAACGTAGCAAGACACTACTAAAGAATTAAAAGACCAACTTCCAATGTATTGGACAAATTGGTATGGTAGGTTTCACATATTGATTACATATATTGCTATGTCTGGAGTCAAAGATTATTCAGGAAGTTGATTAGAAAATGTACCTTACAGCCATATTGCTTTCAGCTTATCTAAACCTGACACTACAAGCCATGGTTATGCATAATGAGGCAGAAGAGTATTTCTAGTGGATTTTATTAATTTGCTTCAGATAGATGAATTTGACTGAAAAGTAGAATGTTGAAATATTCACCATCTTGGTCACTGCTGCTTGCACTTTTCAAGGACTTGGTATGTCCTTCCTTTCAGAGGCTTGGCATTTCTGGGCATCAAAGAAATATGAACATAAAAAACTTGGTGAAAAACTGTGAATAATTATTAGGAGTGGAAATTGGGAAGGGGAAATTTAGTAACGCTTCTGTATTTTCTTTCAGAATATGAAAGGGACAAATAACAGCAAATGAAAGCCATCTCTTTTGCTGGAGTGGTAATAACAGTCCCAGTGGGGCATGGACTCAGCAACTTGAAAACTCCGAAAAAGCAGAGTTCAAAATCTGAGTATTACACTATTTCAGATTAGTCTATTAATTTCCTGTCTGAAAGTCAGTATTTCTTTCTGCCTGGCTCCTTGGTATTGAGTGCTTTCCACATAGTATCCATCTGATTAACGATAGGATCTTTTCATCAATGTGAATAACCAAATTAATTGTGAAAGCAGGATCGTTGTTATCTTCAGGTAGTAGTGGGATTGGATATATTACTATTTGCATATCTCTAGAACCAAGCCCATTATATATAAATTGAAATTTGATTTAAGCATCTAATTTATAAATATAAGACTTTAAACCAAGACTTTGGTTTAAATTTTCAAGCCATGATTAATAAATCTGCCTAGTAAATCAGTCTTTTTTAACAAATAAACTGTGTTTCACAAAATACATCTTAATACCCAGAGTATATGAAGTCCTGAGTTACAAATCACAGATATGACTTAAAATCAGTCATACTGCTTATAAATCAGCAATGCTACTTGAAAAAGTGCCATGCTTTTGAAAAAGGTGTGAGACAAATATTCCTTGCTTTACGTATGTATATTTAATGTAGGTATTTAAAGTGAAAGCAATTATAAAGCTGCTTCTAAATTGGTTATTTGAAAAACAGGACCTTAAAGAGATGATAGAGCAGAGGGGGAATTTTATTGGTATTCATAAATGTGCACCTTGCCATTTGTAACTGTCTTTGTACTCTCCCCTCTGCACAGGCTGCCTATCAGAGTTGTAGTGCGCTGTCAAGATTGTTGCAGGTGTGATGCTTGTTTTTCTCCTGTTTGCTTTTTTCAAATATGCCCTTGCCAGTCTCAGTAACAAGAGATGGACTGCTTTAGTTTATTCATTTCCAGACTCTATTTTTGAGGCTGGGGCTAAACCACAATTTACAACCTCCAACTTTGAGTGGGTGGAAAAGTGAGAGGAAGAGATTAACAGATTCTGAAAAATACTGAAAGTAAGAATTTATTTTTTTTTATATTCTTCAGTGAGTTTCTGCTTTTCTTGTGTTTAGAGGGAGCATTTGTAAATGATACCATATCTGTCAGTCAGCTACTCCAAGAATAAGTGAAATACTACAGACTTTCAGAACTGACTTCATTGTACATAGGAAAACTCAGTCAATTCTTTCCCTAACGTTCTTAAACATTTGGGTTTGGTGTGATTTTTGGGTGATGGCTTTTTTTGTGTGTTTGATTTTGGTTTTGGTTTTGTATGTTTGTTTGTTTGTTTTTGAGGAAAAGAGAGCTGCTTTCTCAGTTAGGAGATAAGTATAGAAAGTATCATACAAAATTATAAACTGTAATTACTTCAAGTCAAACTTGTATGAGCAAAATATAGTCATTAAAATGATTTCATCACTCTTCCTTATAGTTCTGTATATCAGTTTCCAAATCTCAAATGTTATAAAACTCTTTCTGTATATAGAAGCAGATATTTTCCTTCCTTCTCTCCCATCTAAACCCATAATATCTCCTACACAGTTCAAAACTGATGAATTTTTCATTTTAGATGGGAAAGATGCAGGTTCTCACCTTCATTCCTTCTACACTTCTCCCATGCTGGACCTGCACCGTGACCAGAAGGCTGCTAGAGGGAGTAACAGAAAGAAATAAATGTCTTTCAGTTTTCCCTGCTTAACCTTGCATCAGTATTATATTAAAACATAATCACTCCAAGGTTTAAAATATATCCCCTGATCTTTGGGACATATGGTATGCTTTAGCTTTCTCTTTCTCTCATTTCAATAAGAATTCTTAAGCATGATTTCTTCTTGTCTGTAACCAGTGTTCTCAATGGAAAAGTTTAAATTAATTGAGAATTTCTGCCCAAAAGTTTTGTCAAAAAACCCCCACATGCTATCAAGCTTTGCTTTAAAGCATATTACCTCTCAAAAAAATTATTTTCCTTCCTTTCACACAACTAAAAATAAAAACTAAATTTTTTTTTTTCAATTTTGGTAGATTTTTGCTACAGTATTTAATCTTCCAGTTTTAACTGTTGATATCCTTTTTTTGGGGGGGTTGTTTTGTTGGCTTTTTTTAATGACTGGGAGTGTCCTTACACAGTGAGGAGTCCTGATTGCCAAGTTTTCAGTTTATCTTGGTCAGTCATTCTTTCTTTTTGCAGGCACATTTGTTGGTGTTAGTATTTTTCCTGTAATTATTATCCAGAAGACCAGGTGCAAAGCTGGTATTACTATCAACTTGGAACTAAAGAAATGGAATTTAATAGTCAAAGCTTAACCACCTAATTTTGTCTATTTAGTGTGATGATATAGTTGTGCCACTTTTACCGTGTTGGTGCAAGGATATAAACATATCTAAGATCTTAAGAGAACTCATTAACCCAATAGATACCTATACTGACAGAACAACTATTTTTTCTTCTTCTCCATGATCTTGTTGCTAAGGCACATACAAAATACTATAAATCTGTTATTTATGTGTGTGTGTGTGAACGATCCATGTCCTTCTGGTCACTATGCTTATCCTTCATATGCCTCAGTGTCCCCTTTGTAAAATAAAAATTGTAATGATGTACTGTAATGGTTTGTAATTATTTTTTTCCCCTCCAGGCTTTATTTAATCCACCTTGTTTTTTTGTGATTTGTTTTTGGCAATAATCCAAAATACGAATAGATGTCTTTCCCAGGTCCCATATATATTGGGCACATTGCCTTATAAAAGGGATTCCTGGTCACAGCTGACTCTCTAGTTTCTACAGGAGAGACAATAAATAGAAATAACCCTACACTGTTGCGGGTTTTTAATTAATTTTCTATATCAATGCAATGTAGAACAAAAAAAAAATATTGTGAACTTGGGAAGGAGGAGAGAGGAACAAAAACAAAGTGAGTAAAAGGCAAGTTCACCACTACAGTACTTTGTAGTGTATGCTTGCATTACAACAATCGTGCTAAGGGACAGAAGCTCAAGAGTGAAGGAGCTGCTGGGAAGAACTTGACTTTCACACTGTGGATATCTTGGGAGTTTTACTTCAGGCTGAAGGTAGTCTCTCCCACAGGCTGAATGCACATCAGCAGGTAGGGACTGTTGGGTGCACTCCTGCTATTCAACTTCTGTTGTACTTTCAACCAGGAGGAATGAGCTTCATGTGTTCTGAGATCAACTCTCTGGTGCTAAGTAAGGCATGATGTGCAGGGAAGGTAAGAGAAACACAAGAGGGAAATAGGTCAGCAACAGGACACATCCTGGGAAGAATATAGAGATACTGCCCTGGTAGTGTAGATATGGGATCAGGAAAGCTACGGCATAGCTGGAGCTAAATTTGGCATGGGATGTAAAGAATAATAAGGGCTTCTGCAGGTATGTTAATCAGAAAAGGAAGACAAAAGAAACTGTACACCCCCCACCCTGATAAATGAGATCAGATCTGGTGACAAGTGACAAGGAGAAGTTTGAAGTACTCAACAACTTGGGTAAACAAAGTTCCACCTGTTGTAGGAGAAGATCAGCTTCAAGACCACCTGAGGAACCTGAACATACACAAGCCCATGGGATCTGATGAGATGCACCCTAGGATCCTGAGGGAATTGACCAAAGCAGTTGCCAATCCACTCTCCATCATATTTGAAAAGTCATGGCAGTCAGGTAGAACTCCCCAGTGACTTGAGAAAGGGAAACATTGCATCCACTTTTATAAAGGGTAGAAAGGAGGATTCTGGGAACTACCAATCTATTAGTCTCACTGTGCCGGAGAATACCACGGAACAGATAATCCTAGAAGCTACGCCAAGGCATACAGAGGACAGGGAGGTGATTCGACACAGTCAGCACAGCTCCACCAATGTCCTGCCTGACCAATCTAATGGTCTTCTGTGATGGAGTGGACAGGAGAAGAGCTACAAATGTCATCTATCTGGATTTCTGTAAGGCCTTCAACATGGTTCTCTTACTTTTTTTAGTCAAAAGGTTCTGACCAATCTGTCAGGGAGAAACCGGTGTTTCTATAGATGACTGTGACTCTAGCTAGTTTTTGTTTTTTTTTTTAAGGCTCAAGAAACATGTTTTGTATTGTCCTCTTTTAAACTTCATATGGCCATTTCAGTTGGATTTTGCCATTGAGAATGGCAGTCAGTCAAAATTGTAACAAAATAGTGAACCAATATTTCCATACTTCCCAAATTTCTACAAATATTCTACAGAGAAAAGCCTTGGAATAGATCCAGAGTCTGGGTTTTACCTAACTAGGTGCCTAGTTTTAGGAATATATGGATGGTTGTCTCTTTCGTAATATAGGAGCTATTCACTTCAGAAAAATGGATTAAACAGCAGCCTAAAACATTGTCACATGCCAGATGTTTGGGACAGACAAACAGATTCCTTTTTCTCTCATTATTTTAAGAATGAGACTCTGTTCATCTACCTTCATGTGTGAAAATCTAATAGAAATTGCACTTTGAAAATCTTATTTCTGGACTGTTTACTCACTAATTTTGGATATGCTTCTCTCTCAGAGTCTCATCTCCTGCATTCTTCCCCAAGAGAGACAGAGTAAATGACAGCTTGTCATGGATGTGGATACTATGATATATTTAAAAACCAATGAGATTAGAGCTACTTGATTACCTCAGACACTTACTAGCCCAGGGCACTGCATTCAGTAGGACTCAGCTTCTTTTCCCTGCCTGGAAGTCATTGTTGGGCTCGGAAATTTGGGCAGCAAGTCATATCAGTTCATGCCACGCCTCTACTCACAGTTACCAGTCTTGGTCATCACTGGCCAGGGTCTTTCCCTGGGAGTCTCCCAGCTTTCATTTCCATACATCTCTGGGATGGCTGGGATCTTTCCTCACTTCCAGAATCTCTCTCCCAGTCAGAGCAAAGCCAAGATCCTCACCACCACCTTTCTGAGGTCACTTCTTTCCAAGACCATTTCTTCTTTTTGTGAAACCTTTTTTTTTTCATCACCAGCTCTTCTGTTTGACTTCCTAAGTGCTCAGTTTTGCTTAACTAAACAGTATGTGCAAAAGCACAACATATGATCAGCTTCTGAACCGGTGGTTCTCCCTCATGTATTTTTACTAACTGAAGGATTTGGGATGTGCTAAATCTGTTTAGTTCAGGTGCTACAAAAATTTACAACCAGCCCACACCAGTTCCATCTAGCAAATAGCAGGTTTCTTTTGGGGAGTTCAAAAGTTCAGTTTTGAGTAATCACACTCACATACATATATCCAGTTATCTACCTCCTGTTAGCGTTCACAGTTTAATGCCTATGACAGAAGCATACCATTAGATAGAATTCACTTTGCCATCACTTCAATGAATGATACAAGCAAATATCTTCTAACAATGGGAATAATTCAATTCTCAAGTGAATGAAGAAAAAGTTACTGAAGGTCAAATAGCTGATTCCACAAGTGGAGCAAGACTATTGTTCAGGAAAAAAAAATGTACTGTGGCATAAAAATGATAACAGTCATAAGTCAGAAGACGAGCTTTGGGTAAATGTTTGAAATGCATGTATTTATGCTGTGAGAACAGCACGGAAGATAACACTTATGAATGAGATGAGAAAAGAGTGCTTCAAGGTGAACCAAAAGGGATCCTGCTGAAAATTTAAAGCCCCAGAAAGTTTTAAGAAAGAGGAAGAAAGAATGGATAAAATTTGATTATCATTGTGTTTTTGTGTTTCTTGGGTCAATTCTCATTTCACATTGATCCTAAAACAGCTGAGACAATGTGTGATTATTTCTGGAAGATTGATTACTGTCAAGAATAGAAATTTGCCATGAGTAGCAAGAAAAAAATGAATCCTTTACCTAATAACTGTACTTCTTCATATCACAAACAGAGTAATATCTACAAAATATTTAATTTGGTTTGAAAATGGACTTGAAATACTCATATTTGATTTTTGAAAACATCTATTTCTTATTATCTGGTTTGTCAAGAATAGCTGGTTTTAATATATACCATGAGAAAGAAGACAGACTTTTAAAACCAGCTAAGTTTACTCTTATATGATTTTGGATTTAATGCAGCTCTAAATTTTCACCTACTGATTTATTTTTTTTTCATATAAAATCTCTCTGAGTAACAGATCATATATTGAATCAGAAACTGCCAGTCTTCTTGAAATGTGCTGGAATTTTCCAAGGACTACTGGTTTGGTTACAAAAACTTACAAAAACCACAGAAAGGTGGTTTTGCATCTGTTATTTCAAAACTCTCTCTAAAGTATCCCACTAACTTCAGTGGGGCACTTTTCCTTGCAAATTTCATGCCAATAAAATTCAGTGAAAGACGGAATGTTTATCATAATTAAAATTTACCAAAGACCATTACGTTTTTATACAACATTAAATCCTGCTATATGATCACTGACAAAAGGTTCAGTTGTTTGTTTATGAATGTGTAAATTTGCTATTCTAAAATATAAAAGCTCCCTTAGATAGATAATTGATTAAAAAAGGACAAATCAAAATCCCAACCATGATGGAAAACAATAATTAACCTCAATATGAAAAGTCAAATCTAAGCAGATGGAGGAACATATGCTAAGTAAGAAGAAGATTCAATTTGCTGTGTGAAGAGAAATTACTAAGACTTAGAACTTCAGATTCTCATTGTTTGTCTGTTTTATCTTAAATAAATTGAAAAATGTTAAGTTACAAATATGAGCACAATTTCACCAAGTATACTTTAGTAGTGAAACAATGTAATATGTCCAGGTAGATAAAGTCCCAGCTGCAAGAGTCCTAAATGGCGCCTTAAGTGTGTTGCTGAACTGAGGACAGCATAAGGTAGAAAAAGACCTTTGCTGTAGTTAATTATGGTAAGCCTGTCTTACCTATCAATCACCTGTTCACCAGTATTTGAATTTGAACATATTCACATAATTTTCTGCATTTCTTACTTCTAAAGTCTTGAAAAAAAAAAAAATTTGTGCAAACTTGATAAAATTTTCAGCTACTGATTCAGAATTAAGCAAGCAAAAAGTGACCAAAGAAAAACCCAACCAAAACCAAAAAAACAAATGTCACACGAAGAAAACCTTCAAAAAAACAAACCACCAAAAAAAACCCAACCCACGTCTGTTTTCTCCTCATTTTGAACAAGTTTTTCACTAATTCTCTGTTGTTCTAGGGTATGAAATTATGCAGGGTCCAAAGTTTGATCCCATTAAGATGAGTAGAAAAGGGGTTTGTCAGTTTTTCTATCTGCTTCTCAGTCTGTATTTCCTAAACTACTGATTTTGTTGAAAGAAGGGGATAAGACCAAATCAAATGAACAATTAGTGAAATTTTCAACTGTATCTTGGCAAAGATTTTGCATATAGATTTTTCTGTGAGAAGGAGGGGATCATAAAACACTCCTCACTCTCATTATCAGTTGCAAAAGCTTAGAAGAGCAAAAAATACTGGATATGTGTCCTGGTTTGAGGTAAAACAGAACTAATTTTCTGTTCAGTAATTTTACTTTTTTAGCTGGGCCTCTTCTAACTAACTGAACTCTGAAATTAAGAGCATATTGTTCAGAAACTGTTCACTCTCACAGTGATAAGACCTGATTATACCAAGGAATGGTATGCAGAGAGGCCCTTGCTTATACTTATTGCTATAACAACCAAGGTCAGGCAAATCTGTTATTTGCCCCATTGGAGGGTCAGAAGTGGAAAAGCCTAGAGGGGTCACACCTGTAGGGAGGAACGGACAGGACAGGTGACCCAAAACTGACCAACAGGGTATTCTATCCCATCTGCATCATGCTCAGTATAAAAGCTGAGGGATCAAAGGGTCAACTCTCTTCCTTCAAATGGCCGACATCCTAGGAGGACCCTGTTTGTTCGTCTGCATTTGATCCCAATTCGAGCGTTCCTGACTCCTGACAGATCTGGAATCCGGCTCCTGTCCATCACCGAGGCCAGCCTGGGACTTTCCCCTGTGTCTGCTGGTGACGTGATCATCATCCTGGGAGCTTGATATGGTTTTGTATATACTGTATACTTTTTTTTTTTAATATTTCTTTTTTTTTTTTCCTTTTCTTCTTATTTCATAATTTATTTATATTTTCATTAAAGTAGTTTAGTCTTTTTCTAAACTCATAATATTTTTTTCCCTTCTTCCTTTCCTCTTTTTTCCTTAGGGGGTGGAGAGTGGGGCCATCTGTCGTTCTGGTTGGTCAATTCGGTCAAAACCACGGCAATATGTTAATTCTTGTAATTTAATTAACACTACTGATTTCCATTAGCATCCTCCTCACACTTAGCAGCTACACATTCATCTCTCACCTCTAATGAGAAATGGATACCTTTAGGAAAGAGATTAAAAAGTCAAGAGTTGGAGCTCTGCAGCCCATAGTTATAGGTCCATGCTGATTTCAATGAGCAATTAGAAACAGTCTCTGTTATGTTACACTATGTACACATTTTTATGAAGTACATAAATCTTACTTTAAAAGATTCACAGTGAAATTATTTGTGTGGAGCACTTCCTCTCCAAAGCTATCTTCAGTGTTCATTTAAATAAGTATCGAAAACTCCTTTGCAAAGGGTCATAAAACCTTAGAATGATTCAGTGTTATAAACAAAAGTACCAGAATGTGCAGTTGTGAAACTATTTGAAATCGAAGAAATTCAGTATTAATCAATAAAGTTAAGAGCTCTGTACAAGGGAGTTTCAAACATGTTTCTCCTATGTGAAACAACAGAACTGAGATCACTTCATATATCAATGTAATTTAATCTCTGTGAACAAGTCAGATAAACACACTTCTTTTCCTTCTTTAATCTTTGTGAATTGAAGCATAAAACCAGTCTCGGACAGAATACTGTTTCCCTCTACCTTGTTTTACTTTACGGGACAAACACATGGAATTGTAAGGGCCTTCCTGGCTTAACAATTTCAGACCTTTGCTATCACAGATAATTGTATGATACAATCCATTCATAAAATAACACATACTAAGAATAATTAGGAGTTTGCTTTGTACTGCTACTGCTAGAAAGCCATTTCAAACCTCTGTTCCTCTATTTCTTAGAAATGAGTTTAGCCTTAATGCTGGGACTGTGAACACCTTCAAATAGCAAGCAAAAGGTTAACTTCTGTTTCTGAAACAATTTATTCTATTTCCTATTTACCTCTGAGTTTTTTCCAGATTATTTTTTCTATCAAAATTTGGCTTTAAGGCTTTCTGTAACTCATCTGGTTTTCTGCCATTTGATATCATCATTAACTCCATTGAATTCACAGAATCACAGAATCACAGAATCTTCTAGTTTGGAAGGGACCTTAAAGATCATCTTGTCCAACCGTCAACCTAATTTTGACAAAAATAGACACCCACACAACAAACAAGGAGCATCATCACTAAATCATACCTCCCAGCACTACATCAACCCCTCTTTTGAACACCTCCAGGGATGGTGCCTCAACCACCTCCCTGGGCAGCCCATTCCAATGGCTGATAACCCTATGCCCAGCAGTTCTTTGGGTGGGCATTTTCCACGCTGGGGAAGAGAAAAAATACTGCCCGGCCAGAAATGGTATGACTCATGTATGCTGCAGATTAGGATGTCGCATCTGATTTAGGCACCTGGCAGTCTGTGAGTTTTGTGCTCACCTTGCATAATTCATACGTATGTCCAGAAATATTCATCAATCCACCTCATTCCCATGTTTGAGATTCTAAATGCAGAATGATACAATAGATGTAGTTCTTTATTCTGTCCTTCTACATGAAAAATATAAACCACTAAATCAATTTTCGCACTGACCAGCAGCCTCAGTCAGAGTTTACATTTAATCTTAGATTAGTGCTGGTTAAGCCAAAATCCACTACGTCTACCTAAATACAGTACTCGCTACCAAACCTCTCAGACAACTGACACTAAAAGGGACTCTTTCCAAAATAGTACCCCGCATTATATGGCTATAGGCACAGCTATACATTTGCATGGACATCTCTCATAAACACCATTTGCAAATTTCCAATTATATCAGTGGCATATTTAGTCTTAAAGGACTGCAGAGGCAACTCTCCTAACAGCTAAGCAACATGATCTTCATATTCTTAAGGGCCTAAAATAACTAGAAATTCCATCAATCAGAGCATTATTTTAGTAGCATAAACAAGTCTGAGAAATGCATTTTATTAAATTTGATGAATTTCTGATTGTGTATTTCAAAGTCTTCATGTACTGGAACTCAACTTCTCTTCTACATTATCACCTAAAAATCAAAAGGGACATACAAGTGTTTCAGAAAAAAAGCAAAGTCTGAAAAAAAATAGTATCACTGTGACTACTGAGAAGTCTGTAAAGAATAACATATAAATATAATTCCACTTCTTTTAATATTTTTTCCAGTGGTTAATTGCCTTCATTTTAGAAAATATATATATACCCCCTCATTTGAAATTTTCTAGCTACACCTTTTATCCAGTGATTCTTGTTCCTCCTTTGTCAAGAAGATCAAAGAGCTCTCTGGCATTCAGTACTTTTTCTCTGCAAAGGTGCTTAAATATTGAATGCAAGGCACCATGCATTCTTGTATGTGCTGAGACAAATAGACAATATTTTTTAAATTTTGCAGTATATGACATTTTCTCCAGCTTGAATGACTTGAAACTTTTTTTTTTTTAACTTGCTTGTTGTACCCTCTCCAGTTTTTCAACCACCTTTAAGAACTACGATATCACAAGTCTATGCAGAAAGCTGGTACTAATCTCACATATTCTGTATGTGGAGTTAAAAGCTTTTTGTTACTTGCTAAGTTATATTCTTAAAGAATGGGCTAGCTTTTTGGCACAGCATTATCCTGTCAATTCATTTTTAATTCCTTGCACAGTGACACCTTTAAGAGCATTTTCAAAATGCCACTTTCTAAGATATAACCCCAACTCACTAGTTGTTTGGTATGTATTGGGCTTTCAGTGATCCATAGCAGTTAAAGTCCAGTTTGCAGCCTAGATCTTTCCAGAGTAAACTAGTGAGTTAGCTCCAAAGTAAAAAAATCACACGGGTGTGATTCTGGAAAGACTGATCTAGAAACCAGCTCCAAGAGGTTGTATAGATGAAACTGCACCACAACTTGCTGCTTTGTCCTATGCAGTGCTATAGCACCCATTAACTCACTTTCATGATTGCATGTACATATATATCTTCAGTTTCATGCACTAAAATTATTAGCCTGATGATAGTATGGAGCACAGCTCTTAGTTTTATTTAAACTGAAGGAAACATACACACACAAATATATAGTTAACATCTGGTTTAGGACTGCTTGTTTTGTTATGTTTGTCACAGATAAAGACATGAAAAGACAACTGGATTTCCCTGGAGAACTCAATTGGGAAGGAGTTCAAGGATGTTTCCCCATTTGAAATTACTTTTTTGAGTAGTGTTTTTCTTTTATTCATTAATTCATACATTGTGTGCTACATTGATATTATATAGCATTCATTTTTAAAACAGAATGTCATGTCATGCAAACATCTGATAAATGTCTAATATTATTAGATATATTCTTTTAACTTTATCAACAAAATTTTTACTAGCATTGAGGAATGAAATGAAGTTTGACAAGGCCCATTTTCCATGAAAATGCATTCGCACATAGTTATATCCATGCCCTTCATTTCTCAATCAATTTAATCCCATTGAAGTTTTTAAATTGTTTTCCTTTGGATTGCTCTCAGACTAAATGTTACTTTTACCCAATCATGCTAGTTGTTTTGTTAATTTGTTTTTAATAGGCATAATAAAAAGACCTCTTTGGTTTCCTTGATATATTTAAATATATTTAGAACAAAGTTAGACAAACTATTGCTCTCCTTAAATTTTCTTAGTCTCTCACAGTAAGATAGACTTTAATCAAAGTTGTTTTCCTTAGCCATGGAAGTACCCTGTTTTGTCTATACAAAGATTCATTTTAAATAACACAAATTTTTTGTTTGCATTTTTATGTTGGGTTTGGGTTGTGTTATTTTGTTTGTTTGTTTGTTTTTAAATTCTTTCAAAATTCTGATTAATTCTGGGAAATTTAATCTTCTGAAAAGCAAAGTAGATACATGTGAACAGATTATTCCTTGAAACTATCTTGTGTATTAAAGTCAAGCCATGATCTTCTTCCCTTACACAAACTAATGGCTATTATTCATTTCCCCATCCTCTCAGGCTTTGCTGAATAATTTATAATTTATAAACTGAACATTCCAATCACTCACATCACCTCTCCAGATTCCTGCAATACAATACTTGTATCAAATTTCTTCTAATTATTAAGGAATTCCAGTTCTTTGTGCTGGTTTTCCAGATTCGTAAAACTTTGCATTAAGCAAGTGAAAAACTGCATTTTCTTTGACAAATTGCTTCAATTTGTTCACAGCAGGGAGAGCTTGCACCTGCTCTTCATATTTAGCTTTAAATTAAATACATTGAGTAGATTTTATTTCCACTTAGGATCAAAATTGCTATTTTAACTTGATGATATCTAGTCTTTAATTTGTACACATTTTTCCTATGTCCATATGTGTGTATATGTATTATATATAATATATATATATATGTATTATATATATGTATTAGCTGGATGTGACATTATATATTAGCTGGATGTGACATTACCCAAAAACTCAAAATTACCCTTCAAGTAAAGCATTAAAAATTTAATATAAGCCAGCAAACCAAACTGATTTTTTTTTTTCTCCAGTGTCATTGTATTCATCTCTTTATATCTCCTATTTCAACTGATAGCAAGCACAGGATAGATATTTTAAACACAAACTTTCATCTTCTTCAATTCACATAGTTTCTCTTTGAAATTATGTCGCATATGGAATATGTGCAAGCTACCTCGTGATCTGAGGCTCCAGCAAACCACCAACAACCTACATTTCACTGTAGCAAATTGGCTATTTTAATTGAAGATTTTTTTTTTTTTTTTTTTTTTTTAAAAATGGGGAAAAAAAAAAAAAAGGCAAAATGGCCAAGAGAATAATATGCAGAAAATAACACAGGTTCTTCTCTATGGCATGGAAGGGACAGAACTGAAATCTGCAGATGTGACAACTTCTAAAACATCTAAAACTTCTAATGCTGATTTTAGTTCTTTTTTTTTTTTTTTTTTTTTTTTTTTTTTTTAATGAAGATGGGGAAATGATGAATATTTGCTGTTAAAGCTGCATAAAACCCCTAGAACTTTGAAACCTCGCTCCTTCAAGGTTTCATGCAGTGCTCTGGACCGCTGAGGATGGCATAGCTGATGGAAGTTAAAGCAGTCTCTGTGTAATCCGCTAGTCTTTTTGTGCTATGATCTTTTCCTAAACTCAATCCAAAGGGAACGTGAGAAATTCTCACTCCCAACCACAGAGCCTATCTTCCTAAATTAAGCTGTAGAGAATCGTGCTTCCAGCTCTCAAAGTCCCCCATGTATCCATCCACCATGGTAAAAGCAAGGGGCTGTAAAACACTTCTCATCAGAGCAGCCAAGGGTGGATAGCTCGGCTGAGGAGTGGCTGACGCACAGGCGCTGTAGGTGGCTCCACCAGAGAAGAATTTCAGCTGCAGCTCCAACTTAGGCAGGCGGGAACAAAACGCAAAGATAAAAGTAGAAGGAGGATTTGAAAGCAGCACCTAGGTGGGAATCTTGTGTGCAGTCAAGAAAAGAAGTACACTAAGCATGAATAAAAGTACAGCCTTGATGGGGAAGACAAGGACCTTGAACACAACTAAAGGGATGGTAAGCAGTGAAAGAATTTTAATTGGGGAGTTTCATGGCCTGAGCTTCAGGAGATAAAACTGATTTTCACAGCAGCTTTCAGGAAGGATTTAAGGGGAACAAAGCAAATAGCCTGGCTTTTATCATAACCTGTGCAATGGTTAAATAGAGTTTTATGTATGTCTGTCATCCTTACCTTTATAATGATTTTTTAAAAGACTTGGGGAGGGGTCAAAAGAGAGAAACTTTCTTCTGTGCTATGTGGAGGATATATTCTGGGGTACAGAAGGTTGTCTTCCGAAGCTGACCATCAGAGCTAAAAATACTCAAGATTTGAAAACACTATCCAGCACACAAATGAGGGCCCAAGGAAACAAAGCAAGCTCAGCAGAGGATAATAAATCCTTCTAAATCGTATCATGACCATGGTAAATCATGATCTTGTTTCATAAATCTAGTCCTGCCACAATCACATAAAAATCTGGACCCACTTTGCTAAAGTAATTCTATTACTGAAAACTTAAATAAACTCTTGAATTTGTTCCCTGAAAGCCAGATATAGTGCATTTGTCATTTAAAAATGCATATTATTTTTTACACTGTAATACTAATGGTTATTACACAATTCAAGAAAAAACTTCTCATGACAATACACAGATGTAATAGTCTATAATGGCTATGAAACAAAGCCAACATTGCAATTTCAAGTTAATTAACAGTCTTCAGGTAGTTCATTGACTGAATCTTACAATTATCATATTAACACACCCTGTAGTTAAGGACCTCTACTGCTACACATTTGACTTCCTAATTCATAGCTTCCACAAGCGTGCTCATGCTTCAACGTAGAGCAATTTTACTATAGATGATTTGTTAAAATCAAAAGGCATTTGAAAAATAAATTCTGGCACTATCTTAATTATGACAATGCAATCCAGAAAAAAATAAAATAAAGTAAAAATGAACTACATTATCAATACAGAGGGACTGAAGTCATAAAAGGTGTCTTTGTAAGTGTTACACTACTATCCATTCAAAGGGGACATTTTGTAGATATTATGTCTATGGCTGCCCTTGTAAAGATGACTGGCAGGCAGGCTTGCTGGACTCTTGAAACTCATATCTTTGTCTCTCAGTTTGGGTTTGCCCTGACAATCTTAACAGAGTGTCATGGTTTTGTTTCAGATCTCATATATCTGTTGTGTCTATGAGTACATAAAAATATTACATTAAAAGTAACATTAAAGAATCATAGAATCATATGGGGTTGGAAGGGACCTCTGGAGATTATCTAGTCCAACTCCCCCACCAAAGCGGATCTACCCAGAGCAGGTTGCACAGCAACTTATCCAGGCAGGTTTTGAATGTCTCCAGAGGAGGAGACTCCACCACCTCTCTGGGCAGCTGGTTCCAGGGCTCTGCCACTCTCACAGTAAAGAAGTTTCTCCTCACATTTAGGTGAAACTTCTTATACTCAAGTTTGTATAAGAAGTTCCACCTAAACGTGAGGAGGTGTCTTATTGTCATGAAGCTGTCTTATTGTCATGAAGAAGTAACCAAGCAGTCACCAGTTTGTATATATTTGGATTATAAGAAAGAGATGTTTCTGCATCCAATGTAATTTGGATGAGTCATTATTTTTAGAGCCATCAATATAGTTTTTGCATGGTAAAACTAAATATGATAATTTGGGGAGGGACTCTTTGTCAGGAAGTGTAGTGAAAGGACAAGGGGCAATGGTTTTAAATTGGAAGAGGGGAGATTTAGGTTAGATAGCAGGAAGAAATTATTTACTCTGAGGGTGGTGAGGCACTGGAACAGGTTGCCCAGGAAGTCATGGATGCCCTATCCCTGAAAGTGTTCAAGGCCAGGCTGGACAGAGCTTTGAGCAACCTGCTCTAGTGGGAGGTGTCCCTGCCCATGGCAGGGGGGTTGGAACTAGATGATCTTTAAGGTCCCTTCCCACCCAAACCATTCTATGAGTCTATGATTCTATAAACACTCAATTCTGATCCATTTGTTTCTGATATTCTGGTATTTGGGTCTGATCATAATAAAGCTAGGTAACAATAAACAGAGCATTTTTTAAAGTACATCAAGTATCTGAGGATTGACTCCCATGAAGGCCAAATATCACAAATAAAACAGAATCACAAATTCTGGTGAAATAAGAAGTTTTGCCATGGTGTGCACAGTGTGTGCAGTCCGGGAATAGACAGAGAAGGCAACTTATATGCAGACACCTTAGAGCTTGTCTGCTGATAATGCATCCACACTGATATTTACATCTGGATCAATGTGAGGCTTCACTACCTGCTATTCCAGTTTCAAGCCAATCAGATAAATGTAAATCACTGTCTCTAGGGTTATCTCCTTTCTGGTTTACTCCTATATTTAATATTCAGCTGATGAACATAGACCATTTGCACTGAAACCACCAGTCAATTTAAGCTATGTGTGGGTTAAGCAAGGCCTAGTTGGTTTTCCATTAGGACAGAAGGGTAGTAAAGCATTCACACAGGTTTCAGATAGTAGAGTACAGTACACATACGGTACAGATGTACAACCAGTACAACAGCTGCTTGTACATCTCTCTGTACACTTCAACTCCAGTTTGTCTCCCCTTTGCTATAGACGGTTTCCAGATCCTCACAGGAAGGTGGCAGTGGGCAGAGAGCTAGAAAGCAAATTTGGCTTGCACTATAGACACAACTGAGGTTGCAACGACACATCTGTTACAGTCATCACTGCATACATTTTGCTGATCACTATATATGTGGGTCTCCCACCAGCAGCTGGAGTTTTCACCTAGTTGAATCATAGAATCATAGAATGGTTAGAGTTGGAAGGGACCTTAAAGATCATCAAATTCCAACTCCCCTGCCATGGGCAGAGACACCTCCCACTAGAGCAGGCTGCGCGAAGTCCCAGCCAACCTGGCCTTAAACTCTTCCAGGGGTGGGGCATGAACTGATTATAAACTTCTCATTCTGCTAGAGACATGGCAGAATTAGAGAACACAAAGATTAAAGAAGTAGCTCAAGAGCACTGAATGTTTGCTTGAAGCTATTAGTTTCAGAATGGGATGAGATGTTTGGATTCTTCCTGTACATCCTCAAAATTATGTTGTGTTACCAAGTTTCTAGAAATCAGACGACTCATCCCAAAAGAATAACAATTTCTCTTTTCCTCTTACAATGACAGTAATAATCATTGTAGTATTAACAGAATGAAAAAGAAAGAGACTCGATCTATGACAAAGATCCTCTTATGCTAGTCCTTCCACAGGAAGCTGTTCACAGTCAGTGTGACACCATAATCTCTGACTCATCCCATCACTGTTATATGACAGTTAAATAAGGTAAGTACAGCAGAATTGCTAGAAGGAACTGAAGTGTTATTAACTTATTTCTTATTACATTAACCGTAATAGTCAGTCCTGAAGGATTATGTATATTACAGCCATTATTTGAGATATTAGCACCCTCTTCTTGATAGAGATTCTCAGCTGTGTCTGCTACATGCTCCCCTCCCCATCATTAGACACCACTAACTGCTTCCCTTCCATCTTTGGTCTTCTTTCTTCTACATATCAACAAAACACACTTCATTTGCAACAGAAGTATCTGTCTCCTAATTGAGATTTCTAGGGAAGCAAAGTGAGATAATTGAATTACACTCCAAATAGCTACTCTACCTCAAACTGTTCAAATCTCTTTAAATCAAACTTCACATAATGGATAGAGTGCACATAATTTTACACATATAAGCAAATAAATATTGGCTTTATAGCTCAATTCTTTACACACAGAGCCAAACACAACATTCATGAACTCAGAAACAGGAAGAATATCCTAAACATAACACTGTGTCCAGCTACCTTGAAGACCAGAGGATGCACAGATGTAGTTCAGCCACTTTCGGTCAACTCAGAAAAGGAACAAGCCTAAGAACATATAAATTGTATTTAGACTAGTCAGTCTTCTTCTAGGCAATTAGCAGGTGTTTCTGTCTATCTGAATACTTACATGCCCTCTATTAACACACTCTCTGAGCACTTCACAAATTTTAATGAGCTTGTCTAATGCAGATGTAGAACCTACACTGCATCTCATCAGTGCAAGATAAGCAAGATGTGGCTAAGAATGGTCCTTGATGGGACATCAATGTTGAAGGGCTAGTACTCAATAAAGGGCACAGAAGTTGAAAATTCTTGATCACTCCTGGTTATTCAAGCTCCCTATGATTTTTGTCATAGAATTAGAATGATAGTAAAGGGGAAAGAGACCAGAGTTTTATTATAAGTAAACTCTTCATGAGATTAAGTTAGCATGCAGCTCACCATGAACTTGAAAGTTCACTGGCACTAAGAACACAGTTCTGTCTCTGCTATTGCAGTTGTACAGAAGAAGCGTTATCTACATGACATGCTTATCTTGTGCTGCATCAGATAAAAGCAGGCATAATTTTCTGCCTCCAAAGGGTCTCTAATTAGCAATTGGAGGAAGGCAAACAGATTGAGAATATAGCTGGAAAGGGTGAACTCATGTTATTTGAAAAAAAAATTCTTCAGAATGCAACTAAGGAACCATTAACAACAAAAGAATCTGAAAAAGTGATTACTAAAAGGACACACAGAAGTTTGTTTCCTACACCTGCAATGGGTAGGATACCCAAAGATACTATTGTCAAAATCCATTACTATCAGCTGGAGAACCCCCTCATTTGGGATAAGAAGATATTTTTTTCACTAGTCTACTACTCTTAACAGTGACATTTGAGCAGAAAAAAGAGCTGAATAAAAATCATGTGGCATTATTTAGCAAAAGGTGAGGCCTCCCTTTAAATCTCAATTTGCTTTTGACAGCTTTACCTTTTAGTTTTTACCCGTTACCTTTTACCTATTACATAAAATTAGGAGGTTCTCACAAATGGCAAAAGAAAATGGCTATTCCACAAGAAAGAAATGACAATAAAGATATGTTCTGAGGTTTGTTCCTTTTTCATAATTCCACTTTAAAGCAATCAACAAAGGAAAAAGGAAAAAAGCAAATGTCTTGAATCACTGTAAGCCTGCAATACTGCAAACCCAGAATGAAGATACAGTTCCATCAATCTTTTGCCTAGAGATGCACTGTGAAGGGTCAGGAAACAGAAGGAGAGAGAACTCATCTGAGCAACTATTTGAAACAAGCTGCCAGGGTTTCTATGCTGCCCACAGTTAACATCATGCGAGTTCTCAACTCAGTCATTTTAGGTAAGTCCCTGAAGATGCATTTTTATGTAAAGATTCCTTATGTTGAAGACTGCAAATAAAAATTTAGATGAAACATATATCAGGTGAAGGGATGTTATGAATTAGGTTTAGGTTCATGTTACATTGGGTCTCTGAAACTCAGGAATTTTATGGGAAAAGTTTCACTGTAACCACATAGGTATTTTACCTGGTTGATATGTTGTATACTTTTGAGGTACTTCCCTAAAAAGTCATCAGACGTTGTCATCAGACAATGACAAGTTATAAAATATAAAAGAGGGATACAACTGTAGTAGTACTCACCAAAAAGGAGGGGGCCAAATGGACCTTGATAAATAACAAAGAACATGACAATAGTATCTATACTTTCAGATGGTGAAAGTCCTTTCTGTAGGATGGTGAAAAATAAAAGCTAGTGAAAAAAATCCATAATGAGCATGTTTCAGAATATTGCTTGGGAAAACAGACTGGAAACTGGAAAAAAAAAAAAAAAAGCAGACATGGACATAGTGACTAAAATTACTAAGAATAAAAGTATTAAAGCCTGTGAGAAAAAGTTATATTAAGAAATGACACAAATACAAAAAGCGAGTTCTTTGCAGTCTGGGTAATTGCTAATTTTTCGACAATGGTACAGCAGTAACATGGTTTTTACCAGAGCACTCTTTTTGAAAGATATAGGATTATATTTTATTACAGCATATATCAAGATATACCTCTGCAAGCAAGAATAGTGACCATGAATAACCTCATTAAATTAATCTGCATTAACGTAAAAGACCTTAACAGTATAATAAAAGGAGGAAAAAATAGAAAAATCTTGCAAAGTTCCTAGTAGACATCAGGAGAAACAGTTCGGAGATGCAAGAACCATTATTCAGAGAAAATTAGTTTAATCAGGCTTCTTTCTTCTTATACACTTCTGAAAATAAAGATGGTGTAACACTAGACAAACACAACTTACTTATCAAAAAAGAAAAAAAAAAAAAAGAATAGGAAATAAGAGTCCTAGTTTGACCTCATGCCTTACTATAGGATCAGACAAGCCAGTACAAGCACTTTTACAACACTTTCACGTGTATCAAAGTCTGGCTCCAGAGCGTTCACATTCTGCTTGTAAAGCAGAATCCTGCAGCATCTGGTGCAGCTGTTGTTCTCCAGATGTCTCTAGGCAGACTTGGGTGGGATTCATCTGCCTGACTGGTGTTTAGCAGTTAGATAATCTAAATTTTGAGCATAGTCATTAAAGCCTAACTTATCACTTTAATCCTTTTTTATTACCAATCGGAAGGAAGAAGAGTCTCCAGGGGGCTATTTATCTCATCTTGGAGTAGTTATGTAACACAGGCCATGAGAGTACCTTAGTTGTAGATTACTAATTTACTTGTATATATTTAGGGCAGATGAATCCCAACAATCATTGCAACTGGTGAAATGTGACCATTTTCAGGATAACAATGCTTTAAAGGCATCTTAGAGAACATTATTCTGTTTGACAGAACTTAACCTTTTTTATGGTTTCTCTGCTTTCAGGCTTTTAGTAACTTTATGATAAATTATTTCTTAAATAAACCACAGGCTAGATTAATACAGACTCCTTCTCCTGCTCTTTCTGCATTACAAAATAAATATTCCTGGCCTTCTTTTTAGCCTTTTTAGGCTTCTTCAATAAATATTCATTCAATAAATAGGACCTGCTGGTCCTGTTTCCAGTAAGTACATAATTCTTTTTCTTCTTGTGAACTTGAAAGAACTTTGACTTCTTCTTCATTTTACCTAAAAGAAATTATCTGCGTTTATTTCCTTATTGGTTCAAGCTGCCCAATGTGTAATTTGCTGGGGATGCTCTGTAAACTACCATTCCCAGAATGCTTTCCTGGTGCCATGCCACATTATCAGTCCAAGTGAACTTGAAACAACTTTTGGATGTGTAAACTGGATAACTCTATTTCCTGCCATCCAATTTGCACTTGCAAATGTCAGTTTGCCTGTAGAAATGCAGATTTTTACACATGTAATACTTGCATCTACACATGTTTTGAAAATTTGCCTCTAGGCAGACAATCACATTAACCCAGAGCAAATTGTTCCTTTTCTTAAAAGCAAAAAAGTTACCAAGCCTTCAGATGAAAGGGACACTTCAGCTAAAGGTCAGGAAATCCAGCAGTAATTTGGCTTTAACTAGTGTTTTAGATCTCAACCTTAAATTCTAATTAAAGTTTGAGGTAGAAGTATGAAATGCTAATGAGGAAGCTGTAGGCTATACTTTTCAGTGTTACATCATGTCCTCTGTTATTTCTAAAAGCAGAATATAATTTTTGTATACTTAGCATAATTTAAGGGCTTGTTTTTCTCACAGAGAGGAACATGGAACTTATATGAATAACGTCTGACTAAGTATACAGAAAGAACAAATCAGTATATTCTCTTATTTAATTATATTTTTCCTGCATTTTAATTTTTAAACCAGTTTTTGGAAATTCCAGAGACTGACTTTTATTTTTATTCTTCTTTTCTGAAGGCAGAGAAAGCTGATCTCAGTGTCCTGGTGAGTTTCTTCTGTTTCAAGCCCTTCATGCTGGCTAGCAACAAAACCAAACAAACAAACTAATAAATACATACAAAAATAAACAAATAAATAATATGTTTGCCATTAAAACTTGGCTCTATCCTAAGAAAACTAATCACAAAACTGTTAGCTGGCATTTCAGCATTTGCATACACACTGACCAAACCAGACTAATGCTGGCCACTTTGTCCAAGGCTCATGCAGATCGTTACATATTCATTCTATGGGCTTTTGGTTTTGCGTCTTTTGTTAAGACACCTGTTGACTTGATAGAAATGCAGTCTACATTCTCCAACTCATCCATCCCTGAAATGCATTATGTAACCTATTGACAGAGAAGTTGCATCATTTATTATTTCTGTGTAGAGATCTTTGCTCTACTTTTGCCACCAGCCTTTGCCATACAGCTAAATTTGCTTTCTTAGTGCTTTCCAAATAATCAAGGGCAAATACCATGCATTCAAATTCCCAGTTGCTGAAGCAGTTTTTAAATAATGCCTAAATGATTTGTAACTTCTTGCACTCATGCATCATATCAAGAAAGCCATATTTTGCCATACTCCCTTTCAATATCCTAAATACATTTGGATAGTTTCCTTCCTGGAAACTGAAAGACTAGATGACTTGACCATGTAATTACCTCAGTACAGATACAACTGTTGATTTCATTCTGTCTCAGAAGCAAGATGGGATTTATTGAGCCATAAAATCCTCTATTTTGAATTACTGTAACCTTGAAGAATTTCATATTGTTCCAACCAAAAAGGCATTATTTTCTGATTAGGGTTTAATTGTTTGACTTCCCCCAGGCGTACCTGGGCAAGGAATATGGGAATATGTCTTCTTAATATTCTATCATGTCTTTGATTCACTGAAATTAGCACATAATTCTCTACAAATTCAAAATACAAAATCCCAGTTTATGCTGCCAGTGCTAGGCATTTGTTCCTTGTGATTTGACCAGTCATGGCTGCGTGCTCCCCACCACTTCCCCCTCTCCTGCTTAAGGCGTAAACACCACTGTCGGTCATGATGGCTGCACCCTGTTAATCAAGTCTGGGAGTAGGATTGGATCCAGCAGCACTTTGACTCCTCTCTTAGAAGGAGTTCAGAGAGCAAGGAGATCTTTTCTGAACCTCATGACTGAATGAAAAACTGTCTCCCTGACAGTTTTGTCTGACCGTGTCCTCTATGCAGTAAATAACCAAGTGTACAGTACCATCAAATCTTGTTAAATTACTGTTACATTTACTAGCAAACTTTGTGTCGTGGTTTTGACCGAATTGACCAACTAGAACAACAGATGGCCCCTCCCTCCCCCACTAAGGAAAAGAGAGGAGAGGAAGGGGGGGGGGGGGAAATTACTGAACAGAAAATTAGTTCTGTTTTACCTCAAACCAGGACACTTCGTTAAATTATTATTTTATACCAATAAATATATTGCTACTTCTCTCCTACGACTGAACTGCATCACTGCATCAGGCCAGCAGAACTTAAAGAGGGATTCAGATGACTAGCCAAAAAAAAAATCTTGAGTCATATGTCTAAACTTGCAGGGCTATTTGAGATGCCCTAGGCTTTCCCAGCTAGCATCATACTATGCACCAGAAAAGCACAGGTCTTCAGTAATCCTATCTGCTAGTCCTAGGGGATGTCTTAGATACCATGTACTACTCATCTGATTTTACCAACTAAATCAAGCTGTAGTAACATGACCTTAAACATCTTCTTGCATTTGAACATTGGCGTGTATTCATTAAATTTATGTGTCTCCATGTAAAGCTGACTCCCAGAATTTTCACCAGATCAGTGTCTAATTACTGCACTAATACAGTGGAGCCAAATCCCAAATGCCTACAACCTTTTTGTATACCACATATACTTTACCAGTGATTCTTCTAACATGCTTATAATATTTTTAATGCTTAAATAAGCAATACAAAAAGCAAGAAACTTACTGTCTGTCTTTGGATCCTGATACTTTTCTTTTTTTTTATAATTATGGGAATTTTTTCCTAAGGCTATGTTTGCACAAGGTATGGAGCAGAGAGCATGGAGTCTGTACCTGTTTGAAACTGGTATGTTCACATTACCACAGTGCTGCATCCATCCTAAAGACAAAGTCATCTAAACTGCTTCCAAGGCCCAAATTAACATGATGCTACATGGATGTAGTAATTTGATGCAGTGAAAGCTTTGGGGAATGCATTGACACTATAACTCATCTTGGATTTGCAGCTAGTGTAGTGCCCTTTACACAATATAAGTAACAAAACTGAGGAGGGGAAGGTAGATATTTTCTGAGATGCTACTGACACTCATGTCAACAACAGCAAAATGTACAGGTTTTTGAAAATATACAGTGAAAGATTTTCAGTGCATTCTGATGTACAAAAGCCAGATGTGGTAATGAAACAAAGCTTCTCCAGGTGAAAATCAGCAGAATTTAGAGTCACCACTATGGTCCTCCATGTGCTTTGCACTTCAATAAGGTAGGCCAGAAATTATTTAAATATTTTTAAAAGAACCAAGATCATTTCTATGCACATTTGAAACATAATGTTAAAATTGTCTGCTAGCACTACCAAATGGCATTGACATATTTAAATTAATCTAGCAGAGAGCCACCATAATGGTTAAGAAACACAAAAAATACAAGAAGGGTCAAAGAGAATTGGGTTTCACGCACACAATCATACAGAATCAAGGCTTGTTCAACCTTTGGAAGGCAAAGGGGAAATTCTGTTGTCTACAACTACACAGTAGGAGGGTGTGCATAAGGTAGAGCCAGATTCTTCTCAGAGTAGATAGAACAGAATCATAGAATAATTTATGTTGGAAAAGACCTTTAAGATCATGAAAGCCAACTGTTAACCTAACACTACAAAGTCCATCACTAAATCATGTCCCTAAGTACCCCATCTACATGTCTTTTAAATACCTCCAAGGATAGTGACTCAACCACTTTTCTGGGCAGCCTGTTCCAATGCTTGCCAACCCTTTCTATGACAAAATTTTTCCTAATATCCAATCTAAACCTCCCCTGGCACAATTTGAGGCCGTTTCCTCGTCTTATCACTTGTCACTCGGGTGAAGAGACTGACAACCATCTCACTACATCCTCCTTTCAGGTAGTTCTAGGGAGTGATAAGGTCTCTCCTCAACCTCCTTTCCTCCAGACTAAACAACCTCAGTTCCCTGAGCTGCTCCTCATAAGGATTGTTCTCTAGACTCTTCACCAGCTTCCTTGCCCTTCTCTGGACACACTCCAGTACCTCAATGTCTTTCTTGTAGTGAAGGGCCCCAAACTGAACATAGTATTCCAGGTGTGGTCTCACTTGTGCTGAGTATGGGGGGATAATCACTTCCCTAATCCTGCGGATTAGGGACCAACAGGCCCAGATCCTTTTCTGCCAGGCAGTTTTCCAGCCACTCTCCCCCAAGCCTGTAGTGCTGCATGGGGTTGTTGTGATTCAAGTGCAGAATCTGTGACTTAGTCTTGGATTGGATAGGTTTAATAACAATGGATGTAAACTGCAGCATGAGAAATTCTGACTTAATATGAAGAATAATGGTTTTACTGGGAGAGCAGACAAATATTTTCATAGGTTGCCCAGAGAGATTGTGATATGTGATCCATGGAGAGATTCAAAAGTCTGGCCAAGTTCCTTAATAACCTCTTCTAACTGGACATATTTTAACTAAATTATGTCTATAGATCCTTTCAAACCTATACTGTTATATGATTTTATAAAATTTGTGGCTTAATTCATAGTACAGTAGGAAGCACTCCCAGGCTTAAATTTGGCTGTTGTAGTCTATTGCAGGACGGATGAGAACTGCTAGGAAATGAGGATAACACCAGCATCACAGTGAAACATTGAAAACTGAGAAAAGTAACTGATTTTAAAAAAGTACTGAACAACTCTCTGAGTATAATCCCTAAATTGTGTCTCTAATATTCACTGCTCCCAGAAATACTTCTTACAAATGTAGTACATATCAATTTCTAGCAGGTAAAAATTAAAAAAGCACTTTTGATTGTATGATACTAATACATTTTACAAAGAAAAGACTGATTCTTGATTTGAAAATGTATTTGAAACACAGCAGTATATTTTTTCCATTGTAAAATGAAGTGTTTGGCTTTGGGTTATTTTGTTGTTTTTATTTGTTCTTCACCCCTCTCCCCACGTTGCTACACTACCACTTTGACACCTGAAGGAACAATAAAGAAGTTTTATTTAGAAGTGTCTTTAGGGTTCAACACATACTCGATGCTATTAACTTTCTTTGAACTTTGGTACGTACAACCCTGATCTGCATCTTTTTGTTTTGTTTAAATGTAAGGAGAAGAGATTTCCAAAGAGGCAACTTCAAAAAAACAAGTAACAACCTGTCCCTCCCCCACCCCCCTTTCTTTCTTTTTTTTTTTTTTTTTTTTTTTTAATGGCTGAACAAGTTCTCAAATCCCTTTGTGGAAAAATTAAACACAAAAAAGCCAGGAAGGTGCATCTTGG
This sequence comes from Calidris pugnax, assembly GCF_001431845.1. NCBI lineage: Eukaryota > Metazoa > Chordata > Aves > Charadriiformes > Scolopacidae > Calidris > Calidris pugnax. Next base: position 9,765,019 of record NW_015094510.1, on the reverse strand, counting down.
AGGAAACTGGTGCTTTCATTACTTTGTGGAAAGTTTGTAGGTACTTACTACATTTTTTTCAACAAAGCTAACACAACAAAAAAAATGGCCTGCTGGTTTTTAGCCCTGAAGATCACAGAAGTTGAGAATGCTTGCTTCCATGGAAGAACTGATATTCACTTCCTGTATTTATTTCCTCCTTTAACAGTGATTAGTACTGCTTTAAAGTTTTGTGATACCTGAAACAATAAAAAAAGGAAAAAAATGGTTTTGAAACAGAGGCAAAAAAAGTCCTCCTTACAGGAGGCAATAGTTGCTGTCATAATTGCTTTTATTTTTCTGCCCTTACTCAGTTTATGTCCCATAGTAGTTGCAGGTCTAGTAGCGAATAGCTCCTAAAAGTTCAAGCTAAGACTTGTAAAAACATCAAGTTTATTCCCCACTTATGCAAAACACACATTGCTTCTTAGAGGAGCACAAGAGCAACTTCAGTAACTTCAGAGATGGGGAAGTTTTGCACAAAGTTAAATCTTTACAGTCTCGTGTCCTAATCCTTTGTTTTAAATCTGAAATGCAACCTGGTAGATGTACTAATTGATGAGAGAGAAGAGTAATTCCACCCTTTTTTTTTTTTTTCCCATCTCCATTATAGCAATTAGCACCTAGACAAATAGCTCCCAGTGAATTCTCGCCAAGACTGGATGTTGAAATTTCTCCATTGTAAATAAACTGTTTCATTTTATCCCTTAAAATCACAGAGAAAGAGGACATCCACTTGCCTCCAGGTAAGATCAGCTGCATCTAACCCATTTGTCACCAGTGTTTGTCTCATTCATTCTTAAAAACATCCAGACATTCCACCCTTCCATGGATAATATTTTCCCATATTTACACATCTGTATTTTTATATATTTTTTTAAATAAAATCTTAACTAAATATTTCAGATGCAGTTTAAACCCTCCACAGTGGAGATAGAGAACAAGAAAGTATAATCTTCTTTGTGCAAGACTTTGTCTTATTGAGTATCTTTTCTGTCTCTTTGTTCTCCCCTAGACTGCCTTAGAATGAACAGAACATTAGTAAAACTGAGGAAGTTGATAGTATAGAAGATTTTGAATATGCCCCTGGACAAGTCATTATTATTTTTTCACTATTTTGTCAGTAAGGAAACTCAAGGGGTGTTGGGCACAAAATAACTTTATTTTTTAATGGAAGAGTTGAAATGTAAGGTATAGCTTTTACAGGGACACTAAAACATTATTCTTATTTTATTTTTACTCCCTTACTTTGAAATGTCCATGTCTTCTCAACTGCTATTACTCCCTTTTATTTTCCCCTCCATTTGGGTTTACTGCTCAGCAGCATCCCTTTCCCCAGTCTGTTTCTTTGACCTGTCCTCAGTCACTGTTAGCGTATCGTTTGCTAAACATAGGGCCTCTTTCCTTGTCAATTTTTCATTTTCCTTTCAGCTTCTTTATCTAACAATTCCTATTCCTTTAAATTCTCCTGCGGGTAGTTTGGGTGGTTTGGGGTCCCCCCCCAGCACGTCTTTTCTGTATCTTTTCTTCTCACACACATACACACACTCCCTTGAAGGCTTAAGCTAAACAGAAGAGATCCTGGCTGTAAGAGCACGTGGAATATAAAAGCATCTGGTTCATTAATGTCATCAGATGAAGAAGCTTTTCAGGTCAAAGGGAATAATAACAAAGAAAGTGATAAACAAAACACAGAGAGACACAAACCTGATAAGCAAACAAATAAGGGAGACAATAAAGGATAGCAGAACTCTTCAAGCACTAAATGATGGGTCATTAAGAAAGTATGGGTACAACTTTGAAGAGGGACAACCTGGCCTTTGTAACTGATAAGAGGAGGGAAACAAGATGAATGTGGTCATCATGGATATTTTGTGGGGATCTGGGAGACTATGCAAAGCCATTAAGAAATGCATAGGGGAAGGGTCATAGGTGAGGAAAAGGGAAGTATCAGGGAAGGAAAAGGGGGGGAATAGGAGGAAGGATGACAGGTTTGATAGTCAGTAAATAGTGACTGGGCAGTACTTTTTTCTGCCTGAGCCCTGTGCCTGATCAATGTAGTTTATTCTGTCTTCTTCCCAAGTCCTTTCTTCACCATTTGCTGTGTGATTTCACTGTCTATCCCATGCATGACTGCTGCAAGGTCTAGGTGCTAGAATATGAAGAAGGAGCTGTGGGTGACAGGGCTCACAGATCTGTACGCCAGTGACTGGAGGGACCAGAGCATGTTTCACCATCCAAGAGTTATAAGGGTCAGTAGCTGTGTAGGGGTCTCAATATGTTCATATTTTGCCCTAATGAATTTAAGTTGATGAGTATGGAGTTTAGGAAACAATTCTTCACAGAGAGAGTGGTCGGGCATTGGAATAGGCTGCCCAGGGAGGTGGTTGAGTCACCATCCCTGGCTGTGTTTAAGAACCGTTTAGATGTGGTGTTGGGGGATATGGTGTAGGGGAGTACTTTAGAGTAGGGTGGATGGCTGGACTCGATGATCCCGAGGGTCTCTTCCAGCCTAGATAATTCTGTGTGATTCTGTGTATATGTAATTCACTAGGAAATTTCAAACTGGACCAGCCAGTGAGAAGGAGGAAATCCTGCATCTGGAAAGGTTAAAAATCTTTATAAGGAAATGCAGGTCCTTCATATGAGGGCAGGGATATCAGGCGGGCAGAGAGCCTGCGCTGGTATTCAGGGGGACCTGCGCCTGTGGGACAACTGTGTGAGTGCTTCGTGTGTGCAGTGAGCACTCAGCTGAACCAGCTGGTGAATGAGGGACTCGTGGGGCGGGTAAGGGAGGGCAGAGGGGCCATGACAATGCTCAAGGGTTCCATGAATGTGCTTGTCAACCTGGGGAGTGTGGTGTGTGTGCTGCCCTAGTGGCCTTCTGCCTCTGCTAGCCATGAGGAGGAGGGGACGTGGCTGTCTATAATTTTATATGAGTTTTATGTTTGTTTAATATATATGTGTCCCAGCAGTGCTATATGTGGATGCTGTTGAAGGCTTCACAAAGGCCTTAGGAAAGCACCTGAAGACTTAGTGTCTGGATCTATGTTCCTTGATCCCTCAAGTTTAGAAATAGCAGAAGCCAGGAAAGCTTGTGACTCCAAAAACACCTGTTATAGCAGAGCTTTCTCAACAAACTTTGAACCTTCCAGCCTGAGCGTCTGGACCATTAAAACAGTTTAGAGGGAATAAGGAGAAAAAAAAAAACAAAAAAAAAAGGGCAAAAAAAAGGACTAACTTCAGTTTGTGGTGAAAGGCACCTGTAGATATTCTGCAATTATTGTCAACAGTGACAATGCTTTCCACCACATAAGGACTAAGGTGATTGTTTCAGTGATTTCTGTTTTGCAATAAATCTGAAATTATTTTCCTTGTCAGCATGCTGGCAGAAACAGCATGGTGATACAGAAACAGTGACAAAACAAATTGGCAACAGACACTTCAGGTACCTGTGCAGATATGAAATATTTGGTATCCAGCAAATAAATCTATTAGTTCTTTGTAACAACAACAACTGACAGTAACACTAAAAAATTCAGACTTCTTGAATAGATGGGCACAACTTTCTGAAGGATCTGCAAAAAGGGCCTGGGGCTGGACATGGCAGCAAATATGTATAATGAATATGGGATTCAGGATTATTTATTCCATTACATGGAGCCTTCAGGTCAATTTGCAAACAAACTTAGGCACCAGAGTTGTTGCAGGAATATTTCTGATATGTTCAACAATACAAGACTTGAGTAGGGCTAGATATATCTTACAGTTTTTTGCGGAACTTTGTCTATTAGGACACACGAATAGATGTGACCCTGATTAGTGTGGCAGTGCTAATAGTAGCCCACGGTATGCATCAATGCATTGACATAACTTATTTTGTTTAGAAAGTCCTCAACTATCTGATACAGTTGAGTAAGGACATTTTCTAATTACCGAGCAGACAGAAATCTCAAAAATATCAACAGATTTATTGAGAATTTCTTTGTATCAACACACACTGGATACAGACCAAGAAACATTTAGAAGGAAAGGATATATTAACGTAAGTGAGATTTTCCTCTACTTTTTTAATGGAAAGATAGCAGCTAGCAAGAGATGAACACAAGTAATATAGTTTAAGTCTATTTTGTTGGGGCACAGTGATCCAGCACACTTACAATGCAATTAACTGAAAATCTGGAACTGACTGCCTTAAAAACTTCTTAGTAGTGTTTTATCCAATATATTTGTGCCTAGTGGTACAGCACTTATCTGGGATCTAACTGTGATCTGTAATTATTTATAATATTCCCTTTAAGGTAGCAATCTAAATTAAAATTACTAGCCAGAAGGTTTTTTAAAAGAGCAACCCTAACCTCCTTAGAAAATCACAGGCATATTGATATAACTAGTTCATCATACATTTTCTAGCACCCTAAGGCATACCAAAGTCTTTTTTCTTTTTTCCTTTTTTTTTTTTTCATTCCGTTTCCCTATAGGATTTTGTTGAGCATTTTTCTACTCTTTCAGGAAAATTTCAGGAATATAGCTCTTTTTACAGTTTCAAATTATAAGCTTCTATATCAATTTTATTTGCTTGTTTATTGATTTCTTACTTTATGTAAAAGCAATGAAATGCGAATTTTGGGAAGCCACAGGTAAATTTTTATATTATGTTGCACACAACATTGACTCATTTATTCCCTTATTAACATGAAGCTTTTCTTTATTATCACTTCTAGGAAGGAGTATGATGAAAATCTGTTGCGAATCTCTAGTCTGGTTTGTCACTCAGCAGGGAAATAAATAAATGTCTCCAATAACTTTATCCAAAGTATTTTCTTCGGTAAACACAATAAAGTACACATGGAGACATGCAAGCAATGAAATACCAGAACATCTGGTGAACTGTAGGTGGGCCAGGAATATGAACTCAAAACAGGTGCAGAGAAGCAGGTTTTCTGATTCTGAAATTGTATTAGATGCTGGTAGGTTTCTATATATGTGAGGCGATGACCTGCACAGTTTCCACGTAGGTTAGAATCAGTCACGTGGCATGTTCAAGAACATATTTCACGAGAGGATAGAGCTGCAAAGAAAATAACCAGTTTTTCAGTTTTTAATTTTAATAATATTTAAATTATGGTGTCAGTAGATGTCCCAATATCCTCATTCTTTCCCTGTCTTGTCCCCATAATATCAGTGTTTTTATAAAAGTTAACTCTTGTGTTGAAAAATTACTGTTTCTTAAGTAAAACTACTGATACTTAAGATGCCCCTACTCTTCCCTTAATAGTATATTTTTTTTAAAATAGTACTCAGTTACAAATATTGAGGGGAAAAAAGGTAACTCTTAGTAAAAAGATGTTTCAAAGCCTCGGTAAATTTTTCAAGATCCCAAAACAGGAGCTAATGATTCCTAATCTCTTTGGCAAATTTGGCCACTGAAATTTACCTGAATCCTTTAGGATTGCAAAACAGGATTTTAAAATATTTCAGGAATAAGGTATTTAATTTTATGTTGTGCATTTTAACCTCATCTGGAACTCCAGGGAGCAAGCTCCTTTCCATGACTCCTTAGATTGTTTTACTTCTACTAGGCACTGTAAGTTGGTCAAGGAGGTTTAAATTTTTTTTTGTATTTCACTTGAATTCTTTTGGATATTATTTGAACTCCTTTTTTGCCATTTACCTTCCATAGCATAGACAATACAAACATCCAGATACAGTTTGGCCAGCTTTTGTACAAAGATAGCCACTGCTATATGTGTTTCTGTCTGTGCTCATCATACTATGTACATTACATTACTCCAAGCAGTTTAGTGAGAAGAAGCACACAGATACACTGCACCATATCCTATGTCTTTTTATGGAGAAGTAGGTTTCAAACTGAAGATTTAAATTTAATCAAAAAACAGACATATGACTTCAAAAGGCAAAAAACCCAAAACAAACCAAACAAAACATATTTACTAAACCTAGTCACTGTTAATTACGTAGGTACCAGTTACATGTGCTAGACCAACCACTATAATGCAAGAAACCTGGCTGTCTATTGTATGATGACTACCTTTTGCTTTCCCACTTTGCTGGAAGAGGCTTTTACCCTGTTGTTCACTTTTTGCTTACCTTATCAAACAGTAAATCTGTAGACCATCATTATACATCCAATTATTCCACTGGTTTCTAATTAGCTCTTCTTCAAATTTCTTAAATTCCACAATTTAGAAAAGAATACTTGCATCTCTGCTATATCCCTCAAGCTGGTTTATTTTCCCCAGAAAGGACATGAGCAGGCCCTGACTGCCAAAGGAAGCCTGGAGATATTTTTGCATTACCACTTGCTAAGGATTATATGTTTCTCTTGCCTGCCAACAGTCAATATTACAGCCTCATCTGCCTGATGCTAATAGCTCAAGCTATTCCAAATCAGCTGAGTTTACCAACTAACCCATCTTTAAGTTGATGCACCTACAGTAGTTATTAAATAGGCTGCACAGTTGAAGTGGGAGCTATCAGAATGGCTATCTTCACCTTTCCACTATTTGTAGACCATAAACTGAGCATAATTTGACCTATTTTCAAATAACTGTACACATATCCACTATGCACACAAAGCTTGCAGACCAGCTTTATTATGTAGCACACTTGAAAAATGATGAACACCAAAACAATCATCAGCAAAATCACTGAACAGTGATCTTATCAGCATATTCACCCTGAAAGTATATTCCAGCCTTAGCATCCCACTAAGAGCAATGAAAACAGGCCAATAATTATTATTTATGGCAGTCATGAGCCAAAATGCATATTATTTTAAGTTGCACATTAGCATTTAAATTAAACTAGTTCACTTCTTAAAATACACTTATGGGCCCAAACTTGAATCAGAGGTACAGCTGTTAAACGTGCTTTTGGGTTTCCAAGGGAGCAGAGAATCCCTGTCAGTACACCCCACAAACACTAAGGGAAAAGTAAAAGTTCACGCTTCATGATGATGGCATTTTTCCTTTGCCCGCTAAGCAACTGCTATTTCCATTCCTATTTCAGAATCATTTTGAAGATGTTAATATCTGACCATTCTACAGTATTTCTTTCCCTTCTTTCAAGATACATGACAGCCTGTGTCATCCTGGCCACACTGTGCCTATGTAGTCTCCTACGAATGAGACTCATACCCCAGCCAGTGTGACTGCTCCCTCCTGGAAGGCAGTGTGAGGGTACGCAAGTTACCCCAGGCATCTACACACCATAGTACAAAGACCTCTGGGGGCAAGTTTTCCTTGCAGAGAAGTGACATTGCATATTCTGCATCCAACATTTGCAGCAATTCCAGGCTGCACTGAACCATACGGTGCAGAAACACAAACTGATTAATGCTTTATTCAGTTGTTTGCCAGTTAGCTGTGGAAGAAACACTCTCCTTCATCTTTGTTTTCCTCTCACAAACCATATTAGTTTTCCAGTCTCTTGCACCTCCTGGAGGAGTCTATCTATCCATTCACTAAGTAAGGAGCCTAAGAAAAAGTTAAGTCCATATTGTCATAGAGAATACTTGTTTGGGGTTCTAATTCTCACCTAATTTAGATAGAATCTATCCAAAATAGACCCAGGGTTTTAAATAGAGTTACTTCTTATTTAAACTTGTGCAACTCACAGATACATCAGGAACCTCAAAATTATTCTTTCCTTAAATGAACAGGTATTGTGTTTTTTTTCTTTAATGACCTGCAGGGTTGTTTTCTTCCATTAGTAACTGTTGTAGCTGCTGATGGTCCTACTTAAGATTCCTGATGGCAGCACTTCACCTTGCAAGTCACTGACACCACATTTCTCTCAGAGTGACACGAGGTCCTAACTCTAAGGATACAAATCAAGGTGAGAAACCTACTGTTTGCTATAATTGCAGAACTTCTGAGCATTATGCACACCTCTGCCAGGAATTAATTTCATTGTTGTCTCTAAAAAGCTCATTATCTAATGGCTTAAAGAACGCAAAGTTGTTCAGAGCTGTTCATTTCTAACATAAATCACTTTACTCATGAGCCTGACTCTAGTCCATTACACAAGTTTTACCTGTGATTGGACTTCGGGTATACTACTTTTTGGCTGAAAAGACAGTTTCCTTCCTCCCTCCCTCCATCCCTCCCTTCTTTCCTTACTTCCTCATCTTTGAGCTTAATCATTGAGGAAGATAAACTCTTTCTGGTAACTCATCTGAACATTTTCCTACAAAATGCTCATTGCACAAGAGTGTAAAGCCTCTGTAAGGAGACACTTGAAATTACTCCATCGAGACATGCAAGGAAATGAGAGTTAGATAACAGACATTGTAGGAGAGAAGCTGTAAAAGAAACAGTGTTAGTATCATGGAATTTATCTTGAACATCAGACGTAATAGCAAAGTATGCAGATATTTTCTAGAAGCCACCTGGAAATATTTTTTAATCTAAAGTATCAATTGCTGGAGAAAACACTTGAAAAATTTAGTCCTCCAAAAGACAGGAATTGTTCTTATAAAATTGCTCTCAATTAGAATAATAGAATCAAAATTCCAAATAAAACAGGTTTAAAATTAAGTTAAATTAGGGTTTTTTTCTGTCAAAAATTTAGATACCAAGAGAACAATGCTCATAAATTATTCATTAAGTAAATCAAATATATATATTTTAGATACAGATAATATTATTTATTTATCAAGTGGATATAATATATACACATATCTAAATATTGTAAAGATAATTCTAAAAAGAGTTGTAAACTTCCCATGAATACTCCCCAAACAATAATAATTTTATTCCACTGTAATTTTAAGTAAACTCTGATGTCTTTTATGGCTCCCAGGTATCAAAACATATGAACACCCTACAGTGTTTAATGATTTTAATTTCAAAATACTGACACAGGAAGAAAATGCTATTCTTCCATTACAGAGTGAGAAAAGAAAGACTAGGGCATGGCTTTGTCCCAGCCACACTGGAAATCTGTGAAGCAGCCCTCCATCCTTTATAGTGACTAATCACCGGACTGCACTTTGTCTCCATCTCTTTGCTTAATGATCGCATCTCTCTTAGAGCTGGGCTCTCTCTGAGGTAAGGCTGGACCCCAGAATGTATTGTCATTGCCAGCCTGCTCAGGAGATAACCATGGCTGAGACAGCAGGCTGAGTGCTGCTGAAGACCGATCTGCACCGATAGGCACACGAGGAAACACTTCCGTCTAAACTGCAGCAGGGTTTAGCCCACAGTACTAATTTCTCACTTCCAGGAGAATGAAAAGGCCAGTAAATCTTTCAGTGAAACTGGAAATAGCGCAGCTCTGTTCTACATAAATGTGTGAAGTAGAAGTTCAAAGGTTATCCCCAAATCACAGCCTTATATAAAATCAGCCTGCCACCATGTCAGCATCATATGGTAACACTTTAAACACTTTATTTAAGCATTTCATTTAGGAAACAATTACTGTATGTTTTTGTCTAATATAATTAATAGGTCAAGCAGCACTTATTAAGTCTTTAGGCATTAATTAACATTTAAAAATTATCACATATGACACATTAATTAGATATCAATCACTTATTAGAACTACTGACATTTAATAAGCATTTTAATTTATACCAAACTATCCTGCTGTACATATCTTTCCAAACTACAAGTAGCTGCAAATAGTTCTTCAGGAGTTCAACTTGTTAACTCCTATTTTGTCTTTGTAATTAGCATGTACATAAAAACCTGATTTATACCTTATATACTTTAGTCATAAAAATACATCTACATCTTTTCAGGTTATTAATAAATGACAAAATTTTGAATAAAATACACAGCATGCATATTAACACAATTTTAAAAGCCTTACAGAAATTAATAGTATCTTTTTTCTCTTTCGGTGTCAGATTTGAATTCAAATCGTCCTCTGGTTCTACTGTCCTGTCCTGAGGGAAGAAATAAAAATGTCCAAGTGTTAATTGCTGAACTCTGTCACCCTTGACTATGTGTTCTGGTATCTTCTTTGATACTTCCCTTGCATAGCTATGTCCTGTTGTCAAGATCTTGCCATTAGACACTTCACAGGCATGATCTCTCTCTTGACCTAATTGCACTTATTATCAATTTTTATAATACTAACTAGGTACTTAGGATGACATATAAAAACCCTACAGGGTGCCCCAAATTTACAGGACTAATGTCCATGTTGGCAGCTTGACAAGAACCAGAGAGCTATGTTTCTTTTGCACATCCTTTTGCATATTTTTTCCAACTAATATGTGCACTAACCCATAAGATTGTCATGTATTTGCAAGCTTGCTGAACAAATAGAAATCACCTGTTTATTCATTAGATGTTTCTTGTCTAATGTACACTTATGTGATAAAATACGGTAGAATTTTAGATTGTGGAGACCTCATGGAGACTTTTCCAGCTTTCTCTGTACATGTGCTTGATACCGTATTGGTTATCTGGAAGGGGAAGGCAATATGGAAGTAGTCTGCAGCAGGGGGACATGGGGGGCTTCAAACACACACTTGGGTGAGTTGGTAACATCCTTGTTTATCTGGCTGCCTCTGTCCTGCTCACTGAATGGCAACATCTGGTAGCGGGACATACTCTATAATGCATTCCACGTCAAGCTACAGCCAGAGCCACAGAAGAATGTGGGAGTGTGAGTCAACCAGATGCATTTCACTTGCAGTGCATGAAACTTGACAGATCTGTAGCACACCTGTGATGACTTCATTGGGCTAGCACACATAACAACAGGTAGTGAAAGCAAACTCTCCAGATGTTCTGGGAATATACATGCAAGTACCCATACTGTCTTGTTTCATTACAGCTTTTACCTGGATTAAGATACTAAACGTAGCATAGCGTGCTACATTTTTGCTTTTTCCTCGCAGTTTTGCCCAAGCCTAAAGGTAATTACTGGCTTCATGTGAGTACTACACAGTTGCTTTGGTGAGAGTAATACTCAGACCAATATGAATGAAAACACTATAATTCCTTTTCTTTTTGAAAAGCAGTCAAGTTGAATGCTAGATCACAAGGAGACCTTGCAACATTGAGTCTTACAGCATGTACATTCTTTAGCCATGTCAGATGTGGGGATCTAAAGTAAACTACTTCTCTAGGATCTCTCAGTAGTCCACAGAGAATGGTGGGAATCACCAATGAACAGTTCAGAGCAGAAACAAAACTTATTTCTCAAGTACAATCCATAGCCCTCAGTTAAATACCTTAGCTCTCTATACAATGCACGAGGAGGATTAAACAACAGACAGCATGCTGTGCAAGGTTTATGTAATAGAGAAGGTCAAGACTTAAATCCTGCACTTATGTCAGACCAGGTTTACAACTCAGAAACCTCTCCTGCACTAATGCACTTGTGTCCCTCCTTTCAAAATAACAGGCACCTCTTTCTTGTAAAACACAAAGGTCAGGGGATGGTGTTCCTTGTACCGAAATAGGATTCAGACTGAGGGATTCAAATCCACATAACTATATGTCTGTGAGATGCTGAGGAATCTTTTCATTTTAGCACCGTGCTACTTTGCAGAAACGAATGCAGAACTCATTGGGCTAGAGAGAAAAGTGGAATCCCTGTGACTGCAGTCGTCTGCTGAAGGAGAGGACACCTACCTCTTGACCCCATCTCCAAGGACTGCTACACTGCCTTATAAATCAAAAAGTGAATGAAGCCATAAGCAGGCCTAGCAGCCAAGAACAAAAACTGTCTTAAATTTTAACCCCCACTGAAATGTCACTTAGGGTGCTTGGTCTTTTCATTGCTATGTATTTGCTTGGCAGAACTCATTGCCTCTTGACATCAGGAAATCCCTATTTTTTTCTTTTTTAAGCCTACATTTAAGACTGTTCTGTTTTCATTGACTTTTAACTGACATTAGCTAATTATTAACTCTGCAGGATAGATTAAATTTTAATTTTAATGTCACTGTAAAACACCATGAGCTGCCTCAGCATGATAAGATGCTATAAAAGTTTAAACTGTTGTTATAAGTTAGCACCTGTTCAAAACGTTAAAAATCTACACATTTAAATCAATCACACTGCACTGGATGCCCCATCAAGGCTAATGTTGATAAATTACACTCTCAGCTCTAGTTGATACAGAGTCATTATTCTCCAGAATGGTAGTATATTTGGCTTTATTTTGTAGAGTTTTAGTTGGGATTGCAATGTCATTTTTCAAAATCCTAAATACACTCCAATGCATATTTTCCGATCTGCTAAATTGCTCAGAGATTACCCTGACTAAACAGTACCTTTGAGGTTTTGTCTGGTGTATGAGACATAGGCTGGAGATGTACTGTTCCAGAAGTTGTTCCTGGAAGTACTGTGGAATGGCAGAAAGGCCTATGTTCTTACATTTCTTGCCACCTCTGTGCCAAATCAGGATTGGATAAAAAGACATATAGAAAAAACCCTAAACCTACACCTCTGTTTCAGGAGACAATGAATGAATCCACAGGCTGGAGAAAATGAGATTTCTGTCTTACGCATGGTATATAGATAGGGAAAAATCTCTTATTCTGGATTGTCTACCTTATAGAATGTGACTAATGTTTTTCCCATGCCTCTCTTTTCTCTTCACCTGGTAATTTCACTTTGGCAATTACTATTTCTTACTGAAAGCAAGAGGGTTATTTCTGTACCTCCAATAAAGAAAAGCAGCACACTGAGGTTGCATCTTTCAGTAGACTTAGTTCTGCAGTCAGAGAACTGACTTTACTACCTCCTGTTCTTGTGCTCAGAAACCGTTTGCAAATAAACCAAAAGGCATGGACTTCAGCATTTTATTATAACTGAAACAATCTTCAGCAACCCTGAAGCTGAGTGACCTGTTCAGCTCATTCATTATTTTCATTTAGATGAATATAAATTCTTTCTAACACCGCACAAAAAAGCTATGTTTTCTGAGACATGGGACAGCAGACCCTTCAATTTCCCTTTGTAATATGTTCCTGCTGATTCCTACAGTAGGAATTCAGTGAAAGACTCCCCAGAGAGATAAATTTTTAACTTTGTTATTGATAGAGGAAAAAAGTAAAAGAGGATTTAGCTGTCTGCACAAGGCATAGCATGGGCTTACCATGCGTACCTATCTAGGACTGGGCTTCCTGGGTGCAATGTCTATGCACAGGATACTAAGAATCTTTACCCTGACAGTGATTATTGGTATCAGTGTAATTGCTAGATGACACAGAGAAAAGGGACCATCCATAGGTCCTGAGGTTAAGAGGCATGAACTGGCTGGCATCTGTGCTGCTGAAAGCAAGCTTACTCTAGAGCACGCTCCCTGTGCCCACATGCCACAGCTCTTCAACCTGCATCTCTCAGGGATTTGTGTGCTGCTCCTATGAACACAACGTGTAATTACTATTTTTGTGCATTTTCAGTTCAAAATGTTTAAAAAAAACAAAAAAAGCAAAGGCCACAATACATCACTCTGATTCTGAATGCTTTTCAAACATTTTAACATATGTGAATATACATTACATATCATGAGGTGTCTTATGAGTTGCTCATGCGTTATTTTGGAGAGAGTGCGTTGCAATGACCCAGAAGATGTCCAAGAGAATAAACAAGGAGAAAGGAAAATTAAATTCTAGTGTCCAGGCTTTGTTTCTGGGACTTTTATTCACTGAAATAAGACTTTCCTAATCCCTAACAAAAATCTTGGAAGTTAATCTTATAGATGATTTAGACAATGTCTAGGTTAGGGGGGAGGGTGTATGTGTGTGTGCGTGTGTGCATGTGTGTGACGGAAATTCCTTAATTTTGAAACACACTTTTTTCCTAATACAGACAAGTTCTTTGGAGCTTTGAAAAATTTCAATGTGTCTTTCTTTAGAACTGTAATTGTTTGTCTCTCTCTGTTTGGAATTTCTTTAGTAACTTAGTAATGGAAAGCTGAAATGCTATTTGGCAGGTTTTTCCACAGATGTGTGTGGAGAATTTCTGTCCTAGCATTTCTTCACAAAACAATTTTGTGTAAATTGCAAGAGATATCACAACAAAGGGGATTACAGAGACCTGACATACTGTGTCACCTGTCATTTCTGACAAATGTAAATGCAAGAATAAAATCTTAGGTAGGAAATAAGAACATATGAGTCAGGGTTGAGTGAAAGGGCATCAAAGACTCTGGTTCCAGGTTATTTTTCTTTACCTCTGTTGTTTTTCTCCGATTTATCTGCATAGTCTATTTCTTATTCTGAGTTTCCATTGGGTGTAAATTTACCTTCTCTTTTAACGAAACAATACAGACCAGCAGTGGTTGTAAAATATCTGCTAGTATAGAAAATTTATATTAAGTTGTGGAGAGTAGTTTCTGTTAGAGGAAAATATATCCAAAAGCCCAAGAGAGGCAAAGTGGATGCTGCTCCACGTCCCCAGGACTGACTGGTAGTGAGGCTGCAGATGTGTTCTGAGCAGGCACACACACCAGGCACACACAATACACCACGTATATCCATATCCATGTGGCCAGCCATGTAGATCAGAGACAGATACACACACTCAACACCCACACAGACACAGACAGCACCACTGGCCTCGTTCTGCTCCCCCCTCTGGCTGAGCACGATGGAGATCCACCAGTGAGAATATATATACACACACATACAGTGTGGATCTCTCCAGCAGCTGGGCTCAGACACTCAGTCTGTCCAGTAGCTGCCCCTGGATCCCAGTCTCACCAGTTGACGCCATCTGGACATTTGAGCCCCTGAGGCCACTGTCCCACTGCTGTTGCTCACAGTTGGCAAGGACTTCTCTGGTTTCAACAGCTGGTAACCTGTGCTCTTGCCCCTAGACATATAGGGTGGCCCATCCTCAGAGACCCATCCACCCCATTGCTCCTGTCATTTCACCTACCCACCAGACAGCTCAGCTTGATCCTCGCTAAAGATCACACACTCCCTTGCACACCTGCACTCAGTCCTGTTCCTGCATCACAGATATATGGGCCTCTGTGACCCCTAGTTTGACTCCAATTGCTGCACTCGCATCCCCTTACACACTTACCTCTCCCTCCACCATCCCCCATCCAGTAGAGACGTCACCCAGGAAAGACTTAGCAAGGAATCTAGTAAGAAGATAGGACAAACTGTGCTGGTCAGGCTCAGGATATACCCAGACAAGTGTACTGACTAGACAGCTATTTACATGTGATCAGATCTTTTTATCCCCTTAACCCTCTATTTCCCACACTTGTTCCTCCCAAAATCACCTGACTTTCTCCCTTTTGCCCTCTCCCCTGCCCTTTCCTCCACTAAACATACTATAGTAAGTGCTGTGCCATGGTAAATTGCTCTTCTGCATCCCATAAAGTGTCCCACAGCCATAGGCAGCAAGCCCATTAGGCTGAATGGTATTCCAGAGAGCTGTTCCTGATGACTCTTCATGATGGATTCCATGCCTGGACAATGGGGCTGAGGTTCTTCTGGGACAGTCCTGGAAGGGGCCTGGACAGGGTGTTTGTTCCTCTGATTCAGAGAATGAATGGTTAAATGTCTTTAGTGTAGATTTAGTGCAGCTTGACAAAGAACATATCTAGGAGCCCAGCATTCCAAGATAAGGAGCTGGCCTTGTGTTGTAAGCGCAATGTATAAGATAGTAGGAACAGCCTGCATGCTAAGGAGGATCCCGATTGTCTGGGTGAAGTGTCCATCTGGTCGGGACCAGTTCCGAGGTTTGGGGTCCAGACCACTCAGCATTCTAAGCCAAAGGTAAAAGTACACGGTGAAGAAGACTATGAGCCTTGCTCCAGAAGACCCTGGCCCACAACCACCAGATGACAGTACGCATGCAGTGTACTTATGATAATGAGTTCATAGAAATAATTAGAATAGTAATGCCTTTTCTTAGAATTAATTATCATATCCCAGCCCATATTAATGAATATGTATGCTTTTTATCATAAATAGATGCTTTTTTATGACCCGGTGTGCAAGTTAGGAGGAGCAATCCCTCTTGCACCCAGCGCTGTAATAAACATACCTGCTTTATAACTCTCCACAAGTTGTAGAGTCTGTTTCCACCCCTCACCTCAGGAGTCCTTAGTTTGGATTCCTGCTTGCAATTGTGCATCCCAGTGCTCCTCTGATTTCCACAGATGGGCCTTTGATGAGCTGATGGTACCTTGTGAGGCTTGAAGTAGTCCAGCAGGGTATTATTTGGGCTTCCCTTCCTGCTGGTGTCTTTCTGAGCTCCTTTGCGAGTGGGCAGACGAGTTTTATCACACAACCTAACTGTTTCAGCCCCCTTCATTAATGTAGTGCTTGCTGGAGACCTTGCACCCCCAGCTTTCAAAGTTTCATTTGATTTAATCGAGTAGTTTCAGTCTCAGTATTTAATTGGGAATAACTGGTTTACTCTCATTCTCTGAAAAAGAGGTATAAGTGTCTTCTTTAGCTATGAAGAAACCTTTAAAGTGGTGACCAGAATTAAATTAATTTTTATAACTATGCACTCAGAATCCATATAGTTCTTATCTCTTCAGTATCCAAGGATCATGCTGTCTGAGTACTCTTTAATATAATTTTCTTGTCTGAGGTAGAATAATTTATGCCCAAGAACTTCTGCAGAGGTGATAAGAAATGGCTACTCTCATCCTCCAGGAGAGATTCAAATGCAGCAGCTTGCCCTGCGCTTGCCAAATGTATACCTTGAGCTCAGGCGGGCGCTGAATGCATCTCTCATATCTGAGTGGAGGGAATATTCTCCCTTTGAATCTGAAGTACCCAGCAGAAATATTTATCTCCATTCAGACCAAGGAAACATCAGCATCTGTAAAACAATTGACTCTATATTTTCCAAACCTTTGGGCAATAAGTAACTCTCTATGTCTGTACATACCTCTCATCTATCTTTCAGAAAATGTTTCACCTGGTCTACAAGCAGCAGAATTTCACACTCTCATTGGCATCTGGGCTTTTTTGTTAGATAAGTTTGTACTATTCCTTAATGATTACATTTTATGGTAATTGTTTTTTGCTTTGACAAACACAGCCTTGGTCCTCTATGTAGTGTACCCATTATCCTTAGAAAAGCACTCAGACTTTCAGAAGGCAAAAAGCAGACAAGAAATACACTGAGAAATCGATAAAAAAAATAATTTGGCAATATCCATCTAAACAAGTCTTTGGGATGAGTAAAATCTTATATGTTTTCTATTGACATTTGCAGAACAAGCAGTGTAGAAATAAAAAAAACTGAAAATAATTATTTGCTATACAGTAAACTTTGGAAAAACTTTTAGAAAATTATCCATTGAGAATGTAAAAAATTTCTAATGTGTCTTTGTTGCTAGATGAAATCCTTCTCTTATCTAGGTGGTTTGCTGTCTGCTGCTTCTGCAGCAGCACAGAACTAAATACAAATGAACCTGTATTATCAAAGGGCACTAGAAAGTTTAAAATTTATATTTATTGCATAGAGAGTGAAAAACAGTTCTTTAGTAAAATTTTGTGTCTTATCAGGGATAATGTTTTCTTTTTATTTTTTGAAAGACCAAAAATCTTCCAAATAACATTTTATGACTGTATAAAATTGAATTGGAAAAAAGAAATTGTTTCAAGGCTTGTCTCTTCTGGAGTTTATTTAACCTGTTCTTAAATAAAAAAAATTACTAATACAAATAAACAGATCCTCTAATCAGTAGCTGTCTGCTTAATTAGTAAGAAAGAATTTTCCTAGTGGGAATGGCGTCTTACCTTATTTTTTGGGTTCCACAGTGTAGCAGTCTGCATCTGATTTAAGTGATTATGCTCTTACTAAGCCCCAAGTGAGCGAAGTGATAAACCTAGAGTGAACCATCTCACTCTACATTTTAATTCTGCATATGGTCAATATAAACGCAGCCTGTGCTTGGTTCAAATGCCACATGCAGGTATTCAAGATACTATGAGCTATATACCTGTGGGGCTGGTAAATATGACATGGTACTTACAGGGAAGGTGTGACTGTAGACAAAGCACCAAAGGTCTTGTCAAGGTTTTCAAAGGTACCCTTGGGAATCCAAGAGGGCACCAGCAGAAGGGTCTATGCTTAGGCAACTGTAAAAAATTCTCTCATTTAGGCCTTGGATGAAACCCATCTGAGTTGACCTAGTACATAGGCTATTACCATGCTGTATGCTCTGTCCTGATACATATTAAATCCTTTTTTCCTCTACACCTAAATAAAATTGTAAATGAGATGCATGAAGTAAACTTTTTCTCTCTATTCAGTACTGATTAGAGCCTAAGCCAGAGTACTCCTTCCAGTTTCAGGCAACATACTAAGGATGAAGGAAAACTCCACAGAGCCCAGTGGATAGCCATAAGAACGCTGTGATCCATGCGAAATTTATATAAAAGGAAAGTGTTGTAAAGAAAAAAATAAAATTAATAGAAATACATAAAAGCACTTTCTCACTAAAACATTTTTTCCCATAGATTCCATTGTGCTTCATGGTCACTGGAACAAAGATAAATTGGCTTCATTTTTAGTGAAGAACTTTTAAATTAGAATATAGGACTTTTGAAAAGGTGAGACTTTTTGCACAAAAATGGCCTCCCAAGGAAGACACTGGGATCTCTTTCTCTATACCTCTTAAAGTATAGCTACTAAATAAAAACCCCTATCAGATATTTGAGGTGTTTTTGATTCTAGCCAAATACTTATTCAGTTTTTAAAGAGATGATCGTATGGATGTTTATGGTCTTTACAAACCATATTTCTGTAGTTTTTTAAATGATTACCTAGTTTTAGCCAACTTGAAACTAGGCTCCAAGTTCAAGCTAATCCTCTAAACTCCCCTGACAGTGAATGGAGAGAGAAAGGCAAATCCTGTGAGTGATTCAATCTGCTCAACCACAGGTTTGGTGATTCACTTGCTGTCTGGAAGTAGCTGTGGCTATAACTAGATTCATCTGCTGGGGTGTCAGGGTATTAAAGAGATGAAGGGTGAGATCCTCAAATGACACAGGGCAGGACTGTGTCCCAGGGGTGTATCTAGTCCCAGAAAATGGGAGTACTCTACAAGCAGATGATAAAGGTGTAGCCTATATCTGTCTGTTTATTTTAAGGGAGACCAGACAATTAGCTTAGCCTAATTTTTGAAGGTGAGATAAATCTTACAGTTTCTGACTATTGGGACATTGCCAGGTAATATCTGATAAATCCAGCATTGTGAAACTGAATAAATAAACGACTTCCCAAAAGACCTGAGGACAAACTTTATGGTCATAGGTCACTCTTGTGGGACACTGACAGGCAGACTTAGAGAAATTATTTTCAGAAAAAAAACAAGAATGTGAGAATTCTTTATTTGTGAATAAATTTTTAAAAGTGAGAAAGTATGAATTTAGGATAGAAAATTATTTACATCATTTTTTCATAATGCACACAGATGTTCTTATCATGATACAGTCTTGACCTTAAATGTTAGACAGTCTCATAATATGAATGGTCATAGGATATTGTATCATATGTTTTGACATTAGAAAATGCTATTTTTAGAGCCATCTTCATTTAGCTTTCTGGAACTTTTACCTTTAAATTTAGTTTTTATTATGAAATATAATAAGGTATAGATTTTTAGTATTTACTATAGCCTGAATTACCTGAAATGCAATAAAAATCCTCATACAGTTAATTGAACAATTAGAATTATTTGGCTGTGTCTGATAATATGCACATTTCACATAGATATAGTCAGCATGAATTTTAGGTTGCACTACACCCCTTCTTTTTCAAATGCAACTTTCTCTTTGTAATCATAGGCAACATTTTGAATGTACAGATTACATTACTTGAGAATCATCTATCGTGCCTACAGTTACCTCGATATCTCATAAACTGAGACAAAGCTTTAAAAAACCAGGTATCCATGGCTTCCAGGAATTCCTGTCAAAGAGACAAAGAGAAAGCTATTTCTTCTTCTGAATAATAGAGGTAATTCTTGACTCAGTTTTTCTAATGTCTTGGCGCAGTGTCTCAGACAATAATGTCTTGAAACCACATAGTAACTCGCTGAAACATGAAGATGTTTCAGAGCCAGAGGAAAACTATGAAAATAAAACCATAATTTTCTATTACTTCCTAGTGTAGATGATGGAAAAAATAACAAATGAATGTTCAGTGTGTCTGAGATACATGCCAGTTGGCTTTATGACGAATATTGCTGCCTTTACAAACAAACAAACAAACAAAAGCAGACTATAAGAGTGACTGTCCAGTCACTGGTACCATGAATTCAGTCACGTAATTTAATAGATTCTCAACTATTGCTGCCATTAGGTATATTCATTCATACACACAGTGGCCATCCCAGAGAAGTATTGTACATTGCCCTAAGTAAAATCTACCCTAGACATCTATTGCACTTGCTGAAGTCTTAGCAGTCCAGTAATAGGCCTAAAATGGTAGCTAATTTTATATTTATATGCTTTTCCATGCAAAATTTCATGAACAGCTGCACTTCTGATAAAGAAATTTTGTCAATAGGTGATATTCTAGATTTTCAACCCCAGGAGGAGAACACCAAAGGAAAGTTTATGACAGGTGAGGCATATCTTTGATTAGCTTAGTATTAAACATATGGAACATAAATGAAATTCTGCAGCCTCAGGATTAAAGGAATGTATAACTAAGAGGGTTCTTTACTGAATATTTCATCCTTTGGTGTACATAACTACCTCTGATTTTACTTCAGAGGAAGACCCCCACATATTGCAAAAAAGAAATGTGAACCAAAGGAAAGATGAAGGTATTCCAGACTATTTTGGTGTTCTGAAACATTCTGGCTGCTTTTTTTTTTTTTTTTTAAAGTTCAGACAGGTCAGTTACAGCTTTACATTTGTTGTTTTAGAGCAACCAGGAATAAAAGCTATCAGCATGTTCTAACTGTGTTTTTACTTAAGAAGCTTACTGTAGATTCATGGTATTCCAATTAGATTTAGTGGTTTGAATAGCATAAATCTATCTTAGAATACTGCACATATAGGAAGAATGAACAGGAGGATAAGTATATCATCTGAGATCTGTGATTCTCTAGTGTTCTGGCCCACACAGCAGTGGGGATCCTTCAGAGTGTGCAGGTCAAGAAAGGATGAATAAATATATTTGGATGACTCTTTGCTTCATGACCAGTTGGTGTCAAATTATGGAAAGTATCAAACTAACATCAGCAGAGATGGTTTAGCTCTAAACACGCAGACATAAGTGAAAAGGTGATGCCAGTAAAGGTTTTACAGTCCAACAGCATTTTTCCACAAGGAATTATTATTTAATAAGAGGCAAACATAAATCCTGAATCTTTCTGATATTTAGTAGGGTTTGGTTCTCCTAAATTTATTGTGTGAGCTTGTCCCTGGACATCTATTTCCAAAATAGAAGTACACAAATGACAATGTACTACGCAAATGCTAATAACTAGTTAATAGGATTCTTGGTGTCCAAGAGCATTCATGAGTAAAAAGAATTTTTTCTTAGCATTTAACATTTTGTTTAGTTGTTTTTTACTTCTTTTCTCTTCTAACCATCAACATATTGTACCAATTATTTTAAAAGCTGTTTCCCAGTATTTTCATTGCTATTTAGTAACAAAAGTTACAATTTTTTTCTTGCCCCCTCCTTATTTTCTTCAGAGGAAGCAATGTCAAATAACAGTTTAATGAGTATCCTACTATCTGAGACCTTTGCCTAACCCAGGAGCTGTGTAAAACCAATTAGAAGTGTACATTTGCAAATTGGATGCATACAGGCATGACCAGCCCCCCCCCCGCTTCCCCCCCAAAACCAGGACTTGATTGCAGCTAAACTCATTTTGAAAACAAGGTTTGAAGAGTCTTTTGATTATATACATGTTGCTAAAGTCTTAATATTTAAAACATCTTTTTCTTTGACAAGCCATATCCTGACCCAAGTGCATGCAGTGACATATTCACTCCTTAAAGCGTATACACTTTAAATGTCCAGGCAGATGATCTTATGGAATTTTTTTTTTTTTTTTTAATTTGCAACAGTTTGGTTTTTTTTGTTTAGTTGCTTGTTTGTTTGTTTTCACATGAAGCCTTCTATGAAGCATCTGAAAAAATAGAATGGTCAGACTATGTGTTTTAAGGAAGCCAGAAATTTTTCTTTCACCAAACACTGGACAGACACACAGGGTGTTCAGTTTCCTCCATGTAGGAGTTCCACTTGAGATGACCAAATCTGTTGTGCTCAGCATCCAGGTGCCAGTACAAAAGCACATGTGTCCTCAGTCATGTCTGTAAACCATATGCAGATGTGCTGTGGTCTATCTAACTCTGGACTGACAGTTCACCCACTGCAGCTGCTCACTCACCTCCCCCAATGGGTGAAAGTGAGAACACTCATGGGTTCAGATTAAGACATTTTAATAGGTAGAGGAAAGTCTTTGCACGCAAGGAAAGAAAAACAAGGAATTCATTCACTACTTGTCATCTGCAGGCAGGTGTTCAGCCATCTCCAGGAAAGCAGGGCTCCGTCACGTTTAATGGTTACTTGGGAAGACAAACACCATAATTCTGAATGTCCCCTCTTTCTCCTTCTGCCCCCAGCTTTATTGCCAAACACGACATCATATGGTCTGCGACATTCCTTTGTCCCAGCTGTGTCCACTCCCAACTTCTTGTGCACCCCCAGCCTACTTGCTGGCGGTGCAGTGTGAGAAACAAGACCTTGACATAGTTAAGCACTGTTCAGCAATAGGTAAAACATCCCTGTGTTACCAAGACTGTTCATTGCAAACCCAGAGCATAGCACCATAGAAAATACTATGAAGAAAATTAACTCTATCCCACCAAAAACCAGTACAAGATGTCAAGTCTAAGTACCTCAAATGGCAGTAGATGACTATAGGGAGTCAACTGAATGAAATCCATACCCATCTAAAAAGATAGACTGTAATAAAAGAAGATACTGTAGGGTGAGCAAAAAAATAATGAAATTTCAACAAGCTTTTACAATAAAAATATACTTTATGAGAGGTGTGTCAAGCAAAAGGACAGGCTTTTCCTCCCCTCAGTATCCTTTCATTGGTGCAATATACTATATAATCTTTTATGCTATCATATCTCAGTTCTCTTAGAACATATAACCTGCAGCTATTTGTAACACTGATACTTGAAAGTGCTTCTTAAAGAGAGAGAGACAAAGTTAAGCCAGGGTAAAGCATTTGGTAAAATCCGAATGCTGCCACTGCTTTGCAAAGACATTCCTCCAGCATAAATCCAGGGATTTGCATCTGGATGGTCCAACTCTAAATGTTTCAGGTTCTGATCTAAGCCAAAAAAACCATCACCAGGCTGGCCTTGAAGACTCAGAAGGCACAGACAAGAGCTATTTTATAACAACAACAAAAAAAAATAGTAAGCCCTTTCTTTCCATGATGGGATGGGGAATTTAAAAACCAACCAAACACACCTCAGGAGACTTAGTTATGAAACTCCTCTTGGACTGTATTTTAGAGGAGACACTGTTTACAGTCCTGAACCTCAGCAATGGGGGTAACAGAGGATGCTCAAGCTAAATTTGCACTTGGAAGTACAACTGTTAATACAGATAGTTCTCCATAGTGTGGGGGGGAGGGGGGGAAGTCTTGGCATTTGCTCAGTTCTTCACAACATGAAGTTAAAGGTCACTATTAGTAATGGTGATGCAGCTAATACTGCTAAGTGCTAGTAAGTGGCCATAATGCACGTCAGTACACATAAAATAACCTCATGCGTTCCATACAGGTGTAATCAGCAGGTCCAGTAAGTGGCATATTAAATATAAAGCATAAAACAGAAGAACATCAACTCTTTAATGATATCAAACAACAAACAAATCTTTAGGTCAAAATCATTGTCCATGTAATAAGACAGTGTCCTTTTTAATCAAAGTCATTTTCCATGTCATCCATGCTCCAGGGCAGAATCTTTCACTCACACAGGCTTCTCCTCCTGTGAGAGATGGGATTTTTTTCCCCAATCTTACCTTCTTTTTCAGAATTATTTCCAGGAATGTCTCCCAAAAATGAGAATATTTCCTTTCAAAGAAGTAGTGAGAGTTTGGCTGACCTGAACACTTCCAGTAGCTTTGAGAATCCATCCCGGGTTCAACATCAAGAAAATGTTCAATCTTAGATCTGATAATGGGGTGGGATTCTTTTTTTCTTTTTTTAAATTAACAATGATTTTTTTTTTTTCTTTTGACCAGTAAGTTCCAGACTAGCCTCAGGACAGGTAAGTGTAGGATGTTATGCTCTCCTGCTTTTATAATGAGAGATCATTTGTCCACACTTCCACTTAACTATGAACATTGAACATTGCCTGCATCAATAGTTTTTCCTTACTCTAGATAATTATTGCTATTTGCAAGTTACCTCACATCTGTCATTATGTTACAATGTTAAGTTTTAAAAAAATAAACCCAAAAATACTCATGCACTTAAATGAATATGCCTTTTCTTTTCTTTTCTTTTCTTTTTTTCTCAAGTTCACTACATTAGCACAGTGTCAGCTCTATCCCTCCTCCATATTGCAGGTTTCATTACTTAATGTCATGTTCAACGCAAAGAACGAATGCTGTTCTCTAAGCTGCCCACCTGCCCCACTGCAGGTGTCTGGGATCAGATCCAGTCAGATGTGTAACTTACATCTACATGATAGCTATTCATTTCAGACAGTCATAGAATAGTAAATATTTAATACTTAATACTGCAGTCAATAAAAAGTATTAAGTGCTTTTAATAATTTGAGGGGGGAATGTCTGGGTTGCCAAATATATAGGCAAGGTGAGACGGACTGAATAGCATCTCTGGTTATCTATCACAGAAGTTAATATGTCTGGTCTTTTCCTTCTGGTTACCAGCTGCAAAAATCACTTAAAATTGTAAGAACAGCTGCCTCAAGTCACACATCCCATTTTCAGCCATGGTCATAAGCAGATAAGGAAGAGTAAGATCAACACAAACAAGCATAATACTTCCTCCTATTGCTCTCACAACCTCACATTCCCTATTAACAGTTAAGGGGCTTCAGAAGTTGGACATTATTTCTGTGGATGCATGCATATTGCAGCTTTAGTTCATATACCTTTCCAGTGAATATTCTTATTACCTTCATTTACTGCACTTTTTGATTTTTTTTACAGGAGCTTGTAGCTTTTAAATTGGGTATCTTTCAGGTGACACCCAATTAAAGCCACTCCAGGACTGCAAACAATGCACTTGGGTTGCTAACCGTGACTGACCAATAAACCCCAACACTGGAAGAAGGCTCAGAAGGTATGGGACTGTGATGTGTCCATGAAGTTCAGGGTGGAACTGACCAGAGCTGTTGCAAAGTTGACTTTATTTCAGTATGAAGGAAACAGTGGGGCAACCTTTCTTTTAAATAAACAGCTATCAATAGTTGAGTGGGTCAACTCTCAATAGTTGGGTGTGCTCCTCCCTCTGTTCATTGAAAGAGTATAAACAGCTCCCTCAGCTAGCATGGGGGTAGTGAATGCAAGGATCAGCTCAATACAGAGTATAAAACCTGAGCAACTAACAAAAGAATTTCAAAGAGAGCAATGGGCTTGAGCTGCCTTCAACCTACATACTCCTTCCTGGAAACTGTGGACACTTGCTGTCATGACGATGATCATATTACAGATATAATGGGAACCACATTGGTGGTGTGATTGAACTGTGTATTGCATTTGCTATATATATTTTGCTAAGTATAACTTACATTTGTGTTGTGTTAGGAAATATGTTTTGTGTCAATCTGCTAAATCAGAAATCACATGTAAATTAAATTATCTTTAAATAAGTACATTTTATATTAAACATTACACCCTCTATATCTAAAAGAGCCTGGTCAGAGTATTGGGCTCTGACACTAACAGGCCTTCAGTCCACAAGACTTGATCAGACCTAGTCTAAATTAAACCATAGTGCATATAGCATCATCATCTGGTTCTCAGAACTAATACTTTCACTTTACCTGTCCAACCTCATGGATTATAATAGTTACTGATGTACTTAGCTTGTGCATTTAAATATTCTTACAGAATTTCTTTTCTATAAATTCCTCACCCTTTTACTTGATCCCAGGTAAACTCTAAGTATCCAAATGAGCACTGCACCTTCTCTGGCAAAAGAAATTACTTCACATCTTAATATAAATACAGTGGCATGTTTCAGTCAACAGCTATGGCTATAAAGCAGAGAACATATGCTTTCTCTAGAAGCTGTCATTATGGGATCGCCTGTGTCCTAAGTACCTTCAGTCCATACAGGATTCTTACAGAAAGCCTGCTAAGATTCTGTAGTGCAACTTGGAAAGCAAATCAATCTGATCATGAGGTCAGCCATGGTGCGTACCGAAACTTGTGCAAATATCTTTAATCAATGAGGCATGTACTAGTGCGAACTTCTGCTTCTACAAATTCCCTTGATGTATCTCGTGCTTACTGTATATTGTAATCTCATCATAAGAGTGAATATATATATGTTTCTTTGACCTACAGTGCTCCTAGCACACACATCAGGGAGTCACACACACGTTTCAATAGCAATTACAGAGCCTATTGTGTTTGCATGCACAAACAAGATCAGAAGGAAAACTTGTTTTGGTGTTTCCTGACAACGCTAAGGTCACAGTACATCTGGTCATCTAAGTCCTGTAGTATGATGCCTAAAAAGTGATCTTTATGTTAATGGTAAATACAAATTAATTCTGTATGTGAATGGTTTCTGAAAATTCAGAGTAAATACTGCAAACCTCAAATTGTCACTTCATCCAAAAGGTGGAATCCACATCTTTCTTAGAGCAGAACTTTTAAATAGTTACATATGATGTGTTTTTAAGAAATTATTCAGCACTAATTATAAATATGTAAGGCCAGAATATTCAAATCTACGGGCCTACAGCTCATAACCTATCACTTAGGCACTTAAGGTCACTTAGGCACTTAAATAATTGTAAGCCACAGGCATAAAAGAGTTGACTGAAGTTCTTACTATCTGATTAAATGCTTTCAATTAACTACAAGTGATGCTTACCAAAACATAAAATACAAAGTTTTTTAAGGGCTAATATATCTTCAGAGAATAAAAAATATCCTGTCTTGCACTTATTCAAAAAGTAAGGTCACAAAGTCTACATCACAGATTTTATTTTTGCCTACAAAGATAAAATAATATTTCTAGTTCATTCAGTTGTTCAGAACATAAGCAGAAAAATAGTGTTTTCCTGATTATTTAAACAAATACATTTGATGTCTTTGATTTTTATCCAAAACCAGTTGAAACATGATTTACAAATTAATTTTCTGAGCATAGGAAACTTTATTCATAAATGGATTTGTTACAAACAAACTTTGAAAAATATATCAGAACTTGTTTAGCATGAAGCGCTTTGTCAATTCTACTAAAGGAATCAGTAAAATTGACGACTCAGATCCTTTTGTTTGCTTGTTTTGTCCATAAAAAAATTAAGGACAGCAGCAGGATGAATAGGTGCTGCAAGTGGAGGTGGAAGCAGATTGGATCGCATCCCAGATTCCTATATTAGGAGATGGGAAGTTTAATGGACACCTTCTGTTCTGTATCATAAGAATGAATTTATGTCTTGTATCACAGGGAAATAAGACTCAAACCCAGAAGCCCAGCTCAAAGTAAAAGGAAGAAGAATGATATATCAAAACCAATACAGCAATCTGGAATTTCTTAGGGTTATCTGAAAAATTTACATTATTTTTAGCTGAAATTGGAGCTTCTTTGAATTTCATGGGGTTTTTTCAGTTTCTGATCTCACTGGGGTAACAATATCACATTTTTTATTCTGCATAAATATACAGTGGGTGTTCCTTTTTCTAGTTGAGCTGAAACAAATTTTATGTGTGGGAAGACTCTTTTAGTTTTATTTGTATTCCTTCCAAACTGAATGACAGGTTCCAAATTTGAAGGCGTTCCCAAGTTTTAAAGTTCTATTCAAGAAGAAATCCAACTCACTAGTATTCCAACTAAGTTCAGTTTTATTTCAGTCTCTCTGGATAATACTGCTGTGAGAAAGAGAAACAGAATTCTGAGAGTCATTAACACTTACGACTGATGTCCCAGAACCAGAATATTTCTATCAGAAAGATCATCATGACCTTGATTTATGATTTTAATTTAGATGGTCTCAAGGAGAGTAATGAATTAAACTGCAGTTTGAAATTCAATAACTTTGAATTTTCAGAAGAGTTGTTAAGAACAGAAATATTTCTGTGTTAAAGGCCAAACATCTTAGCCCTTCCCTTCCCTTCCCTTCCCTTCCCTTCCCTTCCCTTTTCCTGCCCAACTCAAGGCAGTTAGATATTGGAAGATATCTGGGGAAAACACTGAGGAAATACTCTTCATAATTACAGGCAGTGGAATCAACAGCCTAACTGTTGTCTAGATTATTTTTTTTTTTACAAATTTAATGACAGATATATCTAAGAAGAGATCTGAAGCATGTTCCAAAGCCTAGATTTTAAATTTCATGTCTCTGATGATGTCATCAGTATCATTTCATATTTCATCCATCATTTTATTGAAAACTGTTTTGATACTTAGACCAAGTATAGCAAATTACTTCCTCACTACCTGGGTCATTATACTGATACATAGTATTTTGTATTGTCTTTTTATATATCTCATATTAATGGATCTTTAACAGTGATTGAAATCACTATTTGATCTCATGGACTACCTTTATTTTGTAAAGTAAAATAAAATGAATTTCAGTGTACAGAATTCAAATGGTAAAATATTTCCATTTATAGAGTAGAACACAGACATTTTTTGTGGATTATAATCTTGCAGAAAAGTTTAGTAGAGGAAATAAGGAATGCAAGCACTGTAAAATGTCAAAAAAATTTTGGATATAAAATATAAGTCACTGTGACTGGCTGTCCCAGCCAGCATGGGCTTATGAAAGAGAAGTCCTGCTTAGCCATCTTGATCTCTTCCTATGACCATGTGACCCACTTTCTCGATGCAGGGAAGGCTGTGGACCTTGTCTGCCTGGACTTTGGTGAGGCCTTTGACACTGTCCCCCACAGCATTCTCCTGGAGAAGCTGGTGAATCATGGCATAGACAACTGTACTCTTCACTCGGTAAAAAACTGGCTGGATGGCCATGCCCAGAGAGTTGTTATTAATGGAGTGAAATCTTGCTGGCGGCCAGTCACCAGTGATGTCCCTCAGGGCTTGGTTCTGGGCCCAGTCTTGTTTAATATCTTTATTGATGATCTGGATAAGGGGATTGAGTGCACTAAGTTTGCAGATGACACCAAACTAGGTGGGAGTGTTGATCTGCTGGAGGGTCAGAAGGCTCTACAGAGGGATCTGGACAGGTTGGATCAATGGGCCAAGGCCGATCGGATGAGGTTTAATAAGGCCAAGTGCCGGGTCCTGCATTTCAGTCACAACAACCCCAGGCAATGCTACAGGCTCAGGGAAGAGTGGCTGGAAAGCTGCCCAGCAGAAAAGGACCTGGGAGTGTTGGTGGACAGTTGGCTTAACATGAGCCAGCAGTGTGCCCAGGTGGCCAACAGCATCCTGGTCTATATCAGGAACAGTGTGGCCAGCAGGAGATCATGCCTCTATACTCAGCACTGGTGACACCTCACCTTGAGTACTGTGTAAGCCGATGCAGGCAGGATGCAGGAACAACCACAAAACCATGGATTAAGGACAAAGGACAAATTTTATGGATTTACCTCATGGATGGGTGAACCTCTGAAGCAGCACCCAGGCAGAGGCAGGCAAGCAGGGGATGCAGGCACCGTGGAGCGAGAGTCCTTATTAGCAAGAGAGTCCTTGTTAGCGAGGGAGTGAGGGAGCGAGAGAGCTCCCACTTGCTGTTTGGGCCTGTATTTCAAGGATTCTGGCAGGCAGGGTTTTCTGCTGTGCTTTGGTCTCTTCAATAGCAGGGCAAGAATCTCAGCCATGTTTGATAAGGTGCCCCTGAGTCCATCCCAGGCCTATGTTATCTAAGTGCAGATGTTCTATTTGTTGAGCAGACAAAACCAAGCAACAATTAGTGTGATGTGTTTTCCAGCACCCCACACGTGAGTCACTTGAGAATATTTACAGTCCTCCTCACCAATCTTCTGCTACTTTCCCATAAGTACTGTGTTCAGTTCTGGGCCCCTAGCTACAAGAAAGACATAGAAGTACTGGAGCATGCTGGAGAAGGACTGGAGAATGCTGGCTCTCCAGAGGAGAGCCACCAAGCTGGTGAGGGTTCTAGAGAACAAGTAATATGAGATGAGGCTGAGGGAACTCAGCATGTTTAGTTTGGAGAAGAGGAGGCTGAGGGGAGACCTCATTGCTCTCTACAACTACCTGAAAGGAGGTTGTAGAGAGGTGGGTGTTGGCCTCTTCTGCCAAGAGAATAATGACAGGTCCAGAGGAAATGGTCTGAAGTTGCGGCCGGGGAGGTTTAGATTAGATTAGGAAGAATCACTTTACTGAGAGGGCGGTCAGGCACTGGAACAGCCTGCCCAGGGAGGTGGTGGAGTCACCATCCCTGGAGGTATTTAAGAAATGAGTAGATGTGGCACTTCAGGGCATACTCTAGTGCCTGAGATTGTTGGGTTGTTTGGGGTTTTTTGTGTGTATGTTTGGACTTGATGATCTCAAAGGTCCCTTCCAACCATGAAGATTCTGTGATTCTGTGACAATTTGACTGCAGTTCTTGTCTAAAACAAAAACCTGTTTTTCAAATGAGTTCATAGACTCTTAAGGTCGTAATTAACTATTCAAATATTGTCATCAGACATCCTGTGTAAAATAGGGGATCTTTCCATCAAGTCCATACTTCTCATTTATGTAAACTACCACTTAAGAAGGCCTCAGGCACCTAAGCTTAACACAGAAATACTGAATGGCAACGGAACAAAGTTAGCTCTAGTGTAACTGAGTTTTTCAACAGTCATGTTCATCATTATTGTTTGACTATGTCTAGCTTCAGTTTCCAGCCACTTGATCTCCTTACCTGCATATGAATGAGATTTAAAACTACTTTCTGAAAATTGTTCATGCAAACAATGAGTCAGTAAATTCACATAACTTTTTCTTTCATAAATTATCTAGAAAGACATGAGATTTCATGTCACCTGACTTTTGACAAAACATATATCTAGGTTTCCTCTATGATCAAAGGAAAGAGGTAGATATGTTATGAAGGTGTTTTGTCCCCTTGTAAAATCTGTGTCAAAGGAAGTGACATTTAACTAAATAGTCTCTAGGCCAGATGCTTAGCTTTTAGAAGAGTAAAGATTAGTGACACAATTAAGAATTGACTGCTGGAAAACCTAAGATGTTGCAGAAACATCTGCGCTACTATTCAGATCATATCTGAACTCCTACAAAATAAGCCTTTATTATTGATCAGTATCTTTAGAGTGCTGACATCAAAACTGAAGATCCTTGTAATGAGCTCATTATCATTCTGCATTTATAAGAACACCACCTGTTTTTACTCTGTGTATTTGTTATGCATCAAAAGATCAGTTTACAGGCTTAGCCACTGTATCTTGCTTCAATCCTATTTTCCCATAATATAATAGTGATACTGCCAGGACATACGCTGTCTTCAAAAAAGGGTTTTATAAGTGACTTAATCCTAGAGGTTCACTAGTCAAAGAGAAAGAAAAAATACTGTCTTACAAATTAACACCCTCTTGCAACAGTGGTAGAAGAGATCTCCAAAACAAAACCACAAACAGAAGTTACTCACTCAGCTCCACTATCTCGTGACATTTGACACAGTTTCAGTCTGAGGTGATCACACTGCTATGTACTTGATAGGCCTGCTATGGACAACTGGAAAGCAATGCTGCCAACCAGAAACAGAGAAAAATCTAGTATGAAGGCTACCACCACAAAGAAGGAGTTTCAAAGGTGCCTGTTCAGATACTTACACTGGAATTTCAAATACCATTAACTTACAGAAAGACTTCTGCACATTCATCCAACAGCCTTTTAGTCCCCCTATGCTGATATTCATCAGCTCTTTTTAGTGTATTTACTTTTCATTAGACTGTACAAATGAAAGAGGAAAAGGCTACTAATTCTTCAGCGATGTCCTTTCTTTACTCCCAGAATATGAACTTCAACATTTACTTAAATGACATCTTGTTTCTAGATTTTGATGACATGTTTTCAAGAGAAAAAAATCCGATATTTTAATCATAGATACATTTAAAAGTACATAGTTAAAAAGAAAGTGAATGAAGTCCAGATTTGTGAAAGAACTTAACTCTAAACACACAAAAGGCTATTAATATATTTTATTGGCTTGGATATCAAGTCACACGTAAATAAACCTAAGCACTTGAGTAAAGACTTAAGACTCACATGTAAATATTTCAGTAAATGGCAGAATCTTGTCCCCAAAACCTCAAAATAACGTCTGTTTGTAATTCAATTAGAATTAAAAAACAAATTCTTAATTACGCATGCAAAGTACCTCTGGAAGAATGGCTCTGCTCCTCTTTGTGCTAATGCAACTTTGTCTCTGCCAGCCCAATTATCAAGTGGCTTTAGGTCAGGTAGAGCAATGAAAAGTTCATATTCCCTGTCTTTAGTAATATATATATATGTGTATATAAAAATAATTCATATCATGATTATAATAATATTGAGCTATACACATATATATGCACTTCCCTTTCTAGCACAAGTGTTGTGTACATCAAAGTTTCTGTCTCCTAATATACTCAGTTACTTCTTCTTACCCATTCTTTTTGTTTCTCTCACTTATTAGTATATGGGATATTTGCATAGCCATGTTCTAAACTGAATGAACTTCAGAAAGATGAGACATTCATCATCCAAGAAGAAGTGTGAGGATTTCAACAGATTTCCATGGGATAAAAGTAATGGTTTCAAAATTCTGGGTGTTCTCTACAAGAGGTAAGTGTGGAAGTATGCTGCTTTATCATATTCCACAGAATAAATAGGATAAATAAAGCTAGTCATTGGCTGTTGGCCTGAAAATTAGTAAGGCACCCTTAGAAAGCTATAAGGTGCAGTTAAAAATTGTGAGTTTTATGAAAAAATGCCATAGGACAACTTTTCAAGTTCAGTAAATACAAAGTTAACAACTGGCAGAGGTTTAAGAGCCTTCATGTTAAGCTCTTGCCAAGTAGATCTAAGCAAAATTAAGTTTTCAGTTAGGTGTTATTGTGAATCTTGATTTAGGATCCTGCTGACTACGCCAATTTGTCACAAAAGGGTGATTTAGATCACTTAAAGAACCACCATCAAAGGTATTAGCAAAAGCAGTTTTAATAGGATGTTGTAAAAGTGTGACTTAACAAAGTGCGATAGCAAGGTTCACTCTGTTGCTACATGGCACAATCATTTGAACAGTGATTCAAAACTACCAAAATAAAATCAAAGCTACCAAGTCACAAATCAACCCACACAAAATCGAAATTATTGTATACTAAAGGGCTATGTACGTGTCGGAGTGGGAGATGGACCCGGAGTAATGATGTAACCTCAATATGAGTATGATCGTTCTCCCTTTATTCATGTTTTTACAAAGTATATATAGACAGGCAAGCAGAGCACACGCTAGCGGTAGCTATATGATTGGCTTACAATCTCTGTTCACGCGACTAGAGCGCTCACACAATTGGTGTAGACCCCTTGTCCACGCGCAGCAACATTCTCTCATCTTCTGGATGCGGTCCCGTTTATCTTATCTACCAAGTAGCTACTTCTTCTTACTTCTGCTTTTCCCAGGAAAGTTCATGGTCATCTCCAGGCCTTTATCTACATCAAAGACTGGGTTGCTCATCGCAATTAAATCATGGCCCTTTTCACACAGCCATTCCTCCACATGTACGGTGTCAGTTTCTTAACAAAGATCTGCCATTGGTAAAAGGCCTCTGCCCTGAGGAGCAACCTTGAGAGGCATCCCAGCTCAAGGGGAGATCACCGCCATGCAGCCAGACTGCTTGGCCAGGAGAGCTCAAAGAAGGCTGACTTAGGCTTATTTATGGAATAAAGTGTTTGGCTTATAGTCAAATTACATGTGATGGAAAAGGTATGAATGAGATTCCTTGCACCCACAACTTTCTTTGTTCTTTGACAAGAGAGTCTTGGGAAAGCCACCTACTATTCATGTGTTAATTGCATGATCAGTGTTCCAAGCTGATATGCATCGATGCTCACTGTGTCACTCTGCTCCTTTGTGGGTTTTCAAAGAACAGACTGGAACTAGAGAAGTTCTTGGCCTGGCTACAGGTCAGGCCTTTACCTCCTTTGGAGCCTGTACCAAACTATCGCTACTTTGGTTAAGGGTTCAAGTGCATCCTTCACAGGTATTTGTAGTTCAGTGTGAGGATATATTCAATCAGATGGGTACTAATGACACCAAAGCATTTTGACATTTGCACTCAAAGTGTAATCCAGAAAACATACAAAGTACACCTACAAGGACTTTTAACATACACATTTTTGCAAAGATGGGAAAATCCAATTGACATCCCATTAAAATTAGGGCATAAGGTAGTCTGTGGCATGAATGTTCATGTATTTTATTTTACAGTCTTACTACAATTTTTCTTTTATTCTCTTCTTTTTTAATTTCTCCTCACTTTTCCTCAAGAGAAAAAAAATGCATATTTGCTCGAAACTGTTCTCTTTTCTTTTATGTCAAGTGCTTGCGTATATTTCTTCTCTCTCTCACTCTTTTCCTTTTAGTGTAAAAAGAAAATAAAAACATCACTTTAGAAATGTTTCAGTTTCTCAAAACAAAATATTTAGACTCTTTTCACACTAAAGTTCTGTCAGAAAGTTTTGCTGAAAGTGGCATATTTTTGTACGTTAAAATTTCATCTAAATTGTTTTTTGACAAAAAGCTGCTCAGTCAAAAAAAAATATCCACCATGTCTAGCATTTCTCAGCAGCTTGTATTTGTTTTTTATATATCAAAGACAGCACTTGAAATGGAGATTAAACCATACACTTACCTCTCCTCAGAGATGTCCCTCTCTCACTACTGAATTTGCTTTTCTCTTGATTATTTTTTCTGTCTCCGAGCTCATAAAGATTTCATCCTAGCTTACACTGTGCACCACTGCAGCAGGGTGGTCAAAAGGACTACTTTGCCATCCACTGTTTATGGGGCTTTCCTCCAGCATAAGAGTTTTGCATCCCATAAAAACCAAACTGAGAAACCTGTACAGACACAACATCTCACCGTATTTTGCCTATCAGCTAGTTATAAGCAGCTCTTTAGTTCAGTATTTGAAAGCACTGAATCACCAGAGCTTCTCATGCAGTCAATAGCAAATGTAGAGAGATTTTGCCTTTTTTTTTTTTTTTTTAAATTTTGGATTCCTCCGGTGGCACTAAATCATCTCCATTGATGGAACAGGGCGGGTTCCTTTGAGTGTATCTGTATTAGTAAATTAAGTCACTAACACTTGGGACGTATACACAGTTGATGATCTGTACCATTTATATGTTAGATCTGTGCCTAGAATTTTTTTGGCTTAGGCCAGTTCATCCTCTCCCAAATTATTCACAGTATGGCTGGCTGGTTTGTAAGGAAGGGACATTGCTACTCCACCTCTCTGTTCCATCTCCTGTTTTGGAAGCAAAATTATTTCAAAAGTTTGGCATGTCCAACCAGACTATGTCAGTTGGCTTTAGTGTTGAAGAACAGTCCCTGGCACTGTTTAGTTGATTATTAACCTCTGAATCAACCTCTTAGGACAGCCAGACACTTATTCTTTGATATTTCAGAGACTTAATTAGATATCTTAGTTCATCTGCTCTGATGTTTGCAATTAATTATTTTCAAGCCTACTCGGAGCCAGTCACTGAAACAGCATCAGAGCACTCTTAGTAAGAGGTAGTGGCATAAGTAAATAGGTAACAGGTTAGCTGAACACATCCATCACAGCAAGAGAAAGCAGAGCGAGGAAAAGTACTCCAGAGGAAACGCTGGTCTGTTAGAAAAAAATGAGGTTTTGGGACCAGAAATACCAAGCATTATACCCAGTTTTTAGTTTTTGTTTATTTTTTTCAGAGGCATTTGCACTTTCAGATCTCAAGTTTGGAAAAACTAATTTTGTAGAGAACTGTAGTCAGCAGAACTAGTAAAAATAGAGGTGCTAAATCAGTCCTACTTCTGCAATATTGACTTGATCCCCTAGCAGAGAGAAAAAAATTTTAAACACTTAACGGTGAATAGTTGCACATTTTCTCAGCCCTTATTTTTTCAGAATATGACTGTTACATATAAATATACGGTAAACAGATCATTCTGGATCTATGTAATAAAATTTGAAAAGTCAAAATACAGACAAGCATCATGTTTCATCATAATGGAAAAGAATACTTCATCAGTAACCTTCAAATCAGAAAACTGAAGGTATTTCATAGATACCTTTAAAGATGACTTTCTAAGACAGATTCCAGCTAATGCCCATATGAGGCCATGGAAAAGAGATCTGCATTGCCCCAAGCAAGGAGAATTTGATTCTGGGATTTCAGAACAGTTTTACCTCATATATTAAGCTTACTGTAAGCTATACTGTTTGTTTTGTTTTGTTTTGTTAAGCATACTGGGCTGCCCTAAAGCTTTTATCTTTATATATTTATGCATTAATCTTCAAATAAATAAATACCATGATGGAAATGCATTCAGTCCTGCAAGCATGCTATT
This sequence comes from Calidris pugnax, assembly GCF_001431845.1. NCBI lineage: Eukaryota > Metazoa > Chordata > Aves > Charadriiformes > Scolopacidae > Calidris > Calidris pugnax. The sequence continues at coordinate 9,728,298 of NW_015094510.1, read as the reverse complement.
TCATGTGACTTAAAACATTTTATAAACATTTTATTTTTCCTCCTCCTTTATCCCTTTTCTTGGAAATATATACTATCACGCTGTTTATTATCAGTTATTACAAATAATGTTAAGCAAATAAGGCTGTTAACAGCTGACATATACAAAGATGAATATATGTCTTCACAGTCTCAGGTCCCTGGCTCTCAACCAAACATCAAAACTCTTAAATGAACAACTGTAATTTAGGACACAAAACTGATATTTAGTGCAATGTTTAAAATATAATCTGAACTTCTAGACTGATTTCCTTAATACGAGATGGATGAAGCAAATATAAATTCACTTTTCTGTTGTGGAAAAAATATAGTTTTCAGTACAGCTGTTTTGTTTCACCCCTGCCAAAAATATACTCAGGATCTCAGCTACCCTGCACATACTATAAGAAAGACAGTAAGTCCAATCTTCCACTCTAGCCTGGGCATGTTCAGATGAAAAAGTATATGGAGACTTCATACCATTTTTATATATTCTGCATCTGTGCTAGATACCTAAAGACCTTTAAAAAAGAGAAACAGGCACTTATTTTCTGTCCCACAATGGAATGAATTGCACGTACAGGCATCTGTCTCTCTATGGTGATTACAAAAATGGTCTCAGTAACTACCTCTAGTGTGGTTGTCTATACAATAGACGGCAAGTGTTAGGTGAAGTGAATCCTACCTCGGAGATGAGAGAAATTTACATCCAAAGTAAAAATGTAAACTTCTACAAAAACTCTTCATAGAATTGTAGAATCGTCTAGGTTGGAAGGGACCTTAAAGATCATCTAGTCAAACCATCAACCCAACTCTGACAAAAAAAAAAAAAAAGAAATAAAAATTAAAAATCACTAAACCATATTCCTGAGGACCATGTCAACCCGTCTTTTGAACACACCCAGGGATGGTGCCTCAACCACTTCCCTGGGGAGCCCATTCCAATGCTGGATAACCCTTTCCGTAAAGAAATGTTTCCTAATATCCACTCTAAACCTCCCCTGGCACAACTTGAGACCATTTCCCCTTGTCCTATCTCCTGTGACTTGGGAGACGAGACCAACCCCTGCCTCTCTACACTCCCCCTTCAGGTAGTTATAGAGCGCGATAAGGTCTCCCCTCAGCCTCCTCTTCTTCAGCCTGAACAGCCCCAGCTCCTTCAGCCTCTCCTCATAAGACTTACTCTCCAGATCCCTCACCAGCTTCGTTGCCCTTCTCTGGACCCTCTCCAGCACCTCCATGTCTTTTTTGTGGGAAGGTGCCCAAAACTGGACACAGTACTCGAGCTGAGGCCTCACCAGTGCTGAGTACAGGGGGATGATCACCTCTTGGGTCCTACTCACCACACTGTTCCTGATGCAGGCCAGGATGCTGTTGGCCTTCTTGGCCACCTGGGCACACTGCTGGCTCATGTTCAGCCGATAGTTGATCAACACCCCCAGGTCCTTTTCTGCCCGGCAGCTCTCCAGCCATTCTTCCCCAAGCCTGTAGCGCTGCGAGGGATTCTTGTGACCTAAGTGCTGAACCTGGCACTTTGCCTAATTGAAACTCATCCTGTTGGTCTCAGTCCATCGATCCAGCCTGTCCAGATCCCTCTGCAAAGCCTCTCTACCCTCCAGCAGGTCAACACTGCCACCCAGCTTGGTGTTGCCTGCGAACTTACTGAGGTTGTACTCGATCCCCTCATCCAGATAATTGATAAAGATGTTAAAGAGAATGGGTTCCTGTGGGACACCACTTGTGACCAGCCGCCAACTGGATTTGACTCCATTCACCACCACTCTCTCGGCCCGGCCCTCCAGCCAGTTTTTAACCCACTGCAGAGTATACCCATCCAAGCCACAAGCAGCCAGTTTCTCCAGGAGGATTCTGAGAGAGACTGTATCAAAGGCCTTGATAAAGTCCAGGTAAACAACATCCACATCCTTTCCTTCATCCACCAAGTGGGTCATTTTGTCATAGAAGATCAGGTTTGTCAAGCAGGACCTGCTCCTCGTGAACCCATGCTGGCTGGGCCTGATCACCTGGACGTCCTTCATGCGCTGCATAATGGCACTCAGGATGATCTGTTCCATGACCTTCCCAGGCACCGAGGTCAGACTGACAGGCCTGTAGTTCCCCGGATCATCCTTCCAACCCTTCTTGTGGATGGGCGTCACATTTGCCAGACGCCAGTCGTCTGGGACCTCCCCAGTTTGCCAGGACTGCTGGTAAATGATGGAGAGTGGCTCCGCAAGCACTTCCACCAGCTCTCTCAGTGCCCTCAGGTGGATCCATCTGGGCCCATAGATTTGTTTGTGTCTAGGACATCTGTATAAAATATATATAAAATATATATAAAATCTACCTTTCTACGGTTATTACAATATGAAGTAGAAATATAGTTATCCAGTCTTGAAATCACTATTGCTAATCAACCTCTACAATCTTGGCATATTACAATGGATCTAGAATGGGCCTAGAAAGAAAGTTAGTGTGTTCCACTATTATGTACATTATTCTGTAATTTTGCTTTTGTGTATCATGTAATGAGGAATATGTAAAGGAATACTGAACATAGTTATATCATTAAAAAATCAAGATTCTCAGCTAGTTGATGCAGAGAGAAACTTTCTCAATGGAGACTACTACGCAAAGTCTAGACGATACTAATTATACCCACTTTCTTCCTCTCCCTCTTTCCCTTCTGTCAATAGCAAATATGACTAGGACATATGCCTGGAATTCAACAAGGAATTATCTTTGTTAAAAACTGCCTTATAAATTAAGATTATTGTTGTTATATATACCAGTGAAGTTCAACAGATGTGCTTAATTCTGTGTTTTAATTTTAGATAGACTATCCTTCTTTTGAGAACTTACCTGCCTGAATCTCATCTTAGTTGCAATTGTATTTATAGGTCATAGATGTGTGAGTCTTAACGATTATATTTTTAATTGGAAATATCTAAGCAGAAACAGATTTTGTGTTGTTAAGTGCAAAACCCATGGTTGCTTCTGTGTTGAATTTTAATCTGGCCAAATTCATTGCATAAGTATACAGGAGGTAAATGAAATGTCAGTCTTTTCTGTATGTAAAGCCTACCCAATTTCCCTATTTTGTTCACATATGGTAAAGATTTGTATGAGCCAAAAAAAGAATCCAATTAGCATCTTGTTGAAAACTGCAATACCTAGCATTCAACAACACTGGTATAACAGGATTCCCAGATCAGAACTGAATACAATTTCTGCCCCAAAATCAGATAAATAAACCATATGTGGCTTAAAAATTACATCAGTTACAGACTCCAGTCTGTTGAAAATTACAGCCTCCTTCAGTTGCTAGCAAAGTTTTCATCATTGTGCTTAATTTTATGCTGGATGTTGTTTCAGATATGAACTCTCAATAACTCTTAAAACACTGTATTATACTTCTTCAAATTAATTGTTGATTTTCTAGTTTGAATCTATATTATTAAGTGAACAATTTCTTCAAATTTATATGCCTTAGTTTAGCTTCCATTTCAGGTTCCAGTGTGGGAAAGTAGCTAAAACATATATTAAATTCTGAAATTAAATTGACGAATTGCTGTTATTGCTGTTTCCTCCAAACAGAAATAAAGTATAGGCTGAAAAAAAGACAAGAAGGAAAAAAAATTACAAATTACTATCACAGACATAACATACTGGTATGGCTGTGAAGCCATGAAAAAAAAAAAAGACAGGACACATAAATACAGATACTTTCCTGGGGTTTCTTTTGACAATGAAGATTATGAGTATCTCACAATGAAAATAATGAGAGTTTAGAGTCTTGTTATACTGAAAGTCCTACTTTATGCTTTGTTATTTGAACATTCTCTTGGCCTCATGCTCATTGACATCAGAATAATTTGAATTCATGCCTTGACCTCTCTTATTTTAAGCTTGTTTTCATTTGGTGATTCATAAAGTGTATGTTGTTACCATTAAAACTTAACATCAGTAAATTGCAATGGTGTTACTATGACACGTCATTCATATGAAGAAGTTTTCTTCTAGCCTTAATTTATGCTGCCCTAAAATATCTAAAGCTTAAACAATAGCTGATGACAAATATAACTTATTTAGCCTACATACGCATTGTAGTTGCTTATATATCAGTCTTCTGAATTGTCTCTTTTCCTTATGCCTATAACTAGTAAATTCAAGGGAGATTTAGGTCTACTTAGACGAAGCTTTCCTTAACATGGACTACCTGCCGTGTTGGTTCACATCTTTTGATAGAAAGGATACACTTTTGCGGCCAACTGTAAACAAGACATTTTCCTGCTGTATCAAGAACTCTTTCTCTCAGACTCCTTCACAAGAACACTTACTGTCTCACTCTTTTTTTCTTTTTTTTTTAAGACTCCCGATCTTCCATTTGTTGTTTCTGCTTCCCTTCTTAAATTTATACGTGAAGCTTTATTGTCAGAGATCATCTTTTTTCCTGCTTATACAGCACTCACCTGGTCTCTTTTCATGATCAGAGCTTTCAGGCACTTAGAGATAATGTCTCTTTTTAGCTGCCAACAGAACAATTTCTATGGTAAATATAATTTTTAGACACTGCATAACAAGAGGACTTCTCAGTTACATTTTGTTCTTCTAGCCTGCTATTAATGAGCAATTATTCACTTGCTATAGGATACAAAAGATAGAACATTCATGCAGCAGATAAAAATTAAAATCTGTTTGAAAGCAACTAATACTTAGAGAAGTCTCTCTTTGTAGGAGCTTAGGTCAAAAATAACACCTTTGTGAGGATGTAAAATTATCAAGGTTTTTTTTGTCTTTTATAAATTTACCTTTATTAAATTGTGTACATACTCACCTATCAAGTTCTTGGCAAAACTTCAGTCTGACTTCTGCAGTCCTGTAAAAAAAAGCTTCTTGAGTCTAAAGTAATTGTTCACAGACCCATCGTGACAAGGTATGACCTTGTCCAGTTGGAGAACAGATACCTTTTCTTTCTGTAAAAACAGAAAAGTTTTTTGTCTTTGTGTCTTCACACAAAAATAACCAGCACTGAATGCCCCACTTATTGAAGTTACTGTATTATCTTCAGCTGATATTGGTGCTGTCACTGGATTTGTATTTTGTTCTCCAGAAATATACCTAGAATGAACAGTTTTGGCTAGTAGTTTATATTCTGAATTTTTCAGATAGAGACACCAGGCCATTGGATTTCATGTGCTATGTAACAAAAGTTAAATTAGATACATTAAAATTCAATTTTTCCTACATATTTCTCAGTCTTCATTAATATGAGATTCTCATTCTCTAGATGAGAATGCTTATGACTCCTATAAAGAGCTCCAGTTTAATTTAGCTGGAAATTCAAAGTTTACATATTTCTTTGGTCACTTCCTTCCCCATTCAGGTGCCTGTATTTCCATCAAAGAACTACTCAGGAATGGAGTTTAACAAAACCAAAAAATTATTGTGGATGAGCAAAAGAAAACTTTTCTTTATATCACTAATATTGAAACCAAGAAAAAAATGTAAAAAATAAAATTTCTTTGTATTTTATTGCAATGGAAATTTCCAAGTGTTCTTTTAAATCTGTCTCTTAGCCTTCTCCATCTCTCTGTCACCATCTGTCTATGTTGTCTTCTATTCAAATGCAACAACAGTATCTCACACATTCAGAATGGATTTCATCTTTTCCTTCTATTGTTTAAAGTTAAGCTGCTTAGTAGTTGTAAATGATGAATGAGAAGGAATTTAATTTGACTATGAAATTTTCTCCTAAAAAAAAGCTAGTTTCTCTGCTACATATGCATTTCATAAGTCTTTCTTGAAAGTCAGTAATGATTCTACTTTTGTGGTATATTACTGAGACAATATTGTTATAGTAAAATAAAAGTAGGCTGACAATAAAAATTAATTAATATTTTGGAAGTAATTATAATAACAGCTTATTGGTGACATAGATTGCAGTTATATAAGCAAAACAGTTTCTTGCTAGGCAACAAACTACCCACGGAGCTCTAACTCATGAAAATTTCACAGAACACATCTTGGGATTTTCAAATGCCTTATTGAAATGGAACTTCCTAAACCACTTAAATGCCAGCCATGTAAGAGTGTATATAGTGAAAAAGAGAGAGAAATAATACACCTGAGCAAGATCCTCTGACGCTTTGCACCTTGTTACAATCATCTGTCTCCTTGCAAATAATGTGTAAACTGCTGCCAATCTGAATGGCTAACTCATTCTGGTTCATGCATGTCTGTACACATTGAAAATACCGCATAAGAGAGCAAGATACTGGAAAATTTAGTTTCCATTTATTTGTTGTTGATAGATTCTATCCAGCAGAAAGAAAACATTTTCAGTGGGATTTCAGTATTGTACTCATGAACAGGGCCAGTGCTGAATCACACATGTTCGTTCACACTTTAAGATTGCAGCAAGTTCTCTTCGTTTGCAATAGAAGCCTGAGAGTCAAAAAGCAATCATTCCACTTCATGGTAATATGTTGTGTATACAGCTACTAGTTTATAACACCTTTACATAGGAGGTTGCGTGAGCACAGGATTCACATTCTGGTGCCGGCCTTGAAGCCATAGCTACCTATTGAACTGCCCTCAATCAGATTTTACTATTATTGTTATTATAAATCTGATCACAAACATGAGGGAACAAGAACTCTGGTTCAGTGATGTCTCGCATTCTGACTCTATTAGTGCAGATGCCAGTGGTTGCAGTCACTGATGAGCCAGCTCCTCTATCTCAGTCCCTTAAACTAAAACTAAACTTTTCTGAAACATGCAAATTCTCATTATGTGCAAAGAGCTAAAAAATTATCATGTACAAGGGATATAAAGAAAAAAAAATCCTGCTAGTTATCTGTTCTTATGAACATCAGACTAAAAGTTGTTACCTGATCACTATCAGAAGATCAATGCAACCATTTCATTATCCATAAATACAATCTGTGTGAGTGGTAGTTTAGTTAACAGCAGAGATTAACATGTTAGCATCTTTTTGTCCCTTACTATTGACTATTAGGGTTTTCTTACCACTTTCCCCCCTTGAAATCTGGACAGACTTGAGGAAACAGAATGTTTCATGTAATTGGACGTGTAAACAAACTAGATCCTGAATTTTTGAAGGACAAAATGAGAAATAGACCTTATATGTCTCAGTAGCTTTACAACCATTTTTACCCTGGTGCTTTCCAAGTTAAAAAGATAGCATTAAAATAAGTTACATATGTTCTTCTATTGAAACTTAAAATTTAGAATATTAGAGATGTATCAATGCTTTAGCTGATTAAACGAAAAAGTATATTTTCCAAAAAGAATCAAGAGTATCTATGGAGATCTTTTCTTAAACACAGAGATTTTCGTTCTATTGTTCTATTAAAAATCTACTTGAGATTAAATCATAGAATCATAGCATGGTTAGAGTTGGAAGGGATCTTAGAGATCATTGAGTTTCAAACCCCCTGCCATCTCCCACTACACCAGGTTGTTCAAAGCCCCATCCAGCCTGGTCTTGAACACTTCCAGTGATGGGGACATCCACAACTTCCCTGGGCAACCTGTTCCAATGTCTCACCACCCTCACAGTAAAGAATTTCTGTCTGATAACTAATCTAATCCTCCCCTCTTCCAATTTAAAACTATTACTTCTCATCCTATGACTACATTCCCTGATAAAGGAACCTTCCCCTTATCTCCTGTAGGCCCCCTTCAGGTACTTGCAGGCCGTTATAAGGTCTCCCCAGACCCTTCTCTTCTCCAGGATGAACAATTATCAGGGCCCTCCGCAGGACCCGTTCCAACAGGTCCATGTCCTTCCTGTGTTGAGGACTCCAAAGCTGGACAAAGCAAATATTTTCCAACATGTAATTAAATTGCACTACCTATAAGCCAATGTATCAAGAAAGTACAAATCTCAGTATACAAACTGGTTGGTTTGTTGTTTTTTTTTTAATTTTTCCCTTGTTAGGCAGTTAGAAAATTCTGCTGCATAAAGCTGAGGTTTTATGCAGCCACAGATGAGATTCCAGTTCCTGGGAAAGATCTATGCTATCTATTAATACTTCCAGCTGTAATATATACCAGGATGAATATATAGCCATCCTGTTGCATAAGCATCCTTCCCGCTGTGTTCATAATATGATTACAACAAAGTAAAATTATCATGCTCCTTCCCACTATTATTTTCATTATAAAAAGCAGGAATTTTCTGTATGAAACAGATAACTTGCACTTTAGTATCCTTTCCATGTGTATCCTTCCCATTCTGAATTGCAATTACTAGACTGAACCTCAAAACTTCTAGCATGGACTAGGATATTCTTTCAGTGAAGTATTTTATGGCTGTTGATCATTTGTTATATTTTAAATATTGTCTCTCACCATCTCTTAATGTAGGGCTAAATAACGAACATTTAACATATTCACAGAAACTGGCTCAATTATGTGGTTGTCAGGGGAAATGAAGGCTTAAGAATATGACTTGCAGTAAACAGGGTAAGAAAGATCATGCTCCTCTCAGCACTGTTGAGGAAGAGCATTAAGGTAGCATATCTAAGCTCCTAGGATTTTAAACCAGGCTCCTGGGTCTAAAGAAAAAAATTTTTAACTAATAGTGTAAGGGACCCAAAGAGCTGTGATTCCAGCAGCCACTGAGATGTTATGATGCAGAACTGAGCCCAGAGAGACTTTTGTTCTCCTACTCCTCTTCAATCAGGTCTCTGTTTTTCCCTGAGATAAAGTAAATAAAGGAAGCACTTGCATTTCATTCTGTCCCCTCCAGGTAAGCCACACTTGATATAAAAGTGGCAGAGGAACACTAAGAATTGTTTTCTTCTAACAAGGAACTTACTGGTCTAAGAAATTTGCTAGAATACAATAAACAATATTATCTTTAAAGTTATATTTTCATTCTCATTCTCTACTTCATGGTAGCACTAATTCCATAGCCCTTAGTCTACTTGTCTTCTACCCTAATAGATTTTTAAAGGAATAGGGCTATTTGCTGAAACACAATACAGACATACACAGGCGAGCTGTAAAAAAGCTTCTTAGTGTGAATTAAATAAAAAAAAATTAACATGTGGAGTCCTACACTGATGGGGTTAAACTGTTTCTGGTGCCTAAACCGGCTTCTTTAGACAGCCTAAGTCTGGTGAAAGGGACATTTTTCCAAATGGTTACAAAGTTAGAGGGCATTTGCAAATGAAGTGGAGGCAGAGGCCACTGAAGAGCCAATTACCCAATCATACGGAAGCCAGAAAGAAATTAGAAGTTGCTAATACAATTGAGAACTAACAGAACTGCCCAGTATTCATTTACGTGCTTAGGGGCACTGACACCTGAAAAGTCTAGTGATGCTGAACTCATAATATGAACCAAGTTTGAGCTATGGAAAACAAGCAGTGCTGAAGGAAAGAAAGTGTGTACTGGAGAAATTATATAGGTTACTGCTAATCATCAGCCAGGTAGTATACATAACAGAAAAAATCCATCTCACACAGAATCACAGGGTTTTGCACATTAATGGCTATTTGTCATGATAAATAACATTTTTAATGTTGTGTTGAGACTGATTTTCATTGAGAGGTATTTAAAAAACCCACATTATGATAAAGAAATAGACTTAATCTTGAACAATATTCACACATATGTAGTGAATGGGTACGAGGAAATTTAGATTCTTGCAGTGATAAAGATATTTCCTATAGCTACTATGTAAATGATATGAATTACTTTTCTTTCAGCTAAGCATAACGTATAGGAAAGACACAATCACAATGAACTTGCCAAATTGTTTGAAGCCAGAAAGACCAATTTGGGATTTAGGTTTCAACCTAGACCAAAATTGAACTTCTGGGTAAAAGCAAGCATTATGACTGCACAGAGTATAGTAGTTAGAAATATGGTCATAGAACAGTGTCCAACATTATTGATGTCTTTAAGATCCTCATATGTGAGGTACTTGAAGGTAGTATTAGAGAAGAGGACCAATGGGTAGAAAAAAACAGAGAGGAGAGCAGTTGATTTAGTCATTGATTACTACTGTGTTCCCCAAAAATAAGATTAAGAAAAATGCTGAATGCAAGGCTGGACTGTGCTCCTAGAGTGCTTGTATGAAGCATCTTCTTAATACACAAGATGATGGTAAAAAGGTAATTAATCACATTTTGAAATCTAGCCCAGCTAAGCCATCTACATAACATTTGAATGTGTTAATCACAATTATAAAAAAAAAATAAATCTAATGCTAAGTAAATTATTATGCTGACTACAGAAAGCTTCAGTCAATTGAAGGCAGCTACCCATTTCCACACTTAGCTGATCAACTCATTAAAGTGTCAGCAGCAAAATATTTCAGTAGTTTGGTTCTGGCATTTAGATGTCACCAGATTAAACTAACACTTGCAGATGAAGAAAGAACTCCTTTCGTGACACCCACAGGGGTTTCAGACCCAAGGAATGTGTTTGTGACTCATGAGTGCCCTGGGGATGTTTCAGTAGGTAGTAAATGATCTATTACAAATTTTGAGATGTGAAGATAACTTCACAACTTAGATGACTCCATTTGTTTCCATGAAACCTGGAAAGAACATCTGGTAGGAGTGAAAAGGAATTTTAAAGTGAGGAAAATGAGTGTTGTTTTGTAAAAAGGTACTTCATCTTTTTCAGATACAGAGCTGATGAAGATGGGTTTTTCAAGCATCAGAAAGCCAGCATTATGAGACAATGCAAAAGGCAAAGTGATTTGGAAGTTCCACAGAAGATCTGTCTGAAAGTTTACATTGCGAGCAAAACTATGAGATTTCTCAAATTACTTTCTCCAGACTGAGGAACATGTAAATCTTCTGTAGCATGGCAAGCTGTAGGCAGTCCAGGAGACTCCTGGAGTACTTTGAGGATAACTTCTTAAGTCAGGTAATAGACAGCCCTACCAGAGGGGATGCGATACTGAACCTGTCGGTCACCAACACAAGTGAGCTAATTAGAGACATCAAGATTGGAGGCAGCCTGGGCTGCCACGATCATGCACGGGTGGAGTTCACAGTCTTGAGGGTCAGGTGAAGAGTAAAGTCAGGACTCTGAATTTTGGGAATGCAAAATTCTAGCTGTTCAAGGAATTAGTCAATAGGACGCCCTGGAAAAGCGCCCTCAGGTACAAGGGTGCAGAACAGAGCTGGCAGATCTTAAAGAAAGATTTCTACAGAGTACAAAAGCTCTCAATCCCCACGTGTAAGAAATCAGGAAAGGAAGGCAAAAGACTGGCACGGCTGAGTCGAGACCTGCTGGACAAACTAAAGGGCAAGAAGGAAATACACAAGTAGTGGAAGCAGGGATAGGTATACTGGAAAGAGGGATACTGCCTGGTGCAGATGGAGCTGAACTTGGCAAGGGACACAAAGACAAATAAATAGGGCTGCTTATGGTATGTCATCCAGAAAAGGAAGACATGAGCTGGCAATGCATGCTCACAGCCCAGAAAGCCAACTGTATCCTGGACTACATCAAAAGAACCATGGCCAGCAGGTTGAGGGAAGCAGTTCTGCACCTCTACTCTGCTCTGGTAAGACCCCACTTGGAGTACTGCATCCAGCTTAGGAGCCCTTAGCACAACAAAGGCATGGACCTGTTAGAGTGAGCCCAGAGGAAGGCCACAAAAGTGATCAGAGGGATGTAACACCTCTCCTATGAGGACAGGCTGAAAGAGTTGAGGTTGTTCAGCCTGGAGAAGAGAAGGCTCCGAGGACACCTTCTTGTGGCCTTTCAGTACTAAACGGGGGCTTTATAAGAAAAATGGGGACAGACTTCTTATGAGAACCTGTTGAAATAGGACAAACGATAATAGTTTTAAACAAAAAGAGGGTAGATTCAGACTGGATATAAGGAAGAAATTTTTTATGATGAAGGTGATTAAAGACTGGAAGGGGTTGCCCAGAGAGGCGGCAGATGTCCCATTTCTGGAAACATTGAAGGTCAAGCTGGATGGGGCTTTGAGGAACCTGATCTAGTTGAAGATGAGATTCATTGCAGTGGCACTGGACTAGATGACCTTTAAAGGTCGCTTCCAACCCAAACTATTCAATGATTCTATGATTCTGGAATCACTGAGGAAAGGACCTCTAGGCCATACCGTGTCAGGTATGTCAGCTAAGCTAGTCACCCTAGGCTATTTTTGTTGTCAAGAAATTGAATTGAGTGCATTAGACTGCCAGCTTCTTTCCTGTTTAGAAGGATACATGACTACCTGAAAGAAAATGTTTTCATCTGTCCTAATTACAGGTGTCTACAGGTACTTTTGAACATCTGAATGCACACTTTGTAGAAAGTACCTTTGGTGACATGCTTTTCAACAGTGGTGCTTCTCTCTCTGTATTGTCTAAAGAGGGAGATCAAGTTACTAAGCTTGGTGTTTAAGTTTTTGATGGTTAAATTTAGATAAGATAAATCTCACACTTGTATTTCTTACTGTATATAAATATTAGGTGTGGACTTCACAGCACATTGAGGCCACGCTGAGACATAATAGCTCCTTATGAAGTGATATTATCTGGGGTAATATTGATATGGATTTTCTATTTTGCTGAATGTTCCATTCTTCATTAACTTGGCAGGCTGGTAGGCAAAACAAGGTTGTTACAGTTCTCATTTGGGAGAGTGACAACATTTGAACAAGGTTTGTGAAACAGGAAACGAGCACATCACAAAGGCTTCGGTTACTTGCAGTATTTTAAAAAATCCCCCCAAACTAGAGAAGTTTGATACTGAAAAAGATCATAAAGTCCATAAATGAATGTCCATTGTTCCAGCTATCACCCTGCTGTAAGGCTAACACCTACTACCTTGTGGGGACAGCATGCTCACCCATGACATAAAAGAGCTGCAGGGAGCCTCCTCCTGACTAACCATGGAGTGTGAGGAGAGGCCATCTGAGACCTGTCTGGAGCAGGCTGCCTGCGTTTTAATGAACTGCAGAACACAGCTATTTCTAAAGCCTGTTTGTGTGTTTCTAAAACCTACCTATGTGTTTCTAAAGCTTACTCATTTGTTAATGAATTTATGAGTGAATTTTGCAAATCTTGTCAGCCTTCTAAGCCCTGGTAATTCTCAAGCAGACTGACATCATGAACTCAAAGGGAAAAATGCTAGTTAGAAATCCATATTTGTTGATAGTGCTGCTGAAAAAACTCTAGAATATGCTCTAATGTTCCCCTCCTCTTCAAATGAGGAAATTATTTCTGTGTATTGGTTTTGTCTCGGTGTCAGGTATCTTCAAAACACTGTGAAGTTTTGCTGTACATTCATCCAGAGTGTCACCAGAACTGGAGATAATTATCTAGGTAAAAAAGATTCTCTTCCCATAGAGATTTGGCTTAACTGTCAGGGGAGAATAGTGAAGCAGTACAACTTTTTTACTGCATATTCAGCTTTAGATATTAAAGAGCATGGCCTTTTTTGGGGAAAGGTTAGGTATGAATTGCTTCAATATATTATCATACCAAGAAACACCAAATGTTCTAATGAATATTTAGGTGGTGGTATTTCAATAGCTTTGAATACTTTTTCGTCTTCTCTCTTAACCTACCATTGATCAATTGCAAGTCCTAGAAACAAGCAGCTGGGTTTGTCAAAGCACCCTGCTTAATTCTAGTCCAGAAGCTTTTGTCACCCTCATAATTTGTTGTAAAAATTTTTTTGTCCCTTAAAATGCCATTGCTCTCACTCCCCTCTAGGCCTAGCAGTAGCTCACTTGCTTCACTTCAGAAGATTTCTGGGGCACTTGTAATACCAAGTGGGAGGTCACAAGAGGAACATCGTTCCAAGTTACATTTGTAAAAAAATGCCAGCCTGATGCTCTGAGATCAGAGCAGGACATAAATACATCCACTGAAACCTCTTTTGTATCCAGGAAGGATAAAACTACTTAGAAACTGGGATTCTAAGTAGTGTTATTGGGGATTATTACACTTTCTCATTCTTATTGCCTTGTATGCAAATGTAGTGAGCTCCCTAGAAGTTTATAGGAACCACAGAAGAGCCATAAGAACCAACAGGAACCAATGTAATATGCAGTTTATATTTCATCAGTGCTCCTTGTTACACCATTCTTTCCCAACCTATGCAGTTCTCTGATCTGGCCTCCTGAATAGTTTTAGAGATGCCATACCCATATTTCTCCCACCAAAAAGCATTTTCACCCCTTATCTTTAGATTTCTCTAAATCCTTAGAGTCACATTTCTACCAATTATGTTTCTCACAAAACCCAAAAATCCTCAGAAACATCATGCATATGTATCTCTGCAAATATTTAACAAGGGGTTTGGAGGGCCTTTCCTCCTTTTTTGCTACTTTTACAGAAGCTTTAGGCAAATTATTACTGAAGTAATTTATAAACAGTTATTTTAAAATAACTTCTTATTGCAAAGAAAATATTTTGTACGCATGAACTGTTGTAGTCTGTTCTTACTGACAAAGATACATAAGGCTGTACCAAAATAATACATATTTAATTCTGGTTTCTTATACTTTTGAACCGATGTAGTAAATATTATTAAACATATTAGAAAAATAATGCCTTTAACATTTTACATTATTACATCAAATACAAATAATGCCCTAGAATAACTGCTTAAGGAGAGAACTTAGAATGTTTCTTGGGCTAGTTTTTTGGTTGGGCTTTGTTCTTTGTTTTTGTTTTGCTTTTTTTGTTAATTTGGGATGTAGCCAGATGCTGGCTTACAGAACAGCTGGAGCTATTCAGCAGATGACAGCTCCATAGCTGTTAGTTATCACTCTTCACTTGAGATGTGATAACTGGATGCATGACTACTGCTGGCCCATTTCAGGCCAAATAAACTAAATTGTTTTAAGGAAGCAGTGCAAGTCATTTAGGCAAACTTAATTTACTTATACTGAACTGAACTGAGAATGAACTCAGAAACATACCCACATTTATCCCGTCTAATTCCACCACAGTGGCAAAACAAAAAGCCCAGGACTCCTATACAGGCACTGAAAAGGAAGCAACACACCTCCAGGAGGTGTTTTTTCTATCTATCTGAATCACTGGCTGGAAGTACTTTATTGTTTTTATCAATTATCAAGAAAGTCTGAGCTACTAATTTAAATCAAACTCCTTGCTAGGGCACACAAGTTGATGCCTACAATTATATAGGATAAATCAAAGTCTTGAAGATGGCTTCACAGGTATAGGTAATATATGAGGTATTTAGTGAAGGAGGACTAATTCCTTCTTAAACAACAACAGCTGTTTTGCAGGCAAGTTTGGTTTTGGTTTTGTTTTTAACTGATATATTAACTTTTCCATAGATCTCTAAGGAAGTTGCATCACCACTGCTTGCAAATAATATTAAATGCTTGCTTTCAAAATAGTTACACCTTTACATCCCTTTTGGAAAAGCTACCCAGATGTAACAGGAAGCTTTTGGGAGGGGTTATATGAACCAAGATTATACATTTGCTCCCATTTTATAGGATGCTGTTCTTTTCTTCTATGTGGTCAATCCATCCCACAAACTAGTGAAAGGGAAAACATGAGACACACCTTCCTCACTCCTGTTTACTTTCATTTGATGATGTTGGAGTGGGAGGGTTAAATAATTTAGCAAAGTTGAAAGAGAACAAGTTTGAACAACTGGATCACGATAATAATTAGTATTTATATTTGTGTTTATATTGTTATTGTTAATGTTATTATTTTAAATAGATTAAGGAAGGCTATGTCTTCATTGCAGAATTAGCTAAAGTGACGTGGGTATGAGCATCCAAGCTGCTTCAACTGTATTGAAGCAGACACATACAAGCTATTTAAGTCTTTACTGTCTCTGTTGCAAATTATGTCCTAGAAGTTTTCTGTTGCAATACCTTACATTTTCTAGTTCTCTTCTGGTGAATATGGAAGAACTTGTCTTTATGGATCTGAGGGAAGAAAGTGACCTGATTGTGTGGAGGCTGTGAAGCCGTTTAGCAGATGTTCTCCGTAAAAACTGGTCCGGTTGCTAAGGTGAATAACAGTCCCAGCCAGGCTTAATCAGTTCCCCAAAGTCAGCTACCTGCCAAAATGAAAGCCAAAGGTATCACTGGTCTACAGGGAAGCACCTGAAGTTGTGTTTCTATGAGCTGCAGAGCTAATTAATAGCTCATTGATGCTTAAATGTGTAGAGAATCTTGCTGCTCTGCCCTTTTTTGATGCACTCTGAGTTCTTTTTGGATCCACCATTCACCAATCCAAGAGAAAGCTAATTACTTTGTTCTGATTTGTTTTGTTAGTTTTCTGCACAATTAGCCAGTTTAACTGGATCATGGTCTTTTTAGCCAGGAAAATGCAAATAGTAGGTATACCCAGCCAAAATTGGAAAGAGAAGAGAAGAGAAAAGAAAAACCAACATGAGTAAGAAAAAGAGAAAGAAAGGGACTTGTTAATGATGAACTGCTGCTTACCAATAAGTGTAGAGGTAACTGTACAGAACTGCTTTCAAGTCCTCTTTTGTTATCTGTTGGACTGTATATGGATGAGATGGGAAAGAGCTCTAGAAAAGAATAACTCTAGAAGTCCCAAACCAATTATGTGTTCTACATTTACGCATATTTCCTCCACTTTTTATTTCTAGTGAATTTTACATCAGAAAAACAATTTCTTAGCCGTTTTACAAGAAACAGAACAATTTTGACTTTCAATTTCCCCTCTTAAAAGTCCAGTGCATGCATAACACAAACTTCTTAGTAGAAGGCCTTAGCCTTATCAGACATTAATCTTTGCAAAAACAAGGGACACTGACGGTCATTACTTTTTAGGAAAATTACTTGGACATGAGAGAGTGAAAGGGTTATGACTCTTCCTGTATATTAACATTCCAACAAGCCTGAAAACATATTACTTGTATTTATAAAGCAACCATAAATTTCAACCTTTCTATCCCTCCTCAGATCAACCATTTCTGTTCTGTCATGTAAGTGTCAACTCATGTAATTAGGTGTAAAGAGGCATGTGGTGCCAATATGTAATACTGGCACAGATCAAAGATTTCCTGGAAAAAAGTGATATTTACAGGGTAATGCCAACTGTCCACATAAACCTACCATTGCTTTACTTCTGTGCTGACTTGTGAGTAGGCAAAATGCCATCCAAACAGACGTTCACGACTTCAGAGAGGCAAAATACCATGTATGTATACTAATGTATTTGCAGGGAGCACAGCTCCTACCAAGAATGTCAATTCATCCATCTGTCATGAAAACCCAGACCCAGAGTTATGGGAATGAGCCACAAGTGACCCATCAATAATTTGGATTAGTTTCTAACAAGATTCGTCTTCAGCAAAGAGAAAAAATTTGGCCTACTATCTCCTTTTAATGCCTAGGATTACAGATAATCATTTTAACAAAGTCTTTAGTGTCTCCAGTCTCTGTAAATTTATACATGATAGAACATGGTGACTATGCACCTGCTGCAATGCCCTGCCAGCACGGTTTATGCTTCAGCTTTCACCCAAACTGGTTTCTAAAATGACTAATGGAATTAGACTGCAAAATACCATATCCAGAGGAAAAAGCAGCCACAGAAGTCACATATTTTAACTAGGTTAGAAAATACAAACCAGCCAAGTTTTTTCAAGATGGTTGCTGCAACTCAGTTTTCTGATGGAGGATTTTACCTGCTGTGTACAAGGCTGGGAGAGCACTTGTTGGCCCAAACACTGTTGCTCTGGAACCAAAGACAACATATCCCTCACCACTGAGCTCCACCCAAGCTAATTATCCCTGCTGAGAATTCAGCTAATTAGCTTGGGCATACTGCCCTATTAAAGGAAAGATATCATATGTGTGTATGTTCTTGGGTTATAATCTTTTAAGAAGTCACTTGAATACATGGAACCTTCCAGAAATTAAGGGAAAAAAAACCAACCCAAACAAAACAAGCAAAAAAAAAACCCAACCGAACAGCATACAGCAAAACAAAACCAAACAAAGCAAAGCAAAACAGGTTGTTGGAAATATGTGGGTGAGATTAACTAAGCATGCTGAAATAGAAAAGGATTGACAGACTCATAGAAAGATTTGGAAGTTTACATTTTGTTCATGGGCTGAGAAACTGCTTCGGAGATGAGGTGAGATAGAGACTGGAAGGAATTTTCTAGGAAGTAGAAAGAAGTGAATATAGTTTGTTGGAATTTAAAAACCTGAGTTTCATACCTGGACTGAAAGCCAGAACCTGTCTGCAAGGGCACATCTGGCAGAAGGAAAGTAGTTTTTAATGCTTTCTCCCGCTCCACTCCCCCTTTTATTCTGCCTTTCCTAATCATGCTTGCTACATTTAAACTGGCAAACAAAATGCCCCCTAAACTGTTCTTCAGCATGGAATGGCCCATGACCATACTATTATACTCTCCTACCTTCCAAAACAGGGTGTCTGAATGCATGTTGCCCATTATGAAAGGTATCTGACTTGTGCTAAATTCAAACATTGATAGCGCCTGCAGGGCAATTTGCTTATTCTCCTAGGCCAAAAGATCCTTGAGACTTCTCTAACAATTTAATAGCACAGGCAATGAAGCTCCAGTGCCCAGGAGATCTCTCTGACTGTGCTTATTTTACTACTGCAAGAAGACTGTAGGTTTTCTTTATTTAGAGAGTTGCATATTCCAAGTTTTAGTTTACTAAAACTAAAATTTAAACTAATTTTAAATATTCTGTCTTTGGGCTGGAGAAAATCTAAGCAGATCTACTTCAAAACCCTGGTTGATTTTGAGTCCTGTCACACCAAAGTCATACAATTATATTAATTTTAGCACCTGCAGGTCAACAATCTGGTTGTGCAGCTGGTGATGTTGACAGGAATTTGGCTTTTACAACCATGGGACTGACTTTGAGGATGGAGGACTGGTTGGGGGAGAGAAGATGCTCCTGAAAAAGTGGAGCCAAGATAATCTTTGCAAAAAATTGGTCAAACTTACGAGGAGAGCTTTAAATGAGGAACAGCACAACTCATGGTAAAGGACAGTAGGTGTCAACAGTGCTGGAAAGCAAAGGTGCAGAATGATGGTAACAAGACCTCAATAATAATAAAAAAAGGCAAAAGGAAATTCACTTCAGGCATATGCACCATGGGAAACAAGTATTAGGAAGTGGAGGTGTGCATGTGTTCGTAAAGCTGCTACATCATTGTGATGAGACATGGTGGGCAGCCAAAGCAGCAACTCAGATGTGAGGGCATTCATTTTTCCCCGTTAACTATAGAGGCAGCACAGAAGCTACACGTAACTTTTAGATGCCTGTTATTTGAGATGAAAGCTACTGTTAGTTTTAGGCGCTTTTTTTTTTCTCCAGCACCTGATTTTCAGAATGTTGAATGTACAGCTTCCCTAAAACATAATTATTTAGGTTCAGTGATATAAAAGTGTGCTTACTTCTGAAGAAAAGACTACTACATTTGTATATGAAATGTGAACTCATGTTGAATAGTCTTTTCACCACAGAGCACCTACAAACACAGACATGTAGACACGTGTGATGACTATAACTACTGATGCCAAGAACTATGGATGAGAAATATTTCGTTTAAAACTACACGTAGGCTTAATCTTTATGAGGCAAGAGGTTAATCTGTCTGTCTATATATCTGTTCTGTAACTCAGTTGTCAGTGACGTTTACCCTGCTGAAAAGAGCAGAGCTGCAGCTGAGATGAAAACCAGAGAACACGAGAAGACTATCACTCCAGTTCTCTTCAGCTTCTCTCTGTGTTTTTTCAACAAACATATCAAGTGAGAGAATACTCTTGTATGCACACACAGTAAAAAAAAATAATATAAAACTGTATAAATGTTGATTATGCAACACTGAGCTAAGTATAATACACTGAATTGCATTTTTAAAATGCCATAAAATAAAACAAACTCATCCATAAGAAAAACCTGAGAGAGAGGTTAGCTCTTTGCTGTCTAACTTTGACTTAACACACTTGAAAATCAACAAATAAAAGGAAGCAAATTGCGAGGGTACCACAGTGAAGCTTTTTGAGAGAAAAGCAATTGGGGAATGAAAGTGCGACCTTTAATAAGTTCTTAACTTGGGCATGGGGATTTGAGGAAGATACAGAGAGAGGCGATTTTTCAGGTATCTGAGACGCAATTATGCATCTGCAACTTGAACTGCATGTGTAAGTGGGGAGGGAAACACTTCTGGCTTTAAAGAACAGGGAGTTCTGTGTGAACAGAAAGTGCTGTGACATTTTGGTGTGAAACTGCATGTGTGCATTCTGTATGTCGTGCAAGGTGAAGGAAGAAGAGAGTTTCAACAAGATTTCATTTTAATATAAAGCGAATATTTTCCTAGGATGTGAAGCCATTCCCAAAAACTTTACACTCATGACTGGTTTCAGTGAACAATTATAATTAAGAGTAGAAAAGAGTCCTTTACTTATCTGAAAACATAACATTTTAGTATTCCTTTCTGAAAAAGAGAGTGAATATGGGAAAAATAAAAAAGAAAATATCACCTAGTTTTTCAATGTGAGTATTTTTGCATTAAAGAATAGCTTGTTAAAAAAAAAACGTGAAGACCTGAGGCATAGTTAGAGGCAATTTTTAAATAAAACTTCTAGAAATTAATGCAACCTCCAAATATGTGTGATGGTTACATGAGCGTGTAAATGTATACTCAGAAAGAAAAAAAAATCTTTTTTTCATGACTTAAATCTCTAAATGTGCCTTCCCCCTTTTTTTTTTTTTTCCCTGTTTTTCATGGGGGTTTTTTTGTGTGTCAAGGAATTAGAAAAACTACAATAGCAAAAGAAAGCTGATTATTTGCATCACTTCAGTCACATGGCTGTTTCCCCTGTGATGCTATACTCACCTATAAATCTTAACTTAAATCCACTCTTGGCCCATGCCAGGAACAGGATGCTGACATCCATCATGGATATTTGACCCAATGACATACTCTTCTTTTTATGTTCTTACAGTGGCCATGCATTTTAAGGTGACAGCCATCCTCTTCAGTGTATCAGACACACTGATGCTACATAATTGACCTGTAACGGTTACAAAGGAGGTGGCTTTTTACACGCAAGGCTACATTAAAGGCCAAAAAGTGTTCAAAATTTCTGTCAAGAATTTTAAGCAAAATCAAATTATTATACATGCTAGCCAAAAAAAAAAAAAAAAAAAAAAAAAAAAAAAAAAAAAAAATTAAAAGCCCATACTTTTGAGAAATACTTGCGCAGCCTTCATAAAGATGCAATTGTATCTGTTGGAACTCAGATAAAGAGTAATGTATACTCAGATTAATAACTTCACTAAAAAACAAACCCAGAAATTTGTTGGATCATTAGCATTAGCATGCCATTTGTTTCTTGCAGTATTAGGCGATTGTGACACAACAAAACTCAAGTGAGTGCTGTCTCATGTCTGTAACGTCTTGTAAAACTTTTAGTAGAGAAAATTTAAAATTTCTTCTTTCTTTGTACATGAGTTTCATGCAAATATAATTATAAGAACAATTTTTTATTGTTTCTGTTTAAGTTTTTGTTTGTTTTTCTTCCATTGTAAAGTTCCTGCATTATCTTACTTGACGTGTAGAGCAATAATAAAAGCAAAAGTTTTAAGAGCATCACCAGATGAACCAAGCAAAGACACTAAGGAGGTGAGAGAAAGGGGTGTAGAAGAGATATGTCTTCAATTTCATGTTATTAAGCATAAAGGAATTAACAGAGCCAGTGATATATTGAATCCCATTACCTGTGGCAATTCTAATGGTTTTTAGCTGGTGGGGATTTCAGCATAAAATTTTGCAGTACATTTTTCTGTGTAGTAGTGTGTATGTACGTGTGGATATGTATGCATATAGCACAGGTCTAGTAGAACAATTTTATACAAAGCAAGAAATGTATTGGTTATTCATTATTAATATAACACCAACAAGACAAGAATATTTAGCTGCTAGAGGTTGGAAGAGAGAAAAAAGGGCCATAAGTCTAGTATATTTCTTGCCACAAGGAAATTTCAGTGGGGTGGCTGCAAGAGCAAAACTACACCAGTCAGTGACATGTAATCAAAAGCATATTTTCTCAGCAGGATGGGTATGGTGAGTGGATAGCAATCTTGTATGCTAAGATTTGTATTCCAATACGTGTACGCACACACATTTCACACTGACACTGCTCAGGGCCCCAGCTCCTCTGGGCTTGTTCATCATGAACCCATGATGCTTGCTTCTGGCTGGCAGCCAGGGAAATCCCAACTGAGGACTGCTGTGCAGGCACAGTATACATTGTATTGAGAAACAACCCCACTGTTCCTGTATGTTGTGGGGTCAGGCTTGATGAACACCATCAGCCATTATCACAAGAGGTAAATACAACTCAGAAAGATTTTATTTAGTTTTATCAAGTTTTGGTGGGAACGGACCCCATTACACACAAGCTGCTGCTGCCCATTCCTAAATATTAAACGTGATCAACCAATTCATTATCAACAATTTATCCAAGTGATCTTACCCATGGATGACCTTCATAAATAAATTTTTTAACAAGAACTGCTTACAGAAAATTTATCAAACATTTTATACTTAACTTGGAAACTACATTCATTAGTATCACACAGTATAATTTTTGCTTACCAGTTGACTATTTCTGTAGTTAATTTTTGTACTCTTCACTTTGGATCAGGTATCATATACAGATTAAAAATAGGTTCCAACAAATATTTAGGCATTTTAATATCAAGTTGTGTTAATATTTTATGTTTTTCAATCAGATAGATGTGGTATTTTTAAAAAATAATAATAAAAAAACATACATACTTATCCCCAGTAGTCACCCATGCCAATTTAAAAAGAAAATTGTCATTTTGGCAGCATCTGTAGAATTGAAAGAAATAAGCTCTCACTTGAGGAATAGTTTCAAATGATAAGACTCCTACAGACATCAGATGCAGTTTAACTCAAAATTTTAAGTTGTAGACCTAAATTCACATGTTTTAAGGGATTCTGAGTGTGCACACATAGGAATACACATATGTGTACACTAATGAAATGTATTTTAGTGATACTGCAGGATTTATATAAACTTTTACTGCAGTCAGGTATGTAGAACCATAGGATTATGGAATGGTTTGGGTTGGAAGGGAGCTTTAAAGACTATCCAGTCTACCTCCCTTTTCATGGGCAGGGTCATCTTTCACTAGATCTGGTTGCTCAAAACCCCATGCAACCTGACCTGAACATTTCCAATAATGAGTCATCCACAACTTCTCTGGGCAAACTGCCAGTGTCTCACCACACTCATAGTAAAGAACTTCACTGTCCCACACGACATCCTGGTCTCAAAATTGGAAACCCATGGATTCGATGGATGGACCACTCGGTGGATAAGGAGCTGGCTGGACAGCCGCACCCAAAGGGTGGCAGTCAATGGCTCAATGTCCAGATGGCAGCCAGTAACGAGTGGTGTTCCGCAGGGGTCGGTATTGGGACCAGTACTATTTAACATCTTTGTTGGAGACATGGACAGTGGGATAGAGTGCACCCTCAGCAAGTTTGCTGATGACACCAAGCTTGGTGGTGCAGTTGACACGCTGGAGGGAAGGGATGCCATCCAGAGGGACCAGGACAGGCTTGAGAGGTGGGCTCGTGCAAATTGCATGAGATTCAACCAAGCTAAGTGCAGGGTCCTGCACCTGGGACATGGCAACCCCAGGCACAAATACAGGTTGGGTGGAGAATGGCTGGAGAGCAGCCCTGAGGAGAAGGACTTGGGAGTGCTTATGGACAAGAAGCTCAACATGAGCCGGCAGTGCGTGCTGGCAGCCCAGAGAGCCAACCGTGTCCTGGGCTGCATCAGGAGAAGTGTGGCCAGCAGGTCTCGGGAGGTGATTCTGCCCCTCTACTCTGCACTCGTGAGTCCCCACCTGGAGTACTGTGTCCAGCTTTGGAG